>NC_052472.1:15176415-15216789 GCF_009730915.1 Dioscorea cayenensis subsp. rotundata | reverse complement strand
TTTTCAATAAAGTTATATTATTCTTTGAGCAAACCGAGGACAACAACAAAAGTTTTTTTTTTAAAAAATTAAAAAATTTAAAAAATTAAGTTGAAGGTTTTTGAATGCTAATGGAGTAAAAGGTTAAAATAGTAATTTACAACCCTAATATCCAACAATGCAATCTTACAAGAAAAAAATATAAGGTAAAAAAATAATATACCAAAGTTATTAAAAATATTATGAAACTGGTTTTTTATTTTTCAATAAAGTTATATTATTCTTTGCGCAAACGAAGGACAACAAGAAAAGTTTTTTTTTTTATAAAACAAATTAATAAATTAATTTCCCCCACCAAAAAAATTCAACCATAATATATATATATTTTAAATAATTAATTTAATATAATTTGTAGTACTTTTACTGAATTACCCTTTAGAACAAAAACCCCTCCTTTTTGCTCTTTACCCCGCCCCCTGTTCCATAACTTTGCTATCCCTAACCTCTCTTTCTCTCTTCTTTCTTCTTCTTCTTCTTCTCCTTTGCGAGCTCTCGCTTCCGCCATTAATGGTGTCCTCCGATCCACCCACCATCACCATCCCTGGCTGGCTGGAAACCCTGCCGCATGCCCCAGTCTACCGGCCCACCATCTCCGACTTCTCCGACCCCATCTCCTTCATCTCCCGCATCGAGCATGAAGCATCTCGCTTCGGCATCTGCAAGGTCATCCCTCCCCTTCCCAGAGCATCCAAGTCCACTACACTTCAACACCTCCATTCTTCTCTTCGAATCCCCTTTAGCACTCGTTGCCAGGAACTCGGCTCCAAGAAACCCTCAAAGACCAAGCAGGTGTGGCAATCTGGTGATTCTTATACTATTGAGCAATTCGAGGCCAAATCCAAGGCCTTTGCGAAGTCCCAACTTCATGGCCTTAAAGAGGTTACTCCATTGCTCGTTGAATCCCTCTTCTGGAACGCCGTCGCTGAGAAACCAATTACTGTCGAGTATGCCAACGATGTCCCTGGCTCTGCCTTTGCCCCTCGCCGGAAGAAGCGGAAACGGGAGGAAGGGACTCCGCGGAGCTTGTCAGATAGTCCTTGGAATCTTCAGGGGGTTGCGAGGTCGCCTGGGTCACTGACTCGGTTCATGCCTGATGACATTCCTGGGGTTACTTCGCCAATGGTTTATATTGGGATGTTGTTTAGTTGGTTTGCTTGGCATGTGGAGGATCATGAGTTGCATAGTTTGAATTTCTTGCATATGGGGGCGCCGAAGACTTGGTATGCTGTGCCTGGAGAGTATGCGGCGAGTCTGGAGGAGGTTGTCAGGGTGAAGGGTTATGGTGGCAATGTGGATCGTTTAGGTAGCGAAAGCTGTTATCTTTTTATGTTTTTAGCTTTTTTGGCTGACGATTGTTTGTCGGGTTGTGTTTTGTTACAGCGGCTTTTATGATGTTGGGTGAGAAGACAACACTGTTGTTGCCGGAGGTTTTGGTGGAAGCTGGGATTCCGTGTTGCAGGTTGGCTCTTGAGTTCTTGTTTCATGTTCTTTAATGCTGATTACTTTGTTATAACTTATATTGTGGATAATGCTTTAAATTGAATGTTTGTAAGTATGAATGTGGTTTATGATTCAGGTTGGTGCAGTATCCTGGAGAATTTGTAGTGACATTTCCAAGAGCGTATCATGTCGGGTTCAGTCATGGTAATCCTTTCTTATAATTTGTTTGAAGTCTAAACTGTTGAAATTGTTGTTACACGGTCACTGAAGCTCTGTGGGACTTCTAATTTTAATTGTTCTTTGACCACGAAGAATGAATGAAGTTCTTTAGTGCGTGGCATTCTTCTTGATTTTCAATCTTTCATGCGACCATTCCGTATTTGTCAATGATCTAAACCATATCATGATCACTGCTATCCTAGGTCTTTTCTTTCCTTACAATCTACACTTGATTTGTTGGGTATAATCTGAGATGGTAAGATTCATTAAGTGCCCTTTAACTTTTTATATGCTTGATGTGTACCACCGATTTGGAAAAATTTTTGAGAATGAATTTTTTAATAAAGAGACAGCTTGACTTGAAATACGATCAAGGCTAAGTGGTTGGAAACACGACCAATGCCTTTGTTTCTAAAGTTGAAGATAGTTTTCTGGCTCCCTTGTAAAAGACAAGAATTTAAATGTTAGGTACTGTCTTTGTTACCAAGCACATATACAATAAATAATTAAATCCATTTGTTTATTACTTATAGAGACAGTTTCATATAACAATGTTTTGCAACTTGTCTATAACAAACATTCCAGAAACAACGCCTTTTGTGCTTAATACAGAATGTATTCCAGGGTATAATAAAATCATGCGTTATGAGGGGAAGATGCGGAAGTTAGATCCATAGATGAGCATATGAGGATATCCTTGAAGTGCTTCCATATCTTTCATCTGTTTCAGTAAATAGCTTCCATATTTCTTGCTTTTTTTTTTTTTGTCTTTTTTGAAATTATGCATTTAAAATTTAGAAAAATTTTTAACTTTTCTCAAGATACTGTAGACAACTTGAAGAATGTCTGTGGCAAACCATAATTATGTATTTTTAATACACTTAACTTGTTTCCCTCTTTCTTTTTTGAATTTCACATTTTTAGCACATTTAACCTCTTTAAATATATTTAGATGATTTGACAAATTTGTGTGCGATAAACCTTAATTATAATATAAATATTTCTGTGTAGTATTACAGAGTCATCACTCTTATCAATATCAACATCAATATGGTAACCAGCATCTACAAATCATAGTTAATTTGTTTTGGTTCACAGCCTTTTTTTCTCTGCCTGCAAGTCTTATTTGTATCATGAAGATTAGTATCTGTTTCTTTCAGTTTGTTGAATATATCATGTGGCAAAGTTTTAAGACTAATTTTGGTTCTCATGCTTACATTTGACAAAGCAGGATTCACTTGCGGAGAAGCTGCTAATTTTGCAACACCACAGTGGCTGAAGGTGGCAAAGGAGGCTGCAGTCCGAAGAACTGCAATGAATCATCTTCCTATGCTCTCTCACCAACAATTGCTTTACATGCTAACAATGTCTTTTATATCCAGGTATTCATACATTCTGCTGGGTTTTTTTCTTCTTTTGCAATTTTATGCAATCAATTATATAGCTTGCTACATAAAATTTTGTGAAGGACCCTGTTGCTTGCTGCCTTTCTGATCCCTTTTGTGCTGAAGAGTGTAGGATTTCTTACTCTGTCCAAACTTTAAAATGTAAAATATCTAATGACAAGTATGGTATGTAGGATTCACAACTTGTAATTTAAAGGAAATTATAATGAAAGCATAACTATAATCTGTTGATTGTCCATCAATTGATATTACATTCTTTCTTTGGCATCATATTCTTCCTTTTCAAACAGAGTTGATTTAAATCTAATGCTACTGGATAGATTATTAACTAATCATAACAGCTTTTGTTCTATTTTGTGTTTTTGTATTTTATCAGTGGAACACCTTGAACTACTTGGCAGGAAAAATTGTTCATTTGATCCCTGCCCAAGTGTTTCTAAAGAACTTGAATCTAAAACTAGTGTAAGTATCATGATCCCTGCTATAATTTCAAGCTCTGGTGCATTAATAAGCATATCTAAGAGTACCAGAATGAAGCAAAGCCCAATTTTGTTACGAGATGTCTTTAAGATGATACTATATTCTACTGTTGTCTGTTTGATAGTTGGTATTTGGAAAATTGGATTGTTTCATTGATTAGACGTTTGGTGTATGAACTAGGACAATCTGGGGAACTGATATTTTTGTAATTTTTTGGAGAGTCTGCCTTTGTGCTTTTCGCCCTAATGATGACAAGCACTAATCTTTCTTTGTTCAAGTTGTTGATTGGATGTGTGATTTGTATATTGATTTTGTAATTTATCTTTAGCTGAATAGCATGAGAAATGCAGAAATATTGATCTAGTGCATAATTGTTGAATCTTTTATTCATCTAATCCAAGTTTTTAAGTATCAAACGCATGCTTTTGATATTCTTGCATGTTTTGATATATCTTTTCTAATAGTGCATTATGCCTCTTAAGTTCTTGGGTGTCCTTGGTGTCCAAACACACTTGGAATGGGCACCTAATCCTAATTTTTTCTCCAGTTTGAATCTGCTGGAATTATTTTAATGCCAGAGTTCCTAGACCAGTGCTCTCTGGTGTGCGGAGTTCACGTCTGAGAGATCGTGAGAAAGAAAGGGAATTGCTGATTAAGGAAGCATTTCTGAATGACATGATGGATGAGAACCGTAAATTACATAGCCTTCTTGAGAAAGAATCGATTCCTACTGTAGTTCTGTGGGAACCTGAATTACTGCCTTCTGCATCAAATGTTTCTCAGTTAAATTCATCTTCAACAATTCATGATACACAGCTGTCAGTGATTGATGCTGAACAAGGAAGTGATGTTAACTGTAAATTCAAGACCATGTGTGACACAGTATCAGGCAATCGCCAATTAAAAGAAATACTGTGTGAAGAGACTATGGGCCTCACTAGCATAGCAACTCATGATATCTCATCAGGTATGACAGTAAAGGATGTTAATACATGCTGCCGAAGTTCTAATGAAGAAACAGTAGGCAAAATGGATGATGATGATGATGAGGAGGAGGAGGAGGGAGGCGGAGGAGGAGGAGGTCCTCCCATTTGGTTTAAATGTTGACTCTGGAACATTGGCCTGTGTAGCTTGCGGGGTCCTTGGTTTTCCATTTATGGCAATTGTGCAACCTGAGCTCTTTTCACTAAGTAATGATGAATCTTATCAAAAGTCTGAGAAATCAGGTTGGTTAAAGCCTTGCTTACCTTCTTATGTGCAAAGGACTTCCAAACTTGGTTCAGGTACTGCTCTTAATCATTCTTTGTGGTTTGGCTTCTTAGGTTTTGCTTAGAACAACATTTAGAATAAAAGTGCAAAAGACAAAAGCACAAAAACATCTGCATCACTGTAAATTTGGATGACAAATGATAGTTCATAATGGATTTTAATGTGTCATGAAGATCAAGATGCATTTGTTTGTAATATAAGGCTTCTTCTCTCTTGCTTGTTGGTGCATTCTGAAGTTAGCAAGAGTTGTTTTGAAAAGAAAATGTTTTTGTTAAATTTTAAAGAACTCATCAAAGCATTTGTAATATAAGTTTTATTTTGAACTAGATTGTATGACTTAATTGGCATGTTTTTTTTCTTGCTTCTCCCTAGTATGTAACTGACCTCTCCAATATCTTGGTATGTGCACACACACTATTATTTTTCTCATTATATAATCATAATCCAATCATTTTGTGAATTTATCTCACATTCATTATTTTTGTCAGAGAACATTCTTTATGTGGTGTTTTTGTCACTTCAGTGTTTATTCACTTGCATACACAGAATACATTGAGCTCATGTTTGTATGAAGAACCACCCATTACTTGTAAACGAAAAAGATGGCTTGTGTGGGTGTATACTCTTGTATTTCATTTATCTTAATTCTTTATTCATTGGCTATATGTTTTCCACACAAGAATGACTGTTAGTACAGAATCTAATTTCGTTCTTGTTCTATTTTTAGCAGACACAAAAGACTCCTGCTTGGAGTCTGAGGAGCAACCAAATCAAGAATCAGGTCCTGATTCATCTTCACAACTTTGTGGCCATATTCCTGCTGCTGAATGCCAAGGCAATGCCTGTGGTTCCAAGCTATTGAAAAATGTTAGTCAGCAGTCTACCTCCTGTGTCACCAAATTGGTGAAAGTAACTTGTGGAAGATTTGGTGACGCAGATTCTGAATATATAAAAGCGAGGATCTTTTGCTTGCAGCATGCTATTGAAATTGCAGATTTGTTTAGGTGCAAGGGTGGTGCACGTATACTGATTATTTGCCATTCAGGTGAGCATCATTTAGCTATTAGTTATATCATTTGGAATTTTTTTTTGCCTTCACCTTTTGAAAAATTTCTGTCCTATTTATCAAATTAAATGAATAAAATTTAGATTTTAAAACAACTATTGTTCTATATAATACTCCATCCGTCCTTTTTACTTGTCCATTTTTAACTAATTCACATGGATTATGAAAAATTGTTTAAAGTTAGTTGATAATCTAAATTTTTATAAAAAAATTTGTATTAATTTTTCAAAAATTACCCTTATTTAAAAACTCCATTAAGGCTCTTTAATTTCTCTATAAATAATATTGGAAAAGTGTTTCTACTATTGGAAAAGTGAAAAACATTTATTAGAAAGTGTAGAAATAGTTAAATATGATTTAATGCTTCATAGATTTAATAAAAGGCATAGTTAAACATTATTTATTGGAAGTTGTAGAAGTACATTAAATATAAAGTGTAAATTTGGAAAAAATTAATGCTCCACAAATTTTCTAAGGAAACTGTAAAAAGGACCAAAGAAAACTTCTAAAATGGAATAAAATGGAATAAGTAAAAAAGAGCGGAGGGAATAATATATTGGGGTTCGCCATTCTAACATTTTTTGCTGTTATTTTCTTATTTTCTTGTGTGTTATGCTTGTATATATATATATATATGGGAGTCCATGATATGCGCTTTTATTGTCATCAATGCTTGAAAATTCCATGATATGGATAGGTTGATCGATTTTCCATTGTGGATTAACTTACGTTGATAGTATTTTAGTATAACTTAAAATGGAGTTGGGCTTGTTGAATTTGGCTGTGTTGTTGAGTTCATATGTTGTGACTGTTGTGTTTCATTATCTTCTATTTCTGCTGGCAAAGTTGTGTGGAAGTCTGTGGTTTGTAGAGCTCATTTCTCACTTCCGTGCCTATTACTAAAACCTAAAAAGGTAATGGTGCTGCCTTTGGTGTTGTATAGGAGATACATGGTTCAAATTATTGTCTTTTCATTGCCTAAATTTTGCATGAGCCAATAAATATGTTTGTTTGTCATGATAGCTTCCTTTTATCTTATCAAATATTCATGCCGATATCTTCCTCCAACTAAGGAGCTTGTTTCTTTTGTTAAATGCACTCAGTTGTTGTTTGTGACTGGTTATCTATTTTTTTTTTTTTCTTTCAAATTTCAATATGATTCATATTTGATCTTGTTTAAGTTAGTAAAAGCTTGGAGTGATATTTGACACTAAACTAGATTTATGAAGTTTTGGTAGGTTCAGACTATTAAAATAATCCTTTTAACTTTTGCTTATTGCTGTTGCTGTAGACTATCTCAAAATAAAAGCACTAGCCATAGCAGTTGCTGAGGAAATTGGCATGCAATTCAATTTTAAAGATTTCCCAATAGAGGATGCATCTGCAACTGATCTGGATCTGATTAATTTCTCAATTGATGGAGGAGAAGAACATGAAGATTGGACATCAAAACTTGGAATTAATCTGAGATATTGTATTAAAGTTAGGAAGCAGTCATCATCAAATCAAGAGCCACTTCCATTATCTCTGAGTAAACTTTTTGCTGATTCCCCCCATCTTTCAGTTGTTTCTACCCTCAAGTGGCTTTCCAGAAAATCTCGCACACCATACAAAGTTGTTGGCAAATCATATTCAAAAACACATATTGTGAAAGACACTGTGAATGATGAAGCCCTTAAAGTCTGTCAAAATCATAAAAGAAGGCCAAGTTTTATTACTGCTAAGCATCACGGGCAACATTCAAAAGGTCAACTGGAAGAATCTCATGGTAGCCGTGGAACAAAGTCAGTTGATGATGGGAATGATCATAGCAGGACATCTGGTTTTTTACTTTGTAAAGATAATTTGGAACTTTTCTGCACCGATTCATTAGTTACTGTCCCCTGTTTTGGCTGCTGAAAGACTTCATATGCATCAAGATAGCTGGCCAACACAGAAAACTAACCCCTTGTGCATCGCTTCAGATTCCTCGCCATCAGACAAGCGTGATGTGCATGTTAACTCAGCTGTTAAAGGTTGTGAAAGACAACAGGTGCTTAACTCTAATGAGGAAGCTAGTCAAACCTTGTTTTGTGATTCTGTGAATTCGGGGTTTTGCCAATCATCTTCAGATTTGTCAATGTTTGAAAATGCTGAAGCACATCAAAGTGGACTTGTAGCAGATGCAGTTCCCACAGGGTGCAAGACTGGTGATTTTGAAGAGTCAGAATCCGAAATAAATATTGTTGTTCAAGAGGTTGAATCTTTAGAAGTTCTCAAAGAAATTATAGTTGCAGAAGACAGTTATCCTTTAAAGTTTGGTAGGACCCAAGCTCCAGCCAATAAGCCTACTCCAGAGACAGAAACCATTGCCCATGAAAAACTAGAAGGGGATGATTTGGTTCATAACACTGGTTTAGAGAGTAGTATTCTTAAGTTTGCTTTGAAGGTGGACCAGTCTATTCCTCAGTTAGTTTCACACAATAATTCTGTTCCGCTTGAGAACCTTGAGGTTTCAGCTTCAGAACTTGTAAATGCAGAATTAGATGTTTGTTCCAAACTCAATAACAATGAATCAGACATTGATGATTCTCAACCACAACAAAATCATATTCTAGGGTCAAAAGAAAGCAGCTTGCAATGTAATGGTGAAGATCAGAACAGGCAGCTTGGATGTGAATATGTAATTGATAAGCCTGAACTCCAGCAGAATATCAAGGCTTCAGCTGATCCTGAAATTAATGGTTCTATGGCTTCAGAAGCTGAAACTTCTGAAATCCCACTGGATGCATCTAATGTTGACTGCATAAATCTTTTGCAAGATATTTCAGTGAAGCTGCCTCATTCTGTTGGAAGGGCCAAGGGATTGGTTATGCCTCAATTGAGCAATGGCATAATTGATGTAAATTCGGTTCCAGAAGATGTTTCTGTGCAAAATGGGGTGATAAGAAATAATGTGCGGCCAATCATTGTGTACAAGCGAGCTGAGAGGCCCAAAAAGAAACAGAAGAGTGAGGCAGAGCCGATGTCAAATGTTCATCTAAGCTCTAATGAATTCATTCGTAGCCCTTGTGAGGGTTTGAGGCCAAGGACTGGTCGACGTTCTCTGGATGAAACAGCAGATGTTGGAGCAGCGGAGAAGGGTGAAGGTTACAAGACAAAGAAACGAGACAGGCCAGCAGGTCAAAGTATAATACAGAAGGCTGAGGGAACCTATATATGTGACATTGATGGGTGCCTTATTAGCTTTAGGACAAAGAGAGAGCTTGACCGTCACCGGGACAATCGTTGTATATTTAAAGGCTGTGGGAAGATGTTCAGCTCTCATGCTCTCGCAATGCGCCACCAACGTGCTCACGAAGATGAGCGGCCTCTCAAGTGCCCATGGAAAGGTTGTGGTATGTCCTTCAAGTGGGCATGGGCCAGAACAGAGCATGTCCGGCTTCACACAGGTGAGCGGCCATATAAATGCAAGGTTGCTGGTTGTGGATTGACATTCAGATTTGTTTCAGATTTCAGCCGTCATAGAAGGAAGACTGGGCATTCTGGGAATTCAAAAACATAGCAGTTTTTGTCTTTCCTCATTCTTTTCACTAGTTGAAGCTTTGATTGTAGATGTTCAGGTTTTCATTTCATTTAAGGAGCAGGCTTTCCTTTCTGACGACTAAGCATACTTCCAGGGATCCTTTCTTTATAACTGAATCTGCAGGAGTTTGCTGATTTGGATGTAGATCTGTACAGACTAATCCTTTTGTATGATTTCAGTCCATTGTTTTTGTTAGCTGAATTGATTCTCCAAATGTGGGATTAATTTTAGTCAACTTAAATGCTACCACAGGTAAGAGAATGTACTATAATTATATTGGATTGAAATTAATTCTCCACTTTTAGTTCTGATGGAGGAGTTGCTGCTATCATGGTATAGGCTCTTCTTATTCTGATTTCCTCTGCTTATCAATTTATTTCCTTCTCAAGAAATAATGATTTCATTTAATATGATGAGATTTATGAGAACTCTTAATTGTTGATATCTGTCTATACTGTGCTACCTATTATGCTACTCAGTGGATAAATCAATCCATATCATCACATTAGCATATTTTTTTTTTTTACATAAACAGATGAGAATATACTAACAATTACATTGTTAGACACTGATCATTTGTGTGCAGGGGATTCTGGGAAGAACTGAACCGCCGAAGCCCGCCACTGTTTCTTGTGTAAGGTACTTATTTCTTCCATACTAGAGCATGGCTGCGCCTGTTCCAACTTTTGTGGACAACTAATTGTATACCAAACTCATTAGAATATAAGAATCGGGGTACCTTAATTTGCAATTGCTTGGCATGCTGTTCTATTCCCATTGGTTCCTTACAGATTGAATCACTTGAGTAGCAGGTGTTCCCTTGAAGATGAATATTCATAGCTCCTTCATATATTAATTGTTTGCTGAAACAGTGATTGATGAGGCCATCAGTGTGACTTCTTTAGATTAATATTCATAGTTGGGTTGGATTTGGATTTGACTCTTGTTGGAAACAGATACTTAGCAACAAGTAGAAGGGGGAGGCGGATTATGTTCGGGACAGGGTTGAACTGAAATAGCTTTTGGTGGTGCAGGAGGTGGAGGGTTATCCAATCCTGGACCAGGAGGAGGAGGAGCTGATGATCTCTTGCTCTCAGTTAAACCTCCTATGCTAATACTAAGGTGAGCAACATCATGTTTTCCGACTTCTTGATCTTGTTGCAGTAGACTATTGACACTCCTAGAACAATGGCAGGGCAGAACTAATAAACTCACTACAAAGACAAGCATTATAAACTGATGAGAAGGTAAGTACTCCATTGTGAATGAAGCTTCTTTGCATGTGTTTCCATTGAATGGTTTGCTGCATTGCATGACTCCATCATGTGGACAAGTGAAAGTCTACCCATCATTATTCAGTCTTCACCTACTCTACTTTGAATTCATGGTCCAAATTGTGTTTAGATTAATAGATGATAGATGAAGACGAGTGGAAGGAATTGCTGTTTTATCACAAAGGGCTAACACACTTGAGTTTCGGTAATTTTGCTTTGAAGATTCAAGAAGTGGTTGGCATTGCTTTCATGATGGCACTAAAGAGTTTGATATTTCAAGGTTGCCAATGTGATTAGTTGGGGGATCACTACTATTCATTACACAATAACTTTATAATTTTTTTTAAGAAAAAAACGATTATTTGAATATATATTTAATAATTAAAATTAAAAATTATTAATATTAATAGATATTTATCATTGTAAAATTTTAATTTTAAAGTTTTTAGTTTAAATTAGTATTAATTAAGCCATGATTAGCTTACATAAATCATTTTTCATCTAATACAGTATTTGAAATGATTTATTGAATTCCCCTAAATGTAACAGCTCATAATAGCTTATAATAAATTGAATTTGTGTAATTGTCCCTGTTTTTTTATCTATATATCCTTAAAAAAAAAAAGTTAAAAATGTTGTACATGTCTTGAGCATTATTTACATGGAGATATGAGGCCGTGTAATCTACGCATGTTCGTACATTCAAAATCTATGCACGCTTCATTTGTAGATGTTTGTGGTGAACCGTTGGATAAAAGAATATTAGAACGAACTGACGCATTGCAAATTGAAATATGGCATTCATTAAGGACTGAAATGTAGTCGGACCATTTGATAATCTGAGATTTGCATTTGTTTGGCGGATTTTGAAAATACTTGGATTTGAAAATCCTGGATTTGAAATCGCTTGTTTGTTTGATGGATTTCAATCTCACTGTATTTTTCAAATCAAAAGTCGTGGGATTTTTGGAATTCGTACCAAAATGACCCGAATTCTGAAAATCTCATCCAGATGATTCCCATCTCAGTAATTAATATACTAATTATATTAATTACTTATAATATTAATTACACTATAATTATATTTTTATAAAAATATTAAATAAAATATAATTATAGTATAATTAATATTAGTAATATAATATATAATTCATATATTATATTATATTAATTATTTATTAAATAATTAATATATTATATTTTATTATAATAAGTTAAGTATATATTAATTATATCAATTACACTATAATTATATTTTATAAAATATTAAATAAAATGCAATTATAGTGTAATTAATATTAGTAATATAATATATAATTCATATATTATATTAGATTATATTAATTGTTTTAAGAAAAATATATTATATTTTATTATAATAAATTAAGTATATATTAATTATATTAATTACTCATAATATTAATTATACCATAATTATATTTTATAAAATATTAAATAAAAATATAATTATAGTGTAATTAATATTAATAATATAATATATAATTGATATATTATATTATATTAATTATTTTTAATAAATAATTAATATATTATATTGTATTATAATAAATTAAGTATATATTAATTATATTAATTACTCATAAAAGTTAATTACACTATAATTATATTTTATAAAATATTAAATAAAATATAATTATAGTGTAATTAATATTAATAATATAATATATAATTAATATATTATATTATATTAATTATTTAATAAAATCTAAATTAAAAAAATCTTTCCAAATAGAATCTAAAATTTTTGTGATTCAGATTACATAATCATCCAATCAAACACTTTGGGTTTGACTCTCACTGAATTTTTCAAATCAGGATTTAGTAAATACAAATCCACTGCATTTTCAACTACATCCAACCAAACGCTCCCTAAATGACATTACCAACCATTAGAAATGTCCATGGTGAGTTATAAGTGCACTTTTATTCCTGTCTTCGGGATGTACTGGCTTTTAAAAAAAATTAGCACCACTTAATTCATCTAATAATTCATCAACAGTAGGAATTGGATATGCATCCTTGGTAGTGATAGCATTGAAAATCTTGTAATCTAAACAAAATCTTCAAGTCTAATTTTTTTATTTATTTTTTATTTTTATTATTTTTACTAGCAACATTGGAGAAGAGAGAGGATTGTTACTGAACTCAATTGATCGCTCCTGAAGTATTTGATTCACCATTAATTCAATTTCACTCTTCTGGCTATGTGGGTGCCTATAAGGCTTAACCTTCACTAGATTGGAGTTTGGTTTCAATGGGATCCTGTGATTGCATAATCTGGCTGGAGGAAGACCACTTGGGATAAAAAAAAACTTCATGATATTTTCTTAGTAATTGCTTCAAAGTATCTGGCATCTCATCTGATAATTGCAATTGTGATTTTGTACTAGATGCTTGAGACTTGTCATTATTATCACCATTGAATTGTACATATGCATTTTCCACAATCATTTGATAGCTTTCAGCAATTGCTATGGTGGAACTTAATCTATGCAATTGATGCACAGAAGTTAACTGGGGTCCTGTGGATTTATCTCCATACAATGTTGCAAATTTGTCACAATAAAATTGCAGTGATAATGACCTGTAATCCACAATATGAGGCCCAAGTGTAGCCAACCATGCTGCACATAATATTACTTCTGCCCCAGCCATAAGTAATAAGTAAGCAAGAAAAGTCAATGTACATCCTTGTATTTTCACCTTTAATTCATTTATCAACCCTTCTACTTGAAGTGAATTTCCATCTCCCACTAATACTTTGAATGCCATAGTAGGTTGTATGTAAAATTGCAAGAATTTTGGTATGCGTGGTTGAATAAAATTGTCATCACTCCTTCCATCAAGCAATACTTTAACTGGGTGACCGTTAATAGATCCACTGCCAAGATTCTCAAACATAACTTATGGATCAAATCCTTTAATCCTAATCAAACTTACTTCTTATTTGATCCTTGGCTTTTTGATATCCCCATTGCCTTCAAGCCTACTTTTCTGAATATTAACGCAGATTTTAACTCCATTAGTTTGCCTGATCTTCTGAGTTTAAATCAGTGGAACCATAACCAGCTAAATTTTTTGTTTGGTGATCTTTTAGGCTCTTTGGTTCCTTGTATTTGTGCTTATGATCTTGCTGGTAGCAATTACTGGGTTTGGTTTCCTCATACTTCTAATGTTAAAATTTCTTCAGCTATTTATAACCATTTAAATCATAACCCTACTTGAATCTGGAATGGTCTGGCTGGAAAAAACTGTGGAAGCTTCATGTTGCTCCTAGAGTAAAGCACTTTCTTTGGCTTATGCTGCATGATAAAATCTCTACAACTGATTTCCTTAATAGCATCAATATTGGCCCTAGGACCTTATGTGTTTTCAGCAATGTTGAGAATGAATCTATTGATCACTTATTTCTTGATTGTCGTTGTGCTCAGCTGGTCTGGCATATTGTTTCCAATAACTTGGGCTGCTGGATTGTTGATTATAATCTTTCTACTTTTGCTATATCTGTTATTGCTGCTTGTATTTGGTATTTATGGAAAGCTCGTTGTGATGCCATTTTCAATAACCTCAGTCCCAATTTCTCTAACATTGCTATATTAGCTGTCACCAATGTTAAAGACTTTATGCAGGAGAACTCTTCTCTTTTGGGTCGCAAGCTTCTTCTTAACAATTTCTCCCACAGCAGTGGATTATTCCTCTTCTTTGCTCACGGATGGAATGCCAGCACCTTGATGGGTAAGTTGGGTTTTTTTGTTTCAAATCATGATTATATTATTTACGTGTGCGGTGTAGTTGTTCTTTCTTGCGCGTCTCATTTTTGAAGCCCGACATTCTTGCTTTTTGGTGCAGGGTGTTCGTTCGGCTATTGACAGACATTTGGATATTAGGTTTATTCTCCACTGCAACCCTACAATCACCATTGCCTTGCATGATGGCTGCTCCCCTACTACTTGGAGACATGCTCGACTCTATCTCGAAATCTCTCATCTCCTTCAAATTGCGGATAATCCTTCTCTTGTTGATATCCCCGCCATTTGGAACTTGCCGACTCTGCTCCGGCCTCTTCTAGTAGCAACAATCACTCTCTCTGCCTCTTTCATTACGGCGAGACACGCCTAGATGGGTCATGAAAACATCCTCTCGTGAATGGTTTTTTTATTTCTAGTTTTTTTGCTTTTTTTCAGCTGTATTTTATTTTGTCTGTTCTTTTAATTTGGGCTTGTAATCCTTAAACTTTGTTAAACTTTTTTTCTTATCAATAAAATCATCTCTCTGAGCTCTTTCCCCATAGATCCAGATGAACCTCATAGTTCTTGATGCAACCAAACTATTTATTACATTGAGTGATAGTTTTGGACATACTTCCTCGAGTGGATGTACTTGGTATTCAACTCCACCTCAAATTCGGTAATCTCTTGATCCCCGAGATTAGGTGGCTTATCACTCCATTGTAGCAATAACAGACCTCTTATTAAAACATTTATGTGTTGGTGAATATTTTTCATCACAATTGAAGCATAATTCCTTGGCCTTTCTCAATTGCATTTCATTGAAGCTAATTTTTCTTGAAAGATGGAGAATTGCTATGGGAGGCAGGTGGCAATAGATTTGTTGCATTGCTCAATCCCCTGAATCAACTTAGGTATTGAGCTGTCACTTTTTCTTGCAAAAATTATTTGTATAGATGTCTGGACTGTATTGAAACTTCTTTTGTACTGGTCTTAGATGCCATAGTATATTTTATCTTCATACAATCTGGCTAGACTTGTTGCTTTTTGAGATAGTTTTTTTGGCTACAAAGGAATGATATCTCGTTGAATTTCCTTCTTCAATCTATTGAGAAAACAAGACAACATAGTCGAAAAGTGCTACACCTTCCACCTTATTTGCCAATGTTGTAAAATTTTCATATTAACTTACTATTGGATTGTACCAGATGTTAGAGAAGAAAGCAAATTTAGGATTGCCAAATATGGATTGCCCATAAACCTCTTCCAAAGCAATCACCAAAGCTGCTCAAGTATTGACTTTTCCTTTCTTCTCTAACATCTGGTACAATGGAACTATAGGTCCATCAAAATGTATTGAAGCTATCTCCAATATTTTAGTGACCACAATTTTATAATATTTGAAGAATTACTCTGCCTTGTAAATCCAATGTAATATTTCTTCACCATCAAATTGGGGGAAATCCAGCTTTATTGATCTTGTTCTAAAGGATTGTGATCTATTGAAGTCAGTATCTTCTCTCAACTCCCCTCTCATGGTCTGTGATGCCTCCATTAAACTAACAGTAGTGGCTACAATCTGAGTTTCAATGAATTTGGATATGCTTTGTAGTGACATTTCAAGCATCTTAACTCTATCATCATGCTCGATCTATAGCTACCATCGGGACGTTCTTTTCGGTTTGCTCCATTATAGCTTGCATGTTATCAAGCTTTTGCTGCGAGATCCTTAAGATGGTTACCCTCAACCATGAGTTCAATTCGGATATATAGATTTAGATGGGATTAATGAAAGCACCAAATATGTAATGAATTTAAGCTGATTCAACGATATAAAATCAACTAACAATCAATCCATTACTATAACTAAACTCTCCAGCCAAATAGATCTCCATATATTGAGATATTAATCAACCAAAGCAATAGAATACCATCAAAGTCTCAATCAAGCATCAAATGAAGAAAATAAGCTCATAGAGTTTCAGATATAGTAAAAACAAACTGACTTACAGAAACTAAATGCGAATCACTTCCCTTCCGCTAGATCACCTAAAAAGCTCGCTAGAGAACCGAGGCCGAGCCCAAGGTCCTTCTTTCTTCTCGCTTCTCTTTCTTTTTCCTTTTTTTATATGTTGCTTTCTCTACTGCCTAATCGCCTTTCCTTCAACATCCAATAGGATGCTTCTCTTCCGCCATGTTGTCAAGATTAACAAAAACCCTCAAACTTTTTGTCGCTTCTTTCCTCTCTTTTTGCTCCTACGGACATTTGGCATAAGTTATTTCACATCGGCAATTTTTATCGACACTTAAACCATGACTCGACTCAGTAGGCGCCTCCTCGCATGTCTTTGGTTCTTTAAATTAACGATAGCTTTCTCTCCGTTCCCACATACTTTCTTTCTGTCTTCTCTTTTGCCCGATTCTATTCTCAATGACATATCGGACTGGCTAGGAAATTCCTTTGGGGCACTAGTGGCAATAAACGTGGCTTCCATTCAATTGGATGGAAAACTGTCACTCAAAACAAATCTGAGGGTGGCCTTGGAATCAGTAACTTGTTGATTGCCAAACATGCACTTATGACCAAAAACCTCTTTGCTATTCTTAACGGGGATGATAAATTATGGGTTGATATTTTCAAATTTAAATACCCTGATTGGAAATTTGCTTCTCATCCCTATCTTTCTTCCTCGTCTTGGCTTTGCAAAACTATTTCTAAAACTGCTAATTCTCTCGGTTTCAACTTCAAAATTATCTCTTGCAATCCTCTCTCTACTAATGTTTGGTCGGACCCTTGGCTGCATGATGTTCCTCTGGTTTACAAACCTACCTATCTCAATATGGATCTCTCTGTGGAAAATCTTTCCTTGCTGGATTTTATCTCTGATTTTCAATGGGATTCTAATGCTCTTGGTAATTTCCTGGGTCCCAACGCTGACCTAAATTGGCTTACCAAGGTCCAAATCTCTTTTGATTTGGATAATTCTTGGATATGGTGGCCCAAAACCCCTCATATTTTTGTGGTCTCTGCTGTTTATTCCACTCTTAATGATGACTCGATTGTTGCTCATTGGCATGGTTGGCGGCAAATTTGGCAGCTTGAGGTTGCTCCGAGGGTGAGAACCTTTGTTTGGAGACTGTCCCTTTCCCGTCTTCCAACTTGTGATATTTTTTTAAAATTTAAACTTTGGACCTCAAACTCATTGCGTTTTCTGCAACTTGGTCCCTGAAACTACCTACCATATCTTTTGGGACTGCTGCAAAACTCTAAGCTGCTGGAGCAACATTTTGAATTCCCTGGGCTTGTCACTTTCAAGCTTGAATATTCTATCCACTGGTGCTTGGCTTGTCTCTCATTTCAATCACTCTAGTGATCATCAATTTGTTAAAGCTGTCATCGCCTTCTCACTCTGGCTGATCTGGAAAGCTCGCTGCAATGTCATTTTCAAGAAAATTCCCCCTAATTTTAACTTGATTCCTACTCAGGCCTGGGGCCTTGCTAAGGAATACTCTAAGAAGCCGAATAAATTTTTCAGGGATGTTTATTCTTGCACTCTCAACCCTTCTGTTTCCATCTTTTCTGATGCTTCTTGGATCAATGATAATGGTAAAGCTGGCTTGGGTTATTTAATCACCATTGATGATAATAATCTCTTATTGGCAGGCTCTGTCGCTGCCTCCCTTGACTCCCCGATTCAAGCTAAAGCTGCTGCCATGATTTTGGCCTTGGAGGAATGTATCAAACGTCGCTGGTGGCCTTCTAACATCTTTTCTGACTGCATTGGCCTCCTCAACCTGGTTAAGAACTTCCAAATTTCGGTGGCCTGGCACCTTGACCTGGAAGCTCGGCGGCTCCGCTCTCTTCTTCATCAGCTTCAGAACCCAAACCTTGAATACATTCACAGAGAAGACAACTTGGTTGCTGATGCCCTTTCCAAGCATGCTCACCTCAATCCTGAGCTCTCTCTTTTTGCTAAGGGAATGCAACTTCCCTTCTGGCTTTTCAATGCTTGCTCTTCTATGAACATTGTCCCTTAGTCTTTCTTCCAGTTTTTTGTTTAGTTTTCTTTTTTGAGCTCTTTGCTCTCTTCCAAAAAAAAAAAAATAAATAAACCCACTTCGGAGACAAGCATTATGAACTGATGTGAAGGTAAGTACTCCATTGTTGAAGCTTGGTTTGTTTTTTTATGCCACTTCTAAGCTCAATCTCTTTTTAGGTTTTTTATAGATATTAAGAGGCGATTGGTTGTAAGGAATGGAATGGAGAGGATTGGAGGAGGAATGAAAATGAGGGGAATGAAAACTATGTTTTGTTGTAAAGGATTGTGAGGGGTAGTGCATTGGGAATGGGAAAAACTTAAAAAAAATGGTGGAAATGGTTTTTATACCCTTGATGAAGTAAATAATATTATATGTTAGGTTAAATGATAATAATTTTTTTAATTATATAATATTTTGAGTATTATTATTATTTATATTATAATTAAATATTTAAATTAAAAATTTTCATTTTAATTAATTATTATTTTTAATTATATTATTGTTTTAACTATTATTTATAATCATTTCATTTTTAACTATTATTTATTATATTAAACATTCAAACATTCACAATCATTATTTATTAATATTGGGGGGTAATTTTTGTCATTTTCAACCTCAAGGAATTGGTAATCCTTCCATATTTAATTTAAAATAATTCATATTAATTATTATTTACTTTAATTATTATTATCTTTAATTAAAATAATTCAGTATTTAAATTAATTAAATAATATCAGTTATTATATATAATTATTTAAATTAATAAATTTATAATTAAAGGGTAATAGGTAATTTATCCTCCATTTCTTTCAATCCCCTCTCACTTACCCCTAAGTTTGGGGGGCATGAGGATGCCTCCTCCATGTCCTCTCTAAACCTATTCCCATTGCAAGGAATAGAATTAAGGAGGAATGTGATAAGATTGAAAATAAGGGAGAATGGATTAAGAAGGGAAGAAAAACTGTGTTTGGTTGAAGGGTATGAGATAGTAATTCATTGAGAATGAAAAATAAAAGAGAATATTGTGGTAAAAAAACTTTTATACCCTCAATACAAGTTTATAAGGAAAAAATATTAGGTTAAATAATAATTATCTTTTTAAAATAAATAATTATTATTTTTAATTTTAAAATATTTTGACTATTGTTGTTTTTATTTAACTAAATATTTCACTTTAATTATTATTTATTATTAAAATTATATGTTTAATTATTATTTAAACTAGATTATTATTTTTAATTATTAGTTATTATTTTTTTACATTAATTTTTATTTATTGTTAAATTTATTTATTTAATTATTATTTGAACTAGATTATTATATTTAATTAGTAGATAATATTATTTCACATTAATTATTATTTATTATTCAAATAGCATAATTAATTATTATTTAAATTAAATTATTATTTTATTTATAAATTATTATTATTTCACTTTAATCATTATTTATTATTAAAATTATATATTTAATTGTTATTAAATTAAATTATTATTTTAATTATTAAATAAAAAGAGAAAATGTGACATTTCACCGAAAGAAATTTGAAAGAAGTGAGCAATCCGCTCATTACAAGCCAATTCCTTTGTCACTGTCATACATGCCCATCCAAACAAGGCAAGTAATGAATGAAGCTTCTTTGCATATGCAAAGGGCAAACACATTTGAGTTTCAGTAATTTTGCTTTGAAGATTCAATAAGTGGTTGCCATTGTTATTATTATTTTTTTTTAATTTTTTTTTTGAGGAAGAGGAGCGGAGCGTGCACAAGCCTCAGTGGAACAAGTGGAGACGGGGCCACGCTCACGTGGGCGCTGGAACCACCCGTACACAATCACTATTCACAACTCCCAGAAATGTGCCCTCAGCCGAGAATCGACTCACCACTCGGTGAGAACTCTATCAGTGACCCATATACCAATAGACCCGAAGATCGTTGGCGTGGTTGCCATTGTTTTGAAGGTGTTTGTTGAGGGATTGCTACTATTCCCTAGCCAATCACTTTATAGATTTTTTTTCCTTTTTCAAGGAAAAAATAATTATTTGAATAAATAAAGTTAATAATTAAAATTAAAAGTTATCAATATTAATAAATATTTATTATTATTATCATTTAGAAAATTAATATTTTAATTTTAAGATGTTTAATTTAAATAACTATTATAAAACATTTTCATCTGAGACAATATTTGAAACGATTTATCTAATTCCATAAATGTATCGGCTCATAATAATTGAAATCTTTTTTTTTTTTGTAAGTGTCCCCCAATTTTTATCTGTATATCCTTAAAAGATAAGTTAAAAAAATGATGTACATATCTTATGCATTATTTACACGGAAGATATATAAATATATATATATATATATATATATATATAATTTTTTATAGAGACGTGTATGCAGCTTTTCTAAAAAAAAATTTAATAAAAAAAATTAATACCATCTCCATCATTATCCAATTAATTATTAGTTGGACTCTTTGAAATCAAATCTAAATCTGATTACTTTTTCTTATGTGGGATGCGCATATAATTCTTTCCATGCACAGAATACAAAATTACACGAGTTTGATAACACTTCTGTAAGTTATTTCCAGCGTCCAAAACATCACATAGGAATGGAAATATCAATTTTAATGTCTATATTATAAAACTCTAGCGTTAATGAGTAAAAAAACAAAAGATTCAGGCAACAATGGACAAAACAAATTACAACAGATCCATTAGCGTTGGACTCAACATAAAAGATAAATTATATATTAAACATTAGAGAATTAGAGATAAAAGATACAATAAATCAACATAAGAGACGAAAGATACTTAGCAACAAGTCGAGGGGGGAGGCCGCTTGTGTTCGGGACAGGGTTGAACTGAAATAGCTTTTGGTGGTGCAGGAGGCGGAGATTTATAGTAGTGGGGTGCTGGAGGTTTATCCAATCCTGGACCAGGAGGAGGAGGAGCTGATGATCTCTTGCTTTCAGTTAAACCTCCTTTGCTAATAATAAGGTGCGCGACATCATGTTTTCCGACTTCTTGATCTTGTTGCAGTAGACTATAACCGCTCCTCGAACAATGGCAGGGAAGAACTAATAAACTCACTCCGAAAACAAGCATCATAAACTGACGAGAAGGTAAGTACTCCATTGCTGAAGCTTGGTTTGTTTTTGATACCACTTCTAAGCTCTCTTTCTCTTTTAGGGTTCTTATAGATATTAAGTGAATGAAGCTTCTTTGCATTTGTTTACATTAATGAATGGTTTACTGCATTGCATGACTTCATCATGTGAACATGAATAATTCTCCCCATCATAATTCAGTCTTCACCTACTCTGATTGAATTCATGGTCCAAATTGTGTTTAGATTAATAGATGATAGATGAAGACAAGTAGAAGAAATTGCTGTTTTACCTCAAAAGGGCAAACACACTTGAGTTTCAGTAATTTTGCTTTGAAGATTCAAGAAGTGGTTGGCATTGCTTTTATGATGGCACTAAAGAGTTTGATTTTTCAAGGTTGCTAATGTGTTTAGCTGGGGTATTACTACTATTCCGTAGCCAATCACTTTATAATTTTTTTTTTTTAAGAAAAAAACAATTATTTGAATATATATTTAATAATTAAAATTAAAAATTATTAATATTAATAGATATTTATCATTGTAAAATTTTAATTTTAAAGTGTTTAGTTTAAATTAGTATTAATTAAGCATGATTAGCTTAAATAAAACATTTTCATCTAATTCAGTATTTGAAAAGATTTATTAAATTCCGTAAATGTGACAACTCATAATAAATTGAAATCTTTTTTGGTAATTGTCCCCCATTTTTTATCTATATATATCCTTGAAAAAAAAGGTTAAAAACGATGTACATATTTTGGGCATTATTTACAGGGATATATAAAAAATAAAATTAAAATTAAATTAATGCCATCTCCATCCTTAACCAATTAATTATTGATTGGACTATTTCAAATCCAACTTAAATCGGATTATTACTCTTGTGTGGGGATGCGCATATAGTTCTTTTCACGGACAAACTGTCACTACAAGGAAAATCCTATATTTGCATGGAAAAATTGGCACGAAAAAAAATTGTGATAAATTAATTTGTCACAATATTTGATACAAAACTAACTAAGTGAAATATTTCTTCTGTTCCCTTTAGTTGTCACATTTTAGAGCTCTTCTATATTCTTTTTTACTTGTCACATTAAAAACTTTGTGCAGTATTAAATAATTTTTTCCAAATTTATCCTGTAATTTAATGTACTTGTACAATTTTCAATTAATCAAAATCAACTAAGCATTAAATTATATTCTCCACTAGTGGGGTTTTAAATAGATGTGATTTTGGAAAGTAATGGATTTTTTTTATAAAATATAGATAATCAACTAATTTTAACCATTTTTTCTTAATCGGTGTGAATTAGTTAAATGTGACAACTAAAAAAGAACGGAGGGAGTATATAATTTTTTTTAAGATATTTTTTTTAATTCCGTTCCAAATACCGTGCCAAATATACAAATTTGATAAATTTAGCACGACAGTGCCAATTGCAGTGCTAAACATATTTTTTATTTTAAAATAATTTATTAATATCGTGGCAAATATCGTGCCAAAAACCTATATATAATAATATATTAATATCGTGTCGAATGTCGTGCCAAATTACAAATATAATAGTATATTAATACCGTGCCAAATACCGTGTCAAAAATATAATACTCTCCGTTCCTTTTTATCTGTCGTGAATAACCGAATCTCACATACCAAGAAAGTTGGCTATTTCACATAATTTAATAAAAAAATTAGTTATCTTTCCAAAATTACCCATAATTTATATCTTCACATTTCTCTCTCATATTAAATTTCAAGAAGAGAATTGAATAGAGTGTTAGGGTAACTTTGGAAAGGGTAAACTACCCAGAGAGTCCCTAAACTATGGGGTTGTTTATATTTTGGTCACTGAAGTTTGAAAATTTTCAATTGCATCCCTAAACTATTTATTTCCTTTCAATCAAGTTCTCCGACGACGCAGTCTAGCAGCGGTAGCCGACGTGGCGTGCCACGCCATCGGCAACTTTCCACGTCGCCTGCCCATAGTTTATTCATTGGCAATTTTATAATCTTGAGTGACCAAAAATAGGAACAATCCCATAGTTTTTTTATAAACTTGAGTGACCAAAATAGGAACAACCCAATAGTTTAGGGATGAAATTAAAATTTTCAAAACTTTACTTGCCAACACAAGTCATAGGTCGATTGCACGCATTTTTTTGTTTGAAAAATATATATTTATATTAGCAAAAACATAACTTCAAACATTCAAAAAAATTGATAGTATAATGTGATATGTTTCCACCCTATTTAATACATAACCTTTGTAATTGTAGTTTAATAAAAACAAACAAAAACAACAAAAATCACTTAAGCATTGTAATCCAAAGATTAACTAAAGCTTCCACATCGTGCACAACCTCCCCCAGAGTGCATCCTTTTGCTCATGTGCACCCTTGGACAAATCTTTCTTGGCCTGTTGTTGAGCATTTTCAACAGATTTACACATCTTTCTTTTTCCCCAAACTCTAACTTTGCAGCTTTGAGATAACCCTTCCATATATCTTGAAGGCACTTGTCTCCCTTGCAGCTTTTTTTGTTGTTGCCTTTGGTGGATTTGTAACCGCTTTGTTGTGTAACTCGGATTTAGTAAATTTAATTACTTATAAGTGCGGTATGTAATCTAAACACCCTCATTACTTTTTTTATTTGGTAATACATAAAGTTGGGTGACACTCGACACATGGAGCATTAACATTCACAATCACCTGATCTTATGAATTAGTAGTAAGATTTTGATAGACTAATGGATGAACTAAAAACCTACCAATATTTGACCGATGAACTATCTATGCATCAATGCCATTCACTAAACAATTACCATATCCCCAATAATATTGAGAAAACATACGAAATATAGGTAACTAGATTAGAAATTCTTTCCACAATAAAAATTTTCTCTGAATTTGGCTACAGGACTCTCATAAAAATACCTAGATTTTTATTACATTACATAGAGAGCAAGGCATGTAGTGGTCACCTCCAAGCTTGATTTCATGAGACAAAAAAATCAACACTTAAATCACCTTTGTTCTTCATGTTTTTCAAAACAACTTGACAAAAATCAACACCAAAAATCGACAACAATGTTATTCTAGGGCGTGGAAAGAGAAAAAGAAGGGCTAGCTTCGGAAAGGGCACCCTACCTCAATATTATTCTCCTCCGCCACACCACTCCCGGCGATTGCTCCTGCCTCTTCCCCGCGCCATGCTCATCGAGTCCTTCCTTCGTGGATGAATGAAAAGGAAAGTGAGATAAAAGGGAAAGTAAAAAGGCTCACTCAGAGGTGAAAGAGACGAAGGCATGTGGAAACCATGGGCAAGTCGACGTGGAAAGTTGCCGCTGACGTGGCACGCCATGTCACCTGCTGCTAACGCCTGCTCATCGAGGACTTGATTGAAAGGAAATAGATAGTTTAGGGATGCAATTAAAATTTTTCAAACTTCAGTGACCAAAATAGGAACAACCCCATAGTTTAGGGACTATCTGGGTAGTTTACCCAAAAAAATAATAAATGCTTTTTGATGTTCAAAAATGACAGATATAAAAGAACATGGGTTTATGACAGATAAAAAGGAACGGAGGGAATAATATATTTATACTGTACCAAATACCGTACTAAAAATATAAATATATTAATGCCGTGTCAAATACCGTATCAATAATATAAATATAATAATATATTAATACCATGCCAAATAACATGCCAAAAAAAATAATATAATAATATATTTATACCGTGCCAAATATTGTGCCAAAAATATAAATATATTAATATATTAAGACCTTGCCAAATACCATCCCAAAAATATAAATATAATAATATATTGAAATTGTGCCAAATATTGTGCCAAAAATATAAATATAATAATATATTAATCCTGTGTCAAATACCGTACCAAAATTATAACTATGTTTTTTTAAAAAAATAGACAGGTAAAAGAAAAAAAAACCTTGTGTGTGGGATGGTTCTCTCCTCATTGTCAATATGTGTATGTATACATGCACATGTCATTACAACCGTAAGTTAAAGGCTAAACTATCAGCACTTCATCACAGAATCCCGATCTCGGTGCAAACACACCACCGATTAAATAAATTTTCTTCCCATTTTCTCCCCTTCCTCTTTGGGAGAAAACAGGAAAATTTTCCTGCATTCTATTTTTTTTTAATTATTAAATAAGAAAATGGGAGATACTCTCCAGTTTTTGATTTTTTTTAAATAAAAATAAAAAGTGGAAAACTGGTGAAAGAATATCGTTTTCCACTTTTTTAAATAAAAAAAAGGTGGAAAACGGGACTCTGTCTCCCGTTTTCCACCACTTTTTCCTAAAGAATATATATAATATGTACTTATATATATAAACCACTAACGGCTTAAAAAAAACCCTCTAACGACCATATTAACACTTTACTAACGGATATAAATATTTCCGTTGAATTATTTTATTATTATTATTTTTATATAATACCCATTTTCCACTTCATACTATCTTCCCATCGATTATCATTTTCTCCTATTTTAATCTTATTTCTCTCATTACTTTTCACTGGCCGATGCAGATTTAACTGTTCTACTTTGTGCTAATTACTGACCAGTGCAGGTTTGACCTACCTACTTTTGTGCTGATAACTGATTGGTACAGGTTTGACCGTCCTACTTTGTACTAAGTACTTACCGTTGCAGGTTTGACCATCCTAATTTGTACTAATTAATTACCGTGCAACTTTGACCGTTTTATTTCTAATATTTTTTGGTATTTGTAGTTTTTTTTAAATAAAATGGGATTTGTAGTTTTTTTTAAATAATATATATATATATATATATATATATATCAACAATTATTTTTTTGTTTAAAAATTAATTATATAAAAAAATATCTTTAAACTTAACATCTGCATGCAACCATTAAGGTTTTTTTTTAAAAAAAAAATGAGAAAATGGGAGTTAATCTCCTGTTTTTATTTTTTTTATTAAAAAAATTATAAAAATCAAGAAAACGGGAGAATTAAATAAGTTGAAAACGGAAAAGATTTCCCGTTTTTCTTGCGTATTTTTGTAAATAATCTCAAACATACGTAATTTAGTAAATATTTTATTTTTAATATTAAAAAAAAACCTCCGCTTCCCAAACAATCGTAATTTAGTAAATATTTTTTTTTTAAAAAAAAGCCTCTCCCTTCTCTCTCTCTCTCTTTCTGAAACCCTCTTGAGAAAGTTCGAAGAGCTTCTTGTTTGTCGTAAATCCTCCCATTCGTGTGCTGCTCTAGATCTCCATCTTCTTCCGATCTCATCTTCTCTCTTCATCTTGGAGTTGATTGGATCTCGATTTGTGAAAACCTTGAAGTTTGCACTTGATCGAGGTATCTTTCTTTGGTTTTTTCATCGATTGAATTGTTCTAGGGCTTCAGTTTGATGCATTAAGGTGTTTGATCTCGTGTTTTGATGTGTTTATCATGATTTGTGGTATTTAGGGTTGGAATTTGTTAAGAGCTCAAATTCTTGCTCCTTCCTGCCCCTTAATTTACACAGCCATATCCCTCCAGCCGCTCATACAAAAAGCACAAATAGAAAGGAGCAAGACTTCTTTCCACCGAAGCCGCCTCAACATTAATTGAGAGGTAATTTTCTTTGTTCACTATGCCTTGCAATGAGGAAAAATAATTAATGTACATTTACATGAGATGATAGGTGTATATATATATACATATATAATATGATATACATATATAAAGAATGGTTAGCTAGAATAGATGAGGATTGACTGTGATAGTAATGGTGTTAAATATATATATATATATATATATATATATTCTTGCGAAACCTGCAGACTAACTAGAATGAGTTACTAAGTTAATTGTTAACTTGATGATATTGAGGTTTCATTGGAGTTTTATTGTTTTAACTGGTTCTACATGCTTAACAATTTAATTGATGATATTAAACTTAGGAGTTTTGATTTCAAGGTCTGATTATGGTGTGTGTTTGTTCTCAAATTCTAGGTCCTCGCATTGGTTACTTACCTTTGTTGGTACATCTTTTGAAACCCTATTTTTACTAGTATAGCTTTCCTCCAGGGCGCTGACACTTATGAATGATTGGGATTGTTTCATTTAATTAAAGCTTTTGAAACCTTATCAAGCAATGACTGATTGGGATTATTTTCATTTAATTAATGCTTTCAAGTACACTTATGAATTTGATTTCTTTTGGTATCGAGTCATGGCATATCGGTTTTCTAGTCTTAGCGTGTAATATGCTCGTATGGATTTAAGTTGTATACTATAGGTTGAAAAAGGTTTTTAATGAGTAATTTAGGATTTAATCAATTAAAAATATTGAAATCGCAGTAAAACTTGGGGCACACTTTATTAAACTTTGGGGTATGGAAGAATCTGGTAAATTGCAGTCTCCAATCTTCAGACTCGTGTACATCGTAAATAATTAAACAGATCTCGATGATGATTACCGTAAAAATCATGTTATCGACTTGAATTTTTCTTAAATTTAATTTTTACTATTGTTATTATTTTGGCAGGAAAACTTCAAAAATAGAGAATAAAGGATATACAGGTCAATCATTTCACTTTTTATAGGTTTGCAATAGTGAATTCTTCCGTATTTTCTCTATATATGTGTAAGCTCTATATATTGAAGCTAAATTACTATACTAAGTTTTAACATCTTTGACATGCACCAGATTGTCAACAACAATAACTTCAATGGAAGCATTCCTTCAACACTCGAACCTAGTGCCGACATTAGCACTTTTGTAAGTTTATCTAAAGAGAAATTAACAAATGCAATTCATTGAGATTTACTACTTGAAACATTCTAATAGCGCTCTTGATCGAAAATAAATTAACCGAAAGCAAGTACTCTCCCACCCTTTAATGACCTTGCTAGCATCAAGGAACCGTGAGAAGGAATATTTTTGTTGAAAACTTTTATAATGTTTCATGTAAATAGTATATGATCGCTGATCATTGTTTCCATTTAATGTATTTATCGAATAATAAGTTAACTCGGTCCCTTGCCAAAACTTAACTAGAATGAATGCACTCTCTTATCCGTAAGTGCTAGATTTTCAGTGATTTCGAATCACTTTGCTGATTTTTAATAATCGGGGTTTTTGCTTTCGGGACTTGAGTAACAATTCCTTTGGTGCATCAGATGTGCCTCCATGGTTCTCAACCTTGCCATCTTTGACAACACTGTTCAAGGCCAGGTACCAGCACAACTATATAGTTTTTCACCATTACAGACTGCGCAAGTCTTGGTCTTCTTTGAATGTTCATTTATCTAATGAGTATAGTCTTGCATTAACTAACTACAAGGAATACAAACGGCTAAAAAATAACTCATTATCAATGCAAGTCTTGGTCTTCTTCGAATGTTCATTTATCTAATAAGTATAGTCTTGCATTAACTAACTATAACGAATACAAATAGCAAAAAATATTAAACTTGGGATTGTTCAAGGCCAGGTACCGCACAACTATTTTAGTTTTTCACCTTTTTCACATGATATCATATCTATATTGCACGGATACGTAGAAACAAACTAAGCTAATTCACTGCAGCGTAACTAGATACTACTAGACCCATGCATACTGTCACACATCTTGAACCCCTTTATTATTATTATTATTATTATTATTATTATTATTATTATTATTATTATTACACAACAAGTAACAAACAACATGACAAACAGTTTCGAGTAAACTAAACAAGAGTGAAAGCAGTGTCAACCGGATCCCTCAACCACGCACTCACAAACCGGAGCCTGAGTTTAATAGGAAGTCAAAGAGGAGGCTAGAAGCTTCCCCAAAAGTTAATCTTCTGGTAAGTACATTTTCACCTTCCCCTAAGACATGCCTTCTCTTTCATTCCTACGATTCAAAATGCATTCAATATCTAGTCTCCTCTATTAACCAATATATATATACATGTCATACAGTTGCATATAATATCAGCAATGTTAATTGGCTATATATATATATATGACTAATGAAGTCATAAATCTATTGAACAATTGCTTGGATGGATGATACTTATATAGACTTCACAACACCACTAATATCTTATTGCTATTTCTAGTTTAGATTCTACCTTTCGTGGGCGATGATAATGTATCATGTTTCTTTTGTCTTCTTTGTTTCATCTGTTGTACTTTTATGAATTGTTGTACTATTATTTGCTTATAATGAAGCAAATAATAAGGTCCTCGGCGATGAGGGTTGATCTTCTTGAGAGTGTTGATGAGGAAGCTGACGTTGGAGGTCGGAGGAGGGAGGTCAGTTTCAGCTACCAGAGATGGCGACCTTCAGGAAGCCAAGGCCCTCTTTGGAATACAATCACAGGCTTGCCCGATATTCCACCTTTGGTGTTCGAATCTCGCCTTTTGCATTATTTTGGCTGCACAGGGCCACAATGAGGTTACTGATTATCAATGCTTTGTCACTATTTGATTTGGTGGGCTAGATATGGTTTTCTTTTATTTGATGTGTTCCTTCCTTCTGCTTCCTCAGATTGTCACGCTTTTGATTGAGTCTGGTGTTGATATAAATCATCGAAAATATTTTGTGGTCAGGTAAAGCTTTGATCTTTTCCTTGTTCTTTCCAATTCACTTGTGAATCTTATGTATGGTATGAACTCTATTCTCTTGTTTTAATTATTTTCATTGTCAGATACTGAATTTATAAGAAGACCATGTTTGCTTTCATTTGATTGAGTTCCAATAATGATACAACAATATCATGTTACTATCAGACTGCTTTAATGCAAGCATGTCAATGTGGTCACTGGGAGGTTGTTCAGACTCTAACCCTTTTCAGAGCTAGCGTAAGTGATTCTGATGAGTTATCATTATTCTTTTTGTTGATAATGCTGATGTCGAATGGATTCTTTTATTACACTTCTCATGCAATATATGGGCATTGGATTTTTAGATTAACAGAATGGATTATCCTAATGGTGGAACCGATCTCCACTTTGCAGCCTCTAAAATGGTCATACTCGCTGTGTTCACCTTCTACTGGTTGAGTATGTGCGGAGCATATATGATTTTTAGCATATTATGAGGATGGGGTCAGGTCAAGAGACCGCTACATCAGAATTTGATGAAGAGTATGTGGAATTCTCTGCTCCTCATCTACATCAAATTTGTTTTTTGATAAATTTTACATCACTTTCTTCTAATTTTTCCTTGGCAGTGCTCTAGTTAAGATAGTTAACAAAAAGGCAGATGGTGGCATCACTGCCCTCCACATGGCTGCACTGAATGGACATGCTGAGACTGTTCACTTACCTTGGATCTTGGTGCATTTGTCTCTGAGGTCACTAGTTGAAGATGGGACTACTATTGATCTTATAGGTTTGTATAAGGCTTTGTTGATCCTTTTGAAGTTCTCATCCTCTATTTCTAATCCGTATATTTGTTCTTTTCTCTTTGATTTATCAAACTGATCTTACAACCTTTTAGACATTCTTGCATGGTTGATGTTTAGGTGCTTTTTGTTGAAGTTAATATGTCGAATGCAGGGAAGACTATGCTAATCGACATGTTCACTGTATTAGCTTTATGTTTTATTCTCATCACTAATTGTATGTTAGATCCAAACACTTGAGTGAATTCTTTTGATGTTAAGCAGAACTAGTTCAAGTTATATATTATGAAATGTATGCAATACATTGCTTTGTAGTAGGACCGAGTTCAAGGTTTTTGATTTTTATCAGCTTCTGCTTTAATTTTTGTTAGGAATTTGAAACGAAGGCGGGTGTTTATGCTATCATTAATGCCTTTTTAGGTGTTTGTAATGGCTCGTGAATGGGAACTCAGTTGCTGGATCATAAGATATTGGAAATGGTCCTTGATAAGCTACAGAATATGTGGTGTTAGTATTTGAATCTGTTAATATTCTGCTGCTTTTAAAAATCTGATTTGTGTTGAAAGATATATATATATATATATATATATATATATATATATATATATTTGGTTGTTTGTGTGTTAGGCAGGAAAGACACTTATGGAGTGTTTGCAGAGCTTGTTGATCCGGAAGAGGTTTGTAGGGAAGTGTGGAGTTGTTGGTGAGTTTTTGAAGGGTGTTGATCCTGATTTTTGTTGGTTGTTTTATTTTTGCATCTCCCTGGTTATCAAGATGTGATTGAGTATCCATTGGTGTTTGGGACAGTAAGGAAAAAGCTTGCCTTAAAGGACTCATAGCTCTCCACCCTGAGATTGAGGAAATCGTTTTACAGTTTTGTAAAAACTCATTGCACAAGTGAGCACTAAAATAATTATTAATTCATTAGATGTTTTGTTATTAATTTCATTCAACTTCTACCTAATTTGTTGAGTTTTGTCTTTTTAAGGTTGTGATTTGTTCATTTTGCACGTAAAGTAATATAAAATATAGAATATATTTTAATAAAAATTAATTATAAATTATATAGGGTAATGTATAAAAAGTGTGCTCGACATCTCAGAACTCAAAAAATTTTGTTAAAAATTGTGTCAAATACCGTGAAAAATAGTATATAAAAATCGTGCTAAAAACGTACTCAAATATTGAACTAATAAAACAAGATCAAAACCGTAATAAATATGGAACTAAAGTTTGTGTCAAAAATTAATGTAAATGTTTGGCATCAATGATAAGAAATTTTGGCAAAAATAATGATAAAGTTTGGCACTTGTATAAAAACGGTGCCAAAAATTTATTTGATGATCATTCTATAAAGCGACGGTTATTTTTGTATAGCAAAATAAGATGCTCAAAAGTCAATTTGACTACTGATTTTTAAACTCATTTTCATGCTAATTGTACTGTGCTTATTTATGATTTTTCTTGTATTGTTTACAAAATTACAGAGGAGTTTGATCACGCTTCTGTATACTATTTTCATCATCCAAAACATCACAAAGTGATAGAAATGGTAATTTAAATGCATTTATTTTTTTAAAGAAAATAATAAACTACTGGTGGTATTAATAAGTAAAGGATGGCAAAGGATAACAATAAAAGTACAAGAAAAGGATTTGAACAACAATCAAGACGAAAAAATAAATTACAATAAATCCACTAGTGGTGGAATCAAGATTGGAGACAAGATATATCAAATTTTGAGTTATTAGAAAAAAAAGGCAAAGTAAGCAAATAAAAATTCCTGTTGAGTTTTTCTTGAACACAAAGCTAATATTAACAAGAAAATATAATAAGATGTGAACAAGATATTGAAGATTTTGACTTTGAAAAACTAGGACAGACTTTATAAATATCAAGGAATTTGATGAAAGATAAGGTTTAAATTCAGCATATAATAAATTAGATCAGTTTAATATGCATCCAATGGAAACAACACCAACAAGCATGTGCAGTGACATAAGTGAATATATAATTTGTCGACAAATGAATTGCAAAGAGATCAATACTTGCACTAAATTAAAAGACATGTTGTCAACTGTTCATGTTTGAAAATGAATGGTTGAAAAATAATTCCTGATAAACATTTGAAAATCCTGTTAATGAGAAGGTGTTATCAAGACATGAATTACAGACATCATGCAATGCATAAATAGTCATCAAAGATGTCTCTATTGAATCTCACATCTTTAAACATTTATAATAACTCTAGCATGCATTCATGCACAAGAAACAACATAAAAATAATGCCAACCAATAAATTTGTGAAAAGAGATAAGAGTAGAAACTCTGAGAGAGACTCCTGAGAGCCCATTTTCCGGTGAGTTGTGCTCTTTCGATGGCCCCTACGCGACCAACACCTCCTCCTTCGAAACCAAAAGCAAATTCTGTCGTTTCTTGGGCAAATGTGGTCTCCTCCAGGCCCAAGCATGAACCCTTTGAGATTCCTCCACCCTTGTAAAAAAAACATTTTGAAAAACTCAAACTCCTCTCTTCTTCTGCAATTTCAATAGACAATGAGCTCTGGCAACTGGCCAGAGATAGTATAAAAACCTCAATATATGCTAAATTTTGGGTTAAATCATTATCTCTTGAGCAGGCAAAGCTGGCCATGGTTAAAGCTTGGGGAGGACTTGGTGCCTTTATGGTGGTTGATCTTCCAAATGGATTCTACTACATTCAATGCGAGTTCCAAGAGATGCGATGCCGAATCCTCTGGAACGGACCTTGGGCTGTAGCTGGCCATATTTTGCAACTTTCCCCTTGGTCGGAGACATTTCAGCCAGCGTTTGAAAAGCTCGACCTGGCAGCAGTCTGGATTCAGATTCATCATCTCCCCATAGAGCTGTAGGGAGGTGACATTCTACAAACAGTTGCTTCATAGTGCTTAATGTGGACGACCATACCATGGACCATTCTAGTGCCAAATTTTCTAGGGTTTGTGTTGAACTAGACCTTGGCAAGCCTCTCCCACAAGGAACCTGGGTCAAATATGGTGAGTTTTCAGTTTTTGTCTTACTTCTCTACGAAAAACTCCAAGTATTTTTTTTTTCAGGTGTGGCATGGTTAGACATGGAGAAATACTTTGTCCCACACACAACAACCCCTGCCATTTTGAACCACATGTGCCTTCAGAAGCCCCCTCTGAGCTAGTGCTAGAGGATCTCATAATGCAGGTTGATGGGGATGTGGGTGAATAGGATGATATTGCCGCTGAGATTCCGATCACGAAACCCGTGGAAACAGATAGCGATTTTGGGCCATGGTTAAAACCCAAAGGTCATCGTCTTTCAAACCGAGGCCGATCCAGTGGTAGAGATGGTGGCCGAGATGGTGGCCATAACCACACAGGAAACCGAAACCCTTCCTCTCAGCAGCATCCTGGGGATGATGAATAGGGAAATGACACGTGTCAGCTTGTTTACCCCTCACTTGGACACGTGGCATCTTCTTCTCATGTGGGCTCGACACGTGGAGGACATGCAAGTAGAAGAGGGCTTTATCATCTTTCCTTTAGAGCTTCGGTTCCATCACCATCCAATCTCGAGACCTTTGGGACCAACAAAGCACTAGCACTAGACAACGTCTTTAACCGTCCAGAGGAGACGCCATCAATCACCTTTTCGGATTCTCTTGGTTTGGGGAGATCCTCTTCTATAGCGCTGCACACTATCTACCCTCCTCTTTTGGGGAAGGTGGAAAATCGATCGTTGGCTTCCCCAAAAACAAAACTTTTGACCCTAACTCCTGACAAGCAACAAACATCAGAAACAATTCTCATCTCCTCAAAACAGACTTTGGCTCAGGTTTATAGTCCAAACTACATGTGGAAGTACTTGGACATGGTCGACAAGGTTGTTAAGAAGATCCTCATCGTGGTGAATGCTTTGAGGAAGACATGGAGGATCACTCCTTGGATGACTTAGGAACCTTCCATGATCTAGACGATGATATGCTATTGTCACATTATCAAAGCGACGATGCCAAAAATGAAGGCACTTTTGCCCGCTGAGAACGAGATAAGAGTGGCTCTAAAAGCTCAAAGGAAGGAAACCTTACTTTTCCTAATTTTTCTCCCTTTTCTTTTTTCTCGATTTTCTAATGAAAGTCTTTACTTGGAATTGTAGGGGTGTTTTGAACCTGAGGACAATTGATTAGTATCGCAGGCATCATGAGCAGATTTAAACCGGATTTTATTTGCTTAGTGGAAACAAAGTCAAATGCGATCATATTAAGCGCTTACTCGATGAGTTCAATAGGAAGTTGGGATTGATGCTATCCTTCAAATGGCTTCTCGTAGGGGTCATCATTGTGCTCTGAAGCGTTTAAAGGGTTTTGTTACCTACGATCACTATTTTCGGACTAGCGCCTCACCTTTATCATTTTCTTACGTGGCTGGGACTGGATCTTTTCAACTATTTATAACTCCTGGGTCCTCTTTTGAACATAGAAAAACTTTGGAAATCTCTCACGGGGTTTATCTCTTTTGAACTCGCCCTAGCTTCACGGGGATTTCAATGCCATCATTCTAGCGAAGATCATTAGGAGTCTTTTAGAAGTTATTTCTTCTAAATCCAAAGATTTCTCCTCCTTATTCTTTGTTACAATCTTCATGACCTTGGCTGTAGGGCCCCATTTTACTGAGTGGTAATAGCCAGGGAGCTGGCCTCGCTTTCGAGATGGGCTCATCTTGACCATTTTTAGCGAACTCTCATCTGTTTTTCAATTACAACTCTTTCATAAAACCAACATTTGATCTGATCAACTCTGACCACACCTTGCTTCTCCGGCCTTTGACTCTCCTCCTTGTTTCAATCAAAAATTTTTGCTTTTGAAAACATTTGCTTGGATTATGATGGGTGTCATAAAATGATATCGAGCGCTTGGAGCTCTACTCATCCTCTTCCCCATGCATTCTTTTACCCATTTTATTTCTTGTACTAAGAGAAACCTTAGCAAGTGGAAGCGATCAAACATCTGTCACTTCGATGACGAGATTCGAACATTGAGCGGAAATTTCCTCTTTAGACTCAGAACAACTACCCTTTCTAATGACTCGGAGGAATAATTGACTCGTGGCTCTAAGAAATCGACATTCTACTCTGCTTAGACAAAAATTAATTTCACTGGGTCACGCGTGCTAGAAATCGATTGGTGGTTGTTGGAGATGCAAACACAAGCCTTTTCCATAGAGCGGCCAAGATCGGGAAGACATAAAAACACAATCAAAAAGCATCAAAGATTCTTCGGGTAACATTTATATCGCTGTCAAAGTGATATTGAAAAATAGTTTGTAAGTTTTCCACAAAAATCTTTGGAGTTCTTCTTCAAATTTCAATTTAAACTCTCCGATTAATCTCCATGCCGGATGATCTCTCCGTGTTAGGGTGATGAGGATAGATGTTTGATAAGACCTATCACCAAATGAGAAGTCTTTTCAAACACTCAACTCAATGCCGGGAAAAAGCCCGCACGGATGGCCTTAATGTGGAGTTCTATATTTTCTATTGATGTCATTGGGATCATCTTTTTAATGCTATCTCTTTATTTCTTTTAATCATGCTAAAATTCCTCCTTCCCGGGAAAACTCTATAACCTTTGATCCTAAGAATGACAATCCTATCTCTGCTTTTGATTTTCTAATCTATATCTCTTTGCGATGTTTGCTATAATTTTAGCGAAGGTTTTGGCAAACTGCTTGAAGTATGTGATTCATAAAACTAACTAGTCCTGAGTAAACCGGGTTCATTTTTGGGGACATGGCACTTATGACAAGGCTTTTGAACTTAAACCTTGTTCCTAGTTTCTCCCGAACCTAGAAATTTCAACCATCTAATATTTGTTGATGATCTCATTTTGTTCGCCCGAGAGCTTCCAGAAAGCCGCTAAAATTGTCTCCTTTGCCTCAACATTTACCATAGTCTTACTGGTTAGAAACCATACCTTTCAAAATCAGCTATATACCTTCCTACTTGGTGTCATAGGAAAATTTCCCGCTCAATATCTAAAATTCTCGGCATTATGCTTGGACACTTCCCATTCACTTACCTCGTGTTCCCATTTCCCTAAAAACCTGATTAGACAACTTGATTTTGCCAAACCGGTTCATCGTAAAGCCATCAATAATTGGAATCACTCAAATCTCTCCTTAGTCGGACTGGGTTCTTCTTAAAGACAATCTTGCAATCCAACTATTATTTGTCAGTCATGTATCTCCCAATTTCTATTCTAGATTCTATTTCGAGAGTTGGTAGGAAATTTCTTTGGAGTAATGGCGACGATATTACTAGCTTCCATTCCGTTGGTTGGTCCCTTACAAAAAAATTTGAGGGGGACTCGGTGACGAAATCTCAAACTTGTGCAAAGACTCTTATGGCCAAAAACATCTTTACTATTATGAATTCTAAAAACAAAATCTGATATTTTCAAAAATAAATAATCAATCGGCATCCTTGGCATCATAACAAACCAACCCATTCTTCTTGGTTTTTCAAATCCATTTGCAATGCTACAAATTATCTTAAAACAAATTTTTCAATCTCTACTGCAAATCAGAATGGCTTAGATTGGATGCGGATCCATGGTTATTGGACCCACCCATCTCCCATAAGCTAACATACTTGAATCTGAACATTGATCTTGGAAATGTCCATTTCAAAATTTTCTTGGTGAATAACTCTCTTTGCATTGATCATCCGAAATTGATGTTTGGTGAAGATTCTAGCGGAGACTTGGCTGCTGTAAAATCTAAAATTGGATTTCGACAGGCCTTCCCTTTGGGTCTGTGCCTCCCTAAATCACATGCCACCATTTCTTCAGGTCTATGATCATATAGACTACTGATGATTAACTTTTGACTCATTGAAAGGAGGATGGAAACAAAGTTTGGAAACTCAATGTTATACCTCATGTGATGGCGAAACTCTTTGGAAACTGGGCATGGAGCTTACAGCAGGGCTTGCTCTCTACCATTTTGAATACTGAAGGAAACCACTATGTTAACTGCTTATTTCTGTGAGGTTTGGGAAGAAGATTCACTGCCGAGTCTTGTATTATTTGGTTGGTCGTTCAAAGTTAAAGCATGTCCAGGAAACTATCCTAGCTAGCTGCCATGATGAACATTAATTCAACTGACTTTCAAATCCAGAGAGCTCGGGTAGAAGGTTGACCCACAATGTTCACAACAGATTGAAAACAATAAAACCAAAATCTAATTGCAATTGTTGCTTGGCTTATTTGACGGAAAGAAAGATGCTAAATTGCATGCTTCCAGAACCTCACTCCTAAACTCTGCAAATAATATTCTTGCAGAGCAAAATGCTTTATGGTAAGTGAGTTTCTTTTCCTTATGACCAGCAAAAACCCCAGGAGTTGCTAAACTCTAAATCTTCTTTCCTAAATCAATTCTCATCATGCCACTGATGCTTCTTGGAATGGCCATTCAAAGTGAGTGGACTTGGTTTCGTGTCATTACTAATCCTGGAAAAGTTTTCATCTAGCAGGAGCCTTGGGTATTTGTCATGTGAATCTCCTCATCAATGCTGAACTTGATGCAGTTTTCCATGCACTTATCACATGCAGAGATGGAAATTGGAATCCTGACAAAATTTTCTGTGATTGTCCAGGAGCTGATTTGGCTCGAAAATCCTCACGCATAGCTTGCCAGCCGCCGTGTGGGATGCAGATCCTTAAGCTGAAAAACCTCCTCAAGAGACTTGTAGAAACATTTGCATCTCAACCATCTCCAAGAGTAAAGAGAACATCTTTGCTGATATGAACGACGCTGCTCATAGAAGACTTCCAACCCACAACTATCACTCTTTCAGTGGCAGTGGAGCGCCCATATTGGATATATGAGATATGCCTCCAATCTCAACTCACCTTTTGACTTTCATGTGTATTTTCTCTCTTCTTTTCTTTTCTTTCTTTTCTTTTCTGTAGCTCTCAGCTCTTTGTTTCACATGTTTTGCATATTGATATGGATACATTATTAATAGTAGCACATGTATGAAACTGAAGTATACATGCTGACATTTTATCATTTATTTTAATCTATTTAAATTACATAATGACTAGGTGTGAGGTAGATCCTTCAGGCTTATGAATTTTATCATTTTGAGATAAAGGTGTTTTTCTTCACCAAACTCTTTGCACAGTGATTTGGAGCCACAAAACTTCTTGGCCCATGCTTATCTTTTTGGTTTTTACCAGATTTCTTGGTATAAACAGCACTAACCTGGGGTTTTGAGGTAGATATCTACATCGAAATTGATAGCCATGATCCTTACAGCGTCCATTCAGGGGCAGTGCAATTTAAGATCTCAGGAAATCTTGGAGTTTGTTAGGAGTTGTTAGGCTTAGTGGTTTCTTTTAGGTGGTGTGGTTTATTCGTTTCTATTTTCTAGCTGCTTGGGATCCAAATGGACATATAAAATGATTCTTTTCCCCTCATCCAAGCAATCGGTGAAATAACTATTACCTCAAATTCAACCCTAGAACATAAATTTAAAATCTCAAATAGAAAAACAAAGACTGACCTCAATGAGATTAAAACAAAAAGCAAAAATCAAAACAATCTTTTGAAAACATAATCAGCGATTACCCCTAACCAGCCGTGGAATTTCCCTCATCAAAACGTGCAACTGGAGATCCTGAGAACATCTTGGAATCAACTGGTCCGATTACGAAAGAGAAACCCTCGGGATCCGGACACCCTTGTAATAACCAATTTGAGAGAGAAGATCGGATGTGGGCATGTCTACGTCTAGGCACTCAACGTGTGAATAGACGTAGCTAGTCCTTGCGTGGAGTTTATCTCTTGCTGGATCTCAGAGATTGGCGATGGATGGGAAAAGGAGAGGTAGGGCGATGTGAGCGCGCGCCACCACTTTAGGAGGCTTCCTCATCCGTGTTTTCGCACGCATGCCATCCCCATCCAGGCGATTCGAGGAAACTAAACACCGGATGGGATTCATAGCCCATGGATATCCCATTCTCTGCCTCCTCGGATTCTCCTTTGCGTACTAAACACTCACTTTAGTGAGATAAAAGACAAAAGAGGACAATGAATGTAATATAAGAGCAAAGATGCAAACAAAACACAGAAGGATAAGCGGGTTTTTCAAGCTAAAACTGCACTACCTAGCCGGTGTCTTGAAGAAACAGTTACAGTTGAGGTCGCTCACTTCTAGCTATCCTTAAACATGCATCATCAACTGCCGGACCGTTAAAAATGGACACACCTGGAATCCTTTTTATTTACTTTATCTTT
>NC_052472.1:15160957-15175415 GCF_009730915.1 Dioscorea cayenensis subsp. rotundata | reverse complement strand
TACTATATTTTTCTTTTGTACATGTCCCTTATTTTTGCTTTTTAATGAAAAACCCTAATCATATATTTTTCTTATAGTAATGTCTTTTATTTTGATTGCAAAAATAATAATGTCCCTTATCCAAATCATATGGTTTCTTTTGGAAATGTCTGCTATTTTTGAATCAAAACCGAAATTATATGTTTTCATTTGGAAATGTCCCCTATTTTCATAATAAAAATCTAATCCTTTTCTTCTCTTTTTGAAATGTCCGCTATTTTAAAACAAAACCCAAATCCTATGTTTTCTTTTTCTCGAATGTGTCCTATTTTTTTAGTTTTTGAATCCAAACCCTAATCCTTTGTTTTCTTTTTGGAATGCTACTATATTATAAAATAAAATCCTAATCCTTTGTTTGTGCTTTTCAGAATGTCTCATTTTTAATAAAAAAACCCTAATCCTATCTTTTGTTTTTGGGAATCTCAACTAATTTTTAGTCAATAACCTAATCTTATGTTTTCTTTTGAGAATGTTTATGATTTTTTAATCAAAACCATAATCCTATGTTTTGTTTTTCTTATTGTCTAATATTTATTAGTTTTGAATGAAAACCCAAACCTATGTTTTCCTATAATAATGTCTCTTATTTTTCAATGAAAAAAACCCGATCATTTCATTTTTCGAATGTCTCCAATTTTTAATCAAAAACCCCTAATCTTATGTTTTTCTCATAATGTGTCCTATTTCTCGTTTTGAATAAAAATCCTAATCCTTTATTTCGTTTTTTAATGTCTCATTTTTTTGAATCAAAACCCTAATCCGATCTTTTGCTTTCGGGAATCTCAACCTATGTTTTTGTTTTCGTAATGCCTCTTATTTTTAATAAAAAAATCTTAATACTATGTTTTGTTTTTTAGAATGCCTCCTATTTTTTTGAATCAAAAAAACAATAATCTTATATTCTCCTTTTGGGAATGTCCACTATTTTTGAATCAAAATATTAATCATATGTTTTCTTTTCGTATTGTCTCATATTTTTTAATCAAAATTGTTCTCAACATTTTTTTAATGCCTCCTTTTTTATATAACAAAACCCTAATCTTATAATTTCTTTTGGGAATGGTTGCTATTTTTGAAAGATAACAATAATCCTAAGTTTTTCTTTCATAATGTCTCATATTTATCAATCAAAACCGTAAATCTATGTTTTCTTTCTGTAGTATCTCCTAGTTTAGAATCAAAACCATAATAATATGTTTCCTTTTATGAATGTCTGCTATTTTTGAGACAAAACCCCAATCCTGTGCTTTCTTATGAAAATGTCCCTATTTTTCTATTTTTAATCAAAACTGAAAAACATAAGATTAGTCTTTTTATTCAAACTTAGGAGGCATTCCGAAAAAGAAAAGTAGGATTATGGTTTTTATTAAAAAAATAGTAGACATTTCAAAAAGAAAACATATAATTAGGATTTTGTATAAAAAATAGGAGACATGAATATAAGAAAGCATAGGGTTAGGGTTTTGATAAAAAAACAAGACCTTCCTAAAAGAAAATATAAGATTAGTTTTGATCAAAAAGTTAGTAGCCATTCCAAAAAAAATAATAATAAGATTAGGGTTTTGATTCAAAAATACCAAAAATTTCAAAAACAAAACATAGGATTTTGGTTTTGAATAAAAAATAATAGACATTACTATAAGAAAACATAAGATTAGTGTTTTGATTCAAAAATAATAGGCATTATGAAAAGATAACATAGGTTAGTCTTTTGATTGAAAAATCGGAGACATTTCAAAAAGAAAACATTTGATTATTGTTTTGATTAAAAAATGAGACATTCCACAAAGAAAACATAGGATAATGGTTTTGTTTCAAAAATAGGAGTCATTCCAAAAATAAAAGATAAGATTAATTTTTTGGCTAAAATATTTGAGGGATTCTCAAAAAGAAATAGACGATTAGGGTTTTGATTAAAAACTGAAAATTAGTACAAATTCCGAAAAGAAAATATAGGATTAGGCATTGGAATTAAAAATAAAAGAAATTCTGAAAGGAAACGAGAGAATTAGGTTTTTGATTTAAAATAGGAGACATTACTAAAAGAAAAAATGGGTTAGGGTTTTGATTCAAAACTGATAAATAGGAGACATTAAGAAAAGCAAACATAGGATTAGAGCTTTGATTAAATGATAGGAGACACTCTGAAAGAAAACATAGGAATAGGATTTTGATTAAAAATGTAGACATTACTATAAGAAAACTTAGAATTAGGGTTTTGAATGAAATATATGAGTTATTAATGTAAGAAAACATAGGATTAGGAGTTTGATTAAGAAATAGTAGACATTTTCGAAAAAGAAAACATAGGATTAGGGTTTTGATTAAAAATTATGAGACATTTCAAAAAGAAAACATAGGATTAGTTGTTTGATTGAATAATAGGAGATATTACTATAACAAAACATAGGATTAGTATTCTAATTAAAACCAAAAAATAGGAGACATTTCCAAAAGAAAACATAGGATTAGAGTTTTTAACCAAAAACAGGAGACATTCTGAAAGGAAAACAAAGAATTAGTGTTTTGTTTGGAAAAATAGAAGGCATTCCGAAGAGAGAACAAACAATTGGATTTTGATTGCAATAAAGTAGGAATTCTGAAAAGAAAAAATGGAATTTGGGTTTTCATTGAAAAATAGGAGACATTACTATAATAAAACACATGATTAAGGTTTTGAATGAAAAATATGATACATTACTATAAGAAAATATACGATCAGGATTTTGATTCAAGAATACTTTACATTTTGAAAAGAAAACATATGATTAATGTTTTGATTCAAAACTAGCAGACATTCTCAAAAGAAAACCTAGGATTAGCATTTTAATTGAAAAATAGGAGGCATTCTGAAAAAAAAAACATACGATTAGTGTTTTGATTGAAAAATATGAGACATTCTAAAAAGAAAACATTGGATTAGCGTTTTGATTGAAAATTAGTAGACATTAGCAAAACAAAAAATAGGATTAGGGTTATGACTAAAAAAAATGAGACATTCTAAAAAGAAAATTAAGGATTAATGTTTTTATTCCAAACTTAGAAATTAGACACATTTGGAAAATAAAATATAGGATTAGTGTTTTTGATGTGTGCATTTCATATCATGTTTATTTACCCTGAATTCATTCTTTTGCTTGTCTTTTAGCGTACTTTTGTTTATATTCAGTACTATTCAAGGTATATTTGTTCTTTGTGCAGAACTCTGGGCTCGAAGCAATTTGCAGTGTAATCAGGGAATAAATAAGAAAAGAATGATGTTTTTGCTTAGTGTTAAAATTAAACACGGGCAGAGCACAATCGTGCTCTGACCCCCAGATTATCTCTGTCTAGAGATGGCTGACTAATGGACCAAGTAGGGGGGTGTCTCAAGTCCAAGCCCGGTTAAAGCACGATCGTGCTTCTCTCCTTAATTATCTCTAGTTGGAGGCAGTGTCTGCACAACAGGGGAAGCACTCTCAGGGTGCTCCTTACACGTTCCTACTCATGCCAAGCACTATCAAAGCACGACTGTACTTCTCCCCTTGATTTTCCAAAACGAGCACATAGCCGATTCACCGAGAAACACGGTCCAAGCATGACCATGCTTATGGTTTTCATTCTAAAAAGAAAACAAAGGATTAGGGTTTTCATTCAAAACTAAAAATATGACACTTTCCAAAAACAAGACATAGGATTGGGGTTTTGATTAAAAAATAGCAGACATTCCGAAAAGAAAAGAAAATATTATTACTTAAATTGAAAAATTGGAGACATTATGTAAAGAATAAACATAGGTTATGGTTATGATTCAAAACTAATAAAATAGGAGACATTAAGAAAAGAAAACATATTATTTTGGTTTTCATTGAAAGATAGGAGACATTCCAAAAAGAAAACATTGGATTAGGGTTTTGATTGAAAAGCAGGAGATATTACAGTAAGAAAACATAGAATTAGGTGTTTGAATGAAAAATACAGACATTATTATAAGAAAATATAGAGTTAGGTTTTGATTAAAAAATAATATACATTTTGAAAAACAGAAACAAAGGATTAGGGTTTTGATTGAAAAATATGTGATATTTCAAAAAGAAACAATAGGATTAGGGTTGTGAATGAAAAATATGAGACATTTAAAAAAAGAAAAAATATAGGATTTTGTTTTAATTGTAAAATAGGAGACATTTCGAAAAGAAACATAGGATTAGGATTTCTATTCATAAATAGCAGGCATTACAAAAAGAAAACATAGAAATATTGTTTTGATTAATGATTTGCAGAGATTCTGACATGATCCGAATTACGTGTGTGTACCACAAGTGCACAGGTGTCGAAGTAATAAAGTACCCAGTGAGTGAGTAGTCGAATCCATAGGGAATGGAAGTATTAATAATAAACAATGTGTAGTTATCTAGGCAAAATCAATTGCTTATGATGAAGTGAACTAATTGCACGAATGTTACTAAGCAAGCAAGGAAGGATAAAAGGCAAGGAAGATCTCAATCAATAAAGATGAGGTACCCAGGCAATGCTCCCCCTAGGATCTAAAATAAAGCTCGAGTGATGAGTGCATTTGATATGTATATTTTCTAACCCTTTTCATGTATTTATCTTGTCTTTAAGTGTTTATTTATTGTGATTCGATGCTACTATGGGTATTATTGTCTATTTGTGCAAGGAAATAGCTTCCTGTGCAAAAGAAACGAATTTGGCACAATTACAGTGCGGAAAGATGAGAAATTACAGTGCTCTCAGGTAAGACACAGTCTCCACATGACCGTGCGCGTCCCCTTGATTATTCCAGGCGATTTTTGTAGATGAGTACTATAGCAAAATCAGTGTAGTTGAGTACTGTAGCATTCACTGTAGCTGAGTCACTATAGCACAGGTCTGGAGAACGGACACGGTTTGTTTGCTCCTAGCACGGTCATGTCAGGAGCCGATGCAGGGGCTTGTTGATGCTAGAATTTTGTGGTTCAATTATTTAGACAATCCAGTGATTTTCAGTGGGAGTGACACCCCCATGCTCATGGTGTGTTGAGCCTGAAAACTGCAATCTAGTAATATCAGTGGGGTGACATGGCCGTGTCCGGGGTCTGTCGAGCCTGAAATCTACTTTTTAAGTCAGATCTAGGCCATTCTTTGGGGATCTTCTCTTCACCCTTCCTCCTTCTTCTTGTGCGGTGGCTGCCATGGTCTTCCTCTTTACATTTCTAGGGCTGAACTAAACTTATGGTGCAAGAGCGTGAGTAGAGTCAGAGGCACAAGAGAGTGGGGCTAGCGTTGGAGCCCAACATTGAACTGATCTTGAAAAGAAGGGAGTCATGTTTTCTTTCTTTAGATCTATTGTTGTTTTCTCCATGTTGTACCCATCCGTCAGGGGCTTACCCTCCATGGTGCCCCAGGATGTTGAACTTTGAAGCTTTGTATGTTTTGATTACTTTCTTCTAATGATGTACGGAGTTCTTATGGTTTCTTCTTCTGTTTAACCTTGTGTTTGCATAACTTTATGTGTTTGATTTGCACAATTGCTTAGGTAAACTTTGGTTTGTGGATTGCCATAGTTGAAGTTACCTTGTGTAATTGAAAAACTCGATGTGTATGAAACCACTGTTACCTTAGCAAAACTTGGTGTACTTGAGAACCTTAGATGCGACATTATTTTTGAGCACATGCAAGAACCATAGAATGTACCTGGTAGGCATTAGAGGTCAGTCATCATTAGATAGCTCATAGGAATCATCTCGGGGCATTTCTCTCTTGTTGTTTAAATACGCGATCCTTATCTACATGATAATTCCACCAGCTCTATCTTTGTGTCTCTTACTTAGTTCAGTTTCAGCCCTTACCTTTCATCCTTCCCTCCTTTAAGATTTTTAGTTATCATCTTGACACTAAATTTGTGATCTGGTTGGATATTAGCAGATCAATTAGTACTTCGAGTCCAACTCCTCTGGTTCGACAACACTACCCCTCACGGGGACCACTATATTACTTGTGTGCCACTTATACACATGTGGACAACACATTATCAAGACTTGCTAAATGCTTATAAACTTAGTCTAATGAGTCAAGGTAATCCAAGAACAACCAACCATTGCCTCCAAGCCACCGGTACTACTCCCCTACAAGGTCCCGGTGGAGAAATTGCTTAATCTCAACATCTCACACCCCATATGACCGAATTACGCTCTGGGGATACCTAAGAGTGAAACCGATTCCTCAAGATAGATCTAACCCTACTTTTAGGTGAAAGATCCCTAGCCCCCTATAGGGTCCTGGCGGGGAAATCTCTCAATCTCACGCCTCACACCAAATATGGTTGCATAGAGTCTAGGGAATACGGAGATAGGAAACACTCATTAGAAGGGAAAGGGGACACTCCACTATCTAATGACTCACCCTATCAACCCTCTTTATCCTTGGAGTTCTAACTCTAATGGAGACCTCTCTCTCATCGAAGTAACAAATCTTGCATATACAATCAACCACAATATCAATAAAACATGCAACCCATGGAAACACAAGATTAAAACTCAAATCAACTCAGATTTAATAGAAAACATAAAGGAAATCAATACAAAAGATAAGATCCTAGGGTTCACATGCCCAAATACCTACTAGGGTTTAGCCCTAAATGGAGCAAGTTGCAAAACAAAGATTAATACAATGAATAGTAATGTAAACCATAGAGAAAAACCTTCTTGAATTCCTGATGACGGCCTTGATTTGTTGCTCAACGTCTTGAAGAATCCTTCTCCGAAGCTAGGTTGTCAAAGGCCCCCTCGATGCTATAATGGAGGAAAGATCCGTCAAAGTTGGTGAAGAACAGCCCCCAATATTGAGAAAGACCTTCTCTAGAACCTTAGCTACTTTGCCCTTAGAATTCCCGCAAAAACCCCCACAAAAGTCTATAAAGAATAGGGCAAACGACCTATTTATAATCATAAACCACGGCTGTTACGTGCCTTCATGCGCCAGCATTGAATTTCCACGCGCACATGTGAGCTACAGGAATTTCCACGAGGTTTCATGAACAGTGTTTCTACTACAATACTGCTTGTGTCTTGAGCACACCTCCATGTTCATGAGCTTCTCTTGTGTCTTGATCCTTGGATTGAACAAGAACTCCCAAAATGTGTCTTTATAGCCTATCTTTGCTTCCTTTTCTCCCTTCAAGGCATTAACAACCTAATTACATAAAAGTATACCAACTACACTATATGAAACATAAACCATGGTAAAAATGATGCTCAATGCATGTAAAACATATAACAAAATATGTCTACTCAAGCACTTATCAAACTTCCCCACACATAAGCCTTTGCTTGTCCTCAAGCAAAAAATAAACAATAAACTAATGGAACGAAAAGAGAAAAGCTTGGCATTAGGTTCACCAAGAGAGTACAAGAATAAAATTCTAAAGTTATGGAGAAAGTCAAACACAAGAACAAAAATTCAATACTCTACCAAACAATCCAATCAAAAATGAAAGTAATGAAGTCCAAAAGAGTGTGTATGTGAAAAAACTCAACTCATGTGAACACTATGTCCACTACAAAGTTCTTATTAGAACGGGACTTATTTATAGACAACAAGAATAGGTAGTAGCTTCACACAACCTTTAAGGTAGCCCTTTCCCGAGATGCCTGCTGAGTGGCTTTCACACTTTGAAGGTGGTAGCTCTTTCTACCAAAGGTGATAGTTTTTACACATCCCATGAGATAGCTCTTTCTCTCATTATGGCATAACAAGTGTCCGACTTATCAGAGTAGCTACATATATCATAGATGGTAGCTCTTTCCACCCCCTATGTACAAATAACACATAATTTCTGAAATTTCTTTTAAGTAAAGGTAGCACACTAGAGTGCCAAAAATTGATGAACTAGAGTTTTCATATGTCTAATGAGTAAGCCAAGTGCAAAAAGGGTAATCGGACAAAAAATATTGAAGAAAATTGGATGAAAACTAGAGCATGATAAAACCTAATGTTTACAACCTCCAAAAACTTTGAATTAAAATCTTAACCCTAATGTGAACATTCATTTGCTACAAGAGCATGCTAATGAAAACACAAGTAAAAGTCATGTATAAGTTGAACCCTCCCCAACACTTAAGACTTACATTATCCTCAAGTACACATGTAAGCACACTAAAACTAGCATCAATGGAAGCATAATGTTTGTGGGAATGCAATTAAATGATACTCCCCTAAACTCCTCATTCATCCTTTCGTGAAGTCTAACTCATGGTGTGTTCTATGGGTTGTGAAGCTCACACGACCATGTGACAAAATCAAAAGGTCATATCTATTACAAAAACATCATCAACATCACTCTCAAGGCCATCTCGCATGGATACAAGGGATTTAGTGAAGCTCAATAAAATAACAAAGGAAATATGAGTTCATGAATATAGAACAATAAAGCACATACTCGCAAAACAAAACAAAAAAACATTAAGATAACTCTCATAAGTTGAAGCCTTTCTGAGTACATAAGTCCACAAAATACGAACAAAACAAATAAATCATAAGAAAGTAAAAGAAAGTCTAATGAGTGAGACGCCTCAAGCGTCTACATCCGGTGCTCGGTCTTTGGTACTTGTGCTAGTGTTGGTGCTCGATCACGGAGTTAGATGAGACCTCCTCATTAAGGGTCTATTGAATGCGATGAAGTCACTCCAGAATCCATGCCTGATTCTCAATGATTGTAGCCACGACATCCTCGAGTCGAGCCAGACGCTCGTGAACTTAGGTGGAAGATGACTCAGGATCAGCAGATGCTGCCGGTGTTGCCTCGGTGACCAAGGGCTCATCCTCGGTGGTGCCTCTGTAGCCTCAGGAAGCTCATCATCACCCTCAGACTATGGCTCCTCTAATTTATATCCACCTGAACTTGTGCGCCTCACAATACCCATCAAATGGAGAGTAACCAATCCCAAAGGTGTTGGGGTACCGATCCTCTCCTCACCTCTAACTGAGCAAAGTAAACCCATCTTGAACAAAAGACAAGTGATGTAGGGTCTTGCAAATAGTACTCCTATTCGTAAGTACTCACTCTGATGGTGAAGGTAGCTGACTGCGATATATCCCACATAGATGGGCACTCTTGTGCCATGCAGTGGAGATAAAAAAGATCAGTCCAGCAAACTGAGCCTGTCTCATCTCCCCAGCCTGTTACCGACCGGTTGAGAATAGCATGGAAATCCCTGTGCGCCAGTCTTGTCAGTAGAGAGGCCTTGAACACGCCAGGGACACAATGGTAGCCGGCACATAAGTCATAAAAAGATCTGGCCCGAGTGAGGTGAGGAGGGATAGGCGATAAGCATGATGTGTATACTCGACCGTGTCAACATATTCCTCATTGTATAGGTCAAGTAACACTGAGAACTGGGTAAGAAATATCCCATGATACTGACCAAGGGCTCAGAAATGAATAGCATCCTCCATGTCAAAAGTCGAGATCGACCATGGTGCGATCAAATGAGAATGAGGCGAGAACCTTGAAACGTAATGTCTCACTGGATGGGCTCGTGAATGGAGAATAGTCGATCCCAAACCATCCCACACTAACAAGCTCTCGACCTTGTCGAGAAGACCAACCTCCTCTAGTGTGACCTTGTCAATAAAAAGGTGACTAGCCAAACTAGAGTTTGCTAGAGATGCCCAAACCTCTGCTGATATATAGGGTTAGGGAAATCAATTTCACCCTTGTGGGGATGGCTCCCTGACTTAGTGAGGACATTTCTAAGCCAATTTCTTTGTCCGTGGTGCCATACCTGTGAATAAAAACATCAAAAGAAGTCAATTCAGCATGAATACGATGCAAGTAGGACTCCATGCGTGAGTGGGTAGAGAGCCAAGGGGAGAAAAAGGGCTTGTTGGCCACTTTCCAAGCCCATATGGGCACGTGGGCTAGCCACGCAGCGCCGTGGTTGCTTCAGCCTAGGGGCAACGCGACCATGCAGCCTAGGTAGGGTCGTGCAGGTGCCATCCACGCGAGCTCGTGGCTAGCCTAGGCGCGCGGATTGACAGACCGCGTGCCCACATGCCAAGCTATGTGGGTGCGTGGCTGGGTCGGGCGAGCCACCAAAAGGGCCAAATGGCCACGTGGCTCAGCTTAATGTGCACGGCAAGCCCACGCGACCGCTTGGACTGGCACCACACCAGTGTGGGCTGGCCACGCATGTGAGCGCCCGACCATGGGCAAATTGCCATGGTCGGGCTCCTACACCTTACAAAACTCAATCCTACACAATTAAGAGTTCTCTAACATGATTTCCCATGTAAAATTGCACATAAAAACCCGGAAAATTCAATGGATGTGAAAATGAAAACATGGAGGGAATGGAGAGAGGCAAGTGCTTACAGGTACGAATCGGAGAGGAAAACTCGATGAAAATGCCAGCAAAACACTTCTAAATCTCAAAGGAGTTAAAAAAATTGGTTTAGGAGTTTAAGAAATGAGACTTATAGAGGTCAAGAAATGGGAGATGAAGAGGTGCTTTGAGGAAGATGACAATGAATAGTGTCTCTTCATCTTCTTATTGGCACATGGGGTGTGTGAAAATTCCATACCCCCGCATGGACACTTTACACGCCCACGTTGAAAATCCACGTGGCGCGTGTCGTCTGCAAAAATTTATGAAGCAGATCCACGCATGGCTCGAAAACTCCAAATTAACACCAATTTTTCAACTTTAAACATTAATTTCACCCTAAACCATGCCATACACATGAAAACCATTTCAAATCACCGAACAATTCCATGAACACACCAAACAATCAAGCAAAAAAATTTTCGTCAAGGGACACACTCACAAGTTAATTCTGCAGAAAATAAAATTCTAAGTCTAAAAAAACTAATTAAAAAAACTTAGGGTTTCCTCCAAAGAAGTGCTTGTTTAACGTCACTTAGCTTGACGTACTTTTCGTTACCTCATGGTGGCTCATAAAGATGAGAAATCTCTTTCTTATCATATTGTATGTCTCCTTCGAAGTAAGGTTTCAATCTACACCCATTTACCTTGAATGTTTCTTTCTCAGAATGAGTGATCTCAATAGTACTGTATGGAGATACTTGACTGACTTGGTAAGGACTGACTTCAATTTTTCTAGGAACAACTTCAAACAAGATTTAAAGAGTAGCACTTGATCACCCACTTTGAAGTCCTTATGCAATTTAATGTGCTTGTCATGCCATAAATGCATTCTTTCCTTGTAAATTCTTGCATTTTTATAGGCCTTCAATCTCCACTCATCTAATTCATTCAATTAAAGCTTGTTTTGGTCACTCAGTTTTTTGTGTTCGAGCTCCACCGGTAGATGACATGCTTTTCCATAAACCAAATTATATGATGTGGTTCCCACTGGAGTTTTATATGCTGTCCAATATGCCCACAATGTATCATCTAGCCGTTCTGATCAATCTTTCCAATTATGCTCCACAGACTTTGATAAAATTCTCTTCAATTTCCGATTGGTTACCTCCACTTGCCCACTTATTTGTGGATGATATAGAGTAGCAAAACGATGATTTACATTGAATCTTTTCAGAATTTTCTCATGTGGGGCATTACAAAAATGAGCTCCTCTATCACTTATAATGATCCTATGAGTTCTGAAGCGTGTGAACAATCTCTTGAGGAACTTCACCACTGTTCTGGCATCATTTGTGGGGAGAGCTTGAGCCTCAACCCACTTGGACACATAATCCACGATGATTAGGATGTAGTGATTCTCATTGGAATTAGGAAACGACCAGATGAAGTTGATGCCCTAAACATCAAAAACCTAAGATTTTTTTTTGAATGCCTCCTATTTTTTAATCAAAACCCTAAGCTTATATTTTCTTTTCGTCATGTATGCTACTTTTTATTCAAAACCCTAATCCTATGTTATATTTTTGGAATGTCTCATATTTTTCAATCGAAACCCTAATCCTATGGTTTATTTTCAGAATGTCTACTATTTTTTTTATCAAAACCATAATCCTACTTTTTCTTATAATAATGTCTCTTATTTTTCAATCAAAACATTAATCCTTTGTTTCCTTTCATGAACCCTACTATATTTGAATCAAAAACTTAATCCTATATTTTTTGTGGAATATCTCCTATTTATCAGTTTTCTATGAAAACCCTAACCTATGTTTTCTTTTCTAAATGTCTCCTATTTTCATTAAAAAACCTAGTCCTTTTTTTATTTTTAGAATTTATGCTATTTTGGATTAAAACCCTAATTCTACATTTTCTTTTCGTAATGTGTCCTATTTTCATTTTGAATAAAATAACTTATCCTTTATTTTTTTCGGAATGTCTCATATTTTTAAATCAAAACACTAATCCTATCTTTAGTTTCGGGAATGTTTGCTAAATTTTTATCAAAACCCTAATCCAATGTTTACTTTTTGGAATGTCTCATATTTTTCAATGAAAACAATAATATTATGTTTTTTTTAGAATGTCCACTATTTTTGAATCAAAACCATAATCCTACTATCTCTCATAGTATTGTCTCTTATTTTTCCGATCAAAAACCATAATGCTATGTTCTCTTTTTGGAATGCCTAATAAATATGAATCAAAACATTAATCCTTTGTTTTCTTATAATAATGTCTAATATTTTTACTCAAAACCATGATCTTATGTTTTTTATTTTCAATAAATACTATATTTGAATCAAAACCCAAATCCTATGTTTTCATTTTGGAATGCCTTCTATTTTTCAATGAAAACTCTAATTCTTTGTGTTCTTTTGGACATGTCTCGCATTTTTTTGTTTTTAATGAAAACAGTAATACAATGTCTTATGATAGTAATGTCTTCTATTTTTCAATGAAAACCCTAACACTATTATTTGTTTTAAAAATGTCTCATATTTTCAATTAAAACCCTCATCGTATTTTTTTTTTTAGTAATGCCTACTATTTTCAAATAAAATGTGTCCTATTTTTCATGTTTGAATCAAAACTGTAATCCTTTGTCTTCTTTTCCAAATGTCTCATTTTTTTAATGTAAACCCTAATTCCATCTTTTGTATTAGGAATGTCTACTACTTTCTAATCATAATCCAAATCCAATATTTTTTTTTCGAAATGTGTCATATTTATCAATAAAAACCCTAACCCCATGTTTTCTTTTGGGGATGCGTCATATTTTTTCTTCAAAACACTAATCCTATGTGTTCTTTTTGGAATGTCTACTATTTTTTAATCAAAATCCAAATCCTATATTTTCTTATAGTAATGTCTTGTATTTTTCAATCAAAACACTAATGCTACGTTTCTTTTTGGAATGCATACTATATTTGTATCAAAACCCTAATCCTTTGTTTTTTGAAATGTCAACTATTTTTGAATCAAAACCCTAACCCTATGTTTTGTTATAGTAATGTCTCGTATTTTCTCGTTCAAATCCCTAATGCAATATTTTCTTCTAGTAATGTCTCGAAGGTTTCATTCAAAATACTAATCCTATGTTTTTTTTCAGAATGCCTACTATATTTGAATTAAAAGCCTAAACATATGTTCTTTTCAAGAATGTGATGCATGACATATTGAGGAACTAGCCTGTGCTTTAATGAAGAAGTGGGATTTAAACTAGTAGGGGTATTTTGGTAATTGTAAGGGCGGTAGAGTTTAGTTGTTATATGGGCCTTACTTGATGAAAATAGGTAAACGAACACAAGTCACGAACTTGTTGGAGGCATACCAGAATTTGGCCAAATTCCATTGCCTTGGCCTTGAAAAAAACAATTTGTTCGGGAGGGAGTTGCAGAATTTGAGAACCACATTCATCTTGCTCAGAAAGGAAGCTACCATGAGCTTAGAGACCTCAACAATTCCGAAAGTTGTTCTTCCTCTTCTAGATGAGTTCCATGACTTCTTCCCTGATGACATACCAGATGGGCTACCACCCCTTCGGGACATCCAACATCATGTAGAGCTATGACGTGGCTCTACCTTACCACATCGACCACACTACAAGAAGAGTCCACAGCAACACGAAGAATTGTTGGCGAAGGGGCGCATCCACGAGAGCATAAGCTCATGCATGGTTATAGCCTTGTTGTCACCGAAGAAGGATGACACCTGGCTCATGTGTGTGAACACTCGATCCATCAACAAAATTACTACCAGCTACCAGTTTCCTATTCTTCATTTGGATGATTTTCTTAACAAGATTAGCAGTGCTATAGTGTTCACGCACCTAGATTTGAAAAGTGTGTATCACCAGATACTCATGATTCATGAGGATGAGTGGAAGACGATGTTCAAGATACGCGAGGGGTTGTACCAATGGATGCTTATGATATTTGGGCTTTCTAACTACCCCAGCACATTCATGTGGGTCATGAATCATCTTCTGCAATCTTTCATTGGCAAGTTCATGGTTGGGTACTTTGATGACATCCTCATTTATAGCGGGAGCC
>NC_052472.1:15068829-15159957 GCF_009730915.1 Dioscorea cayenensis subsp. rotundata | reverse complement strand
ATCTTCTTTAAAAAAAATAAGTTCTCCACGAAGATCATTACTTTTTATGTAAAGTTTGATCTTAGGATTTTGTTATGATACGGGGAATTATTGCAAAACTTGGTGCAGATCTGAGGGTGATAAATTCATAAAAGATAGTGTTCCTACACGCCTCAAAATCCACTAAATCCTTCTTCTTCACTCTTTCCTTTTTCTAACATGATATATATAAATATGTGTAATAATTTTTTTAAAATGTTAATATATTTATAAATATTTTTATATAATTGTTCTAATAAAATGTAATATATAGAATTAATAAATATATTCACTCATCAGATTGAGTAAATTTTAAAAATTATATTGTACTACTTTTAGATTAAATTGCAAACACGTGTGGATCTTGGATTTGCAGAGCAAAATTGCAAACGTCCAAGATTCATTAGAAATTGCAAACGATCTTTTGATCCATTTAGAAATTGTAAACGAATTTTCATCTCTTTCTAAATTTTGAAATGTAATGCGACTGCTGCTAATCCTTCGTTTTAAATTTAGATATGTATTAATACTGGCAGACAGGAATTCCATTTGTGTTAGTCACGGATTACTACAATCTCGCTTGTAAATATTAGCAACGTAATATAATTCCTCGTTGTAAATTAGATACAAAACAAACTTCCATTGTCATAATTTTCATTTAATAATTTATTCAAATAAGATAATTTTGACAAAATGATAAATAACTTTTATGTATATGTATATGTATAATATTTGTTTATATATATTATGGAGATAGTTATTTATGGGATTAGGGATTTAATGAATATTAGATATAATTATATTATTGGCTCTTTTATATGATATATCTTTTAGGATAAAAATTATTTTTGGAATAAATGTTTACTTAGATATATAAAACAATTTATATGTAAAAATACTTAGAAAATTCATTAAAGAACTTAAAAATAATAATTGGTGGTGTATAAGTTATGATTTTATAAATATATTTTGTTATTTAAAAATTATTTGAAAATTTAAAATGACTTATATATATAGAAATAGTATGAATATTATTTTAAAAATGTTAATATATTTATAAATATGTGTACTAATTGTTTTTCATGTAATATATAGAATTAATAAATATATTCAAACATCGAGATTGAGTAAATTTATAAAAATATTATATTAAATTTTAAAATAAAATAGCAAAAGCAGAGATCTTTGGATCCCTTTATAAAAATTGCAAACGGGTCCAAGACCCATTTGTGAAAATTGCGAACGGATCTTGGATCCATTTGCAACTTGCAAACGGATCCAAAGTCCGGTTTGTGTTGAAGCAGGACCCATATCCTGCTTGTCAAAGCGGATCGGATCCACTAAGAAGTTTTAAAATATCCGTAAAATCAAATTGGTTATTCTCTCTCCCTCTCTCTCTCTATCTTTGTATGGAACCCGCGTACGTTGCACTACCGATTGCCACTACGAAACCGTAGCCGAGAGCTTCTCCACTGCTTCTCTCCTCCACACGCAGAGACGAGCCGCCTTGGATTGTTTCTCCTCCACACTGGGCCGTGAGCCATTATAGAAAGTTGTAGAAAGCGATGGATTGATGGCTATGGTTTCTTGTTTGCTATTAACTCCTCAAGCTTGAAGCCATTGTTAAGCAAAATTTTTGAATCACGGTGGTGTAGTGAGACATTCTTTTCTTTAGTAAACATCATGTTGTTGATGGATTGATTGTTTTAGGTTTTCTTGGTTTCCTCAAGTATAATTTCATGTTGAAGCTTTTGTCTGTTGATTTTCTGACTGCGGTGTTAAGGAAGATATTTTTCTTTAATACGTAAGGCGTTAAGTTGGCTGATGGATTCTTACAATGGTTTTTGGTTTTGGTTTTGGTTTTGTGTTTGTGGTGTACTAGATATCAAGATTGAATCTATCGTTAGAATGAAATCCATGAAAGTAGTGGTTTATGGAAGTTGTTATGTTTGATATATGTACTTTCATTGTACTTTTGGTTATGATGTTCATTTTGGGGAGTTCAGCCACCATATCTGCTTATAGAATCAATAATAAAATAATAAGAAGTTCATGCATGCTGAAGACTATTTCTTCTTTAAAAATTAGGAACAAAACCTGTGAAATGAGACTCAATCTTTCTTTACCGATTGAGATCATCAAACTGGTAAAAGAACTCGTCTCCTTGTCGACTTTATTCCGTGACGAAGAATATTGCAGAGACTGGATTGACACACACACATTTTGATTACAGAAGATCATTATGATCTAACTATTGCATCGACCGGAGTATGATATGTATATTGTGACGAGTACCCTAGCTCATTATATATACGGAAATATCAATAAACTTAATTCTGCAATTGCTCTAAAACATAGAGGTAAAGAGATAAACATCGATCTTTTATTATAATATTTCATAGGAGAGACCTATCTACTCTAAACTGCAAAAGTCAAGAATATAGTCAAGTTCGCTCTTTTTCAACCATTATTTATTTCCATAAGACTCGATATTAAAATATATATACCAACATGGCTAATTTGAAATTAAAATATATACATAATTGGATATCAATAAATCGACAGTTCTTCTATTCTGGACCAGCAGCTTAGATACACGGCATGAATTGAAAAGCGGTAGGCGGAAAAAGGGTGAGATTTAGATCGATTGAATGTTTTGTCGTTTTCGGTTTTTGTAATGTTTGCCTAATTTATTTTATGTAGTAGATAAGAATTTGGAAAGTCTATTTGAAGGTTGGATTTTTGAATTTTTAGCATATCTACTAATGATGGATTTAATTCCACTAATGAATTTTCTTTTTATGGCTAAGTAGCGATTCTTTAGTAAGCGCATGTGATACACCATGATATGCATCCTTTTCCTTAATCTAATCATGTTTGTTGACTTTTAATTACTCCGTTGGTTAGCAAACTACACATGCAACTAAAGAGAATATTTACGTATGTACAAATATCATTTCTCATCACATTTGTTTTTAGCATAAATATGTATATATATATATATTATGTTTTGAATATCAAAACATAAATATTATATTTATTTTCTACCGAAAGTGGAGCCATTCTCAAAGCGTCGTATATAATGATAAAACTATGATTTAATCTTTCATGTTAATTTAATTATGATTTTAATCATAAAAGTATCTATCTCATTCTTTCGCATTGTGTTGTAGCCCTGTCGATTAGTTAATGCTACCATTTGGCGTGCTTGGTTGGTTTTATCCGGAATATTGCCAATTTGGCATTTTATTCAAGATGAGGCACATTACAAATGTAAGTGCCTATATTTTTATTATATATGAATTCGAAAAGCGAGCTAGATTTTTATGAACTATGATATAGTGACATATACATGATATTTCATGCCACTAAATATAGAACACTTAACCATTTCGGTGCTTTAAACCTTGACTAGAAATTGTAATGTTGAATGTGAGCAATGACTCGATATTCATGCATTTTTCTTTTTAAAGACAATATTTTTAAATTGTTAGAGTTCGACAAATATTAATGTTCACTTGAGGTCCATCCTTTTATAACACGATTGCTTACTAAAAATGAATTCGGAGAAGGGGTTGGATGTATGTTAGACTTAAAGATGGCTTCAGAACCACGATTTTTACAAGGAATCCATGAACTTATTGCGTTTGCAAAAGAGGCACCGGAATGTATGGATGGAATCAAAATCAAGTGTCCCTGTAATCATCGTAAATGTCAAAATCATGCCTTTTGGGATGAAAATACAGTTACGTATCATCTAATGAAGTATGGATTCATAGAGGTATTATTACCGATAGGATTCTCCATCGGAGAACCTAATAAGTCGCATGTCGATGCTCACGGTGATCGAGGGATGTAACCGCTAAAAGCGGTTACAAGTGTTGGATCATCATCAGTATAATACATATGAGCAGGATGGTCATAGATGCTGGAGGGCTTGATTTCTCACCTACTTATATGGAGGAACCTCAAATGCAATAGCTCAAAAATTTTTGATATGTTATTAGCTACTAACCAAGAGGCATGGTATGGTGTAAAAATCACTCACAACTACTCATTAGTTGCAAGAATGTGTTAAAAATGAAGGCAGAACATCATTTATACGAAAGGTGATTCAATGAGCTTTTATCAGGTTTTGAAAAGAAATGTTACGTCGATAATGCGATACCAAGTAACTTTTTACATCACAAAGTTAGTTCAAGGCTTGGGTCTACCAGTTGGGAAAATTCATTGTTGTCTTAATGGATTCATGATTTATTGGGGAGTAGATAGTGAACAAATGATTTGCAAAATTTGTAAGCATCCTAGGTATAAGTACGACAGTACTATATATGCGATATAGCTCATATATATATATATATATATATTCCATACAAGAAAATGTATTACTTTCCTTTAACATCAAGACTACAAAGATTATATGCATCAAATGCAACATCAAAAGAAATGAGATGGCATGCTGAGCATGAGGCTGAAGAAGGGGTCTTGCACCATTGTTTTGACAGCCTTGCATGGAAACATTTTAGTAACAACCATCCTTCATTTGCTGGCAGAAAATGGTTGAGACGGTTTACCTGTATCATGACCAAAGAAAAGGCCACCAGCTGTAGCAAAAAAAGCAAGTCTAAGAACATAAAGGTTAACTCCAAACAAGTGAAAAACACTCCTTGAGATGATTTTCAACAACACCAGCATTATTTTCAACATTATCAGGGTCTTTTATGTTCTACCTTTGCTTCCCATGTCAAAGTTGATTGAGCAAATAAAATGAGAGGGGATAGTTCAAGTAGGTGGGAAACAGGGGAGTGAATGCTATATGTACTTTGTTTGACGTGTGATAAATGCATGAGGGTCTGGTCATATATGATCAATATTAATTTTATTTTAAATTTTGACCATATCATTGATCTTGGTTACAATCTTATCGCAAGATTTATCATTTGACTGGAATGTGGGCCCGTGTGGGAAAGAGATATACCTATAGTTTAAATAGTTTAAAAATTTAATATTTAAAAGTTTATTATTTGATTGATATTTTGTAAATTAATTTAGAATAAGGGGCACGTGCAGGTGCTACAGAAGAAACCCATGAGCTGGCTTGAATAGGCAGACTCATTTACTGCATAGGCTTGGCCGGTTTTAAATAATTTTTTTGACATGTCCCGAGCCCGAGGCATCGAACAAATGGCCGTATACCTACAAGGTCGTAACCAAGTAGTCATACTTGAAAAAACATCTAACAGTAGTACTAACTTCACAGAAATGAAAGAATTAAAGGCATACAATAACCAAGTTTACAACTATGGTACAAGGAAACTAAAAATGCAAGATTTAAAGCTTTAAACAAATAACAAGTTCTAGGTTCACAATAGAAGAACTATTTACATGCTAACCAACTGGTGTTGCTCAATGGTCCCCGCTAAGTGATCCACAACACACTTACTCTTAATCTGAAAAGGATAAAACAACTATTTATGAGCTTGATGTCTCAGGATGAAAACAACTAAAAAACGAGCAAAAAAATATAGGGATCACAAAATATAAATAATTTCAAAAACATGCTTAAGTGTAATATTGTACAATAAATATCATAAATAAAACCAGATTCGAGTATTTCAAACGAAACATAATTTTTAAAAATGAATGAGTATATATGTCCCCAAATAACTAATGACAAAAAAACAAAACAATAGAATTCATATAGTTTAACTCGATGATCGGAGTCGGATTATCGAGTTCATTTATTTATCCCTCAGATGACCCGAGCTAGATTATTAGAGGCTGTTATTCTCGACCGACGGAACGGTGTAAAACTATAGTTTCTTATCAGAATCAAAGGTTCATGTTGACATGTTAATGTTTAACTTCCAGTGACAGGGTTATTGCAAAGTTAATTTGGGGACTACAAGTTACTATATCAAAATTTATCGAGATCAAAATTTATTGTCAATGCAGAGATACTGAAAAATCGTGATCCCGTTTTTATGAAAAATAATAAATTATTCCAAACAATAATATCTTAAACAAATCGATAATTAAATAACAATATTTTAATAATCTAACCCATAAAACAAATATTGAATAACTAATTAGATACACACAGTTAATAATCCAATAATTATTCCGATAAATGATTAAATATATAAAGAAATCAATAACTAAGTTTATAATTAAGACTTGAATAATAAATCTCTGATAATTCAGTATTTCACAAGTAATAAGTGTTTCTATAATTTCACAATAAAAACAAAAATAAGTAAATCATATACTAACTGACCAGTTACTGCCAAACTAAACGTGCCATCTATAATTTAGTAAATTATCAGAAATTATTCAATTAAATGATGAATAAATAAATGAAAAATTTTATAACCCGACAGTAAAAGATGCACTAGCAGTTGAAAAACCCAAAACATTTAATCTGAACATCATTCTTTTAACAGCAAAACCCAAATTATTTAATTAATTATGTAAATCATTGTCGGTAACAAGAAATTTGATGTATACATATATACAGGTTTATATGTTATTTACTTACTTGGAAAAATCCCCAAGCTACAAAATCCACTTGGACACTAAAATCAGAATTCGAGCAAGGAGCTTAAAACATGAACATTACACATTGACTTAGATTTCAAAGCTTAAATACAAACAACAACCATTGGCTAACAATCATCACGGTTCCAAGACACTAAATAGGTAAGCTCAAAAATAATCTATAACAAGGTTAACTCTATAACCAAAATTAACTAGTTGGCAACAATTTAATTACTATTCATAACAAGGTGGTACAATGAATTAATTATTACATAAACTAGCCTAATATCAATATATAATCCCCAACAAAAATTCATTCCGCCTAACTCCCCATGAAAATCCCATTTTCAACCTTTTCCTTAACAAACAAGCACCAAAAAGCAGCGTCCAATTGATAAGTGCTTCAGTAAACATATTTTTATATATGTTTTACATGCATTGAGCATCATTTTTAATATAGTTTATATCTCATATTGTGTATTTGGTGGTCTTTTGTGCAATTAGGGTTGTGAATGCCTTGAAGAATCAAAAAGGAAGCAAAGATAGGCTATAAAGACACAATGTTGGGAGTTCTTGTTCAATTCAAGGATCAAGACACGAGAGGAGTTCATGAATGTCGAGATGTGTGCCAACTTCCAAGGAGATTCAAGTCAATTTACTAGTTAGAAGGGCACAAAGGCAGTCACATCTTCATGTTCCTTCTCTTTGCGAAGATTGCAAGACCTTTCAAAGACGCGTCGATGAAGAAAAGTCTTATAGCCTATCACATGGACATGTACAACCATGTGGCCTCGAGAGAAGAGTGTTTTGGACCACGTTTGTGGAAAAGTACCAAAGAAAAAACTATAGCAAAAACAATGAAGAAATTTTCATCGTAGCAATACTTTTAGCAAAATTACTTGTTCATGCGCGTGAGGAAATTCCCTCGCGACCCGCAGTGGTGAAAAAGCCACATGGGCGCGTGGGGGTACGTGAAAGATGCAGGTTTAGGCTTATAAATAGCCGTTTTTCCCTATTCTTTGACATCTTTTGTGTGGCTCTTGAGGGGTGAGACGGCTCGGGTTTGGAGAGGAGGTCTTTGCCAATTTGGAGGGTTTTCTTCACCAACTTTGATAGTTTCCTTCATCGCCATAGCACTTGGGAAGCCATTGACGACCTAGCTTCGGAGAGGAATCGTTCATGACGTTGAACTACCCATCAAGGTCAATCATCACGAATTCAAGGGGGTTTTTCTCTATGGTATACATTGCTATTCATTGTATTTAACTTTGTTTTGTAACTTGCTCCATGAAAGGGCTAAACCCTAGTAGCGTATTTGGGCATGTGAACCCTAGGATATTTTCTTTCGTATTGATTTGCTTTATGGTTCTATTTAATCCAGAGTTGATTTGAGTTTTAATCTTTGTGTTTCACATTGCTTGCATGTTTTTATTGATCCTTGTTGTTGATTGTATATGCATGATTTGTTACTTTGATGAGAGAGAAGTCTCCATTAGAGTTAGAACTCCAAGGTTAAAGACGGTTTTGAGAGGGCGAGTCATGAGATAGTGGAGTGTCCCATTTCCTTCCAATTGAGTGCTTTCCTATCTCCGTATTCCCTAGACTCTATGCAACCATATTTGGTGTGAGGCGTGAGATTGAGAGATTTCTCCTCCGGGACCTTGCAGGGGCTAGGGATCCTTCACTGGGAAATAGGGTTTGATCTATTTTTTAGGAATCGGTTTCACTCTTAGGTATCCCTAGAGCTCATTGCGGTCATATGGGGATGTGAGGTGTTGAGATTGAGCGATTTCTCCACGGGACCTTGTAGGGGACTAGTACCGGTGGCTTTGGAGACAAGGGCCTGTTGTTCTTGGATTACCTTGACTCATTAGACTTGGTTTTAGAAGCATTTAGCTGAATCTTGAGCTTCATGTTAGATCCTAGGGGAGCATTGCCACGGTACCTCATCTTTATTAATTGAGATCTCATTCTATTTTACCCTTACATATTCGTCTCCGATATTCATGTCTTCGCAAATTAGATCACCACACCATCCCATTTATCATTAGGCTAGATAGCAGAGAAGCAGTCACTACTAGTAGCCCTGTTCCATATGGATTTGACTACCCAACTCACCGGGTATTTTATTACTTCGACACCCGTGTACTTGCCGTCACACACAATTCGGATGCGTGTCACCAATCCATTGTTAAAATCATGAATATATTCACTAAATACATAAAATAAATGACACAAGTCATGGTTGTTCTTTCTCTTCTCTACTTTTCCAAACTCTAGAACCTGAACACAATTTAACCCTAAGAAAATATAAAAGCATATAGATTCCTATTCACATAATTTATAATTTATTGATTCAATGGATTCAAGCATCTCAACAAAACGCCTAAGAAAGGGAAACATACCGGTTGACTTTTTCAAGGATAAAACTAGATACTCTCCTGATCACTCTTCAAAACCCTAGAATAGATTAAAACAAAAATAAGAAACCCTAACCATTAAGAAGTCAAAACAATAACTAATAAAAGATAAACAAATAAAAGAAAGGAAAAAGGAACCTACCACAAATACTCCTAGATGAGCACACAACAAGGATGATTCTCTCATCCTTGCCACACACCCCCCAAAGCTGATCAACGAGAGAGAGAAAGGCTATGAAGTTCTTTGATTTCTATTTTTAATAAAAAAATCACGTAATCGCAGGAGGTTGCAAGGAGCGTGGGGCTCACGATTTTCGGAAAAAAATAAGGTTGGATTTAAAACTTTTTAAAAATAGTTTTTAAAATCATAAAAAAATAATTTAAACAAAAAGTAGGGTCCACATTTTATTATTAAATTATTATATTTTTTTATATAGTAACTAAATCCAAAAAAATATTGTGCTAGATGTGAACTTGAACCAAGGACCCATGCATCAAAAACCAACCCTTCAACCACTTGATCCTATAATTATTTTTGTATTGATCTTACAAATAGATAAATAAAAAAAGAAATCAGAAAGTGATTTTTTAAATTATAATCTTAAAAATTAAAAAAATCAAAAGAATTTCCAATAATTTAAAAATTTGAGACAAGTCAAAAATGATTTATATGAAAAGACTTGCACTTAATTTGTTTACTTATTAAATTAAATTACCGACATATCTTCTTAACTAAGAGAAATTAAAACTTATATAGTTCTCTTAGTTTAGATCAAAGTTGTCATTGCTTATCTATTCATTACAATTGAGATTGGCTCTTACCATAAACTTTAATTTCGAACTCTAAAGGTTTGGCTCTTACCCTCAATTGGCTTTTACTCTAAACTTTAATTTTGAACTCTAAGGGTTTAGCACTTACCATAAACTTTAATTTCGAACTCTAAGGGTTAGTTATTGTTGTACTCCTTGTGTTGCCATTAAAAGAGAAATCAGTAGCTTCAAGGCTTTCCATCATAGAACACAAAAAAATGTTATAATTAATCAAAAGAATATGGTGCGAGTTTTCATTACTTAGCTACTATTCAAAAGCATTAAAATTAATATATATATTGATGTTCTCGAAGTATTGGAAGGATAAAGTCGACATTCTACAACTATCCATATACATAGTTTTGAGTCCTGAGCATGTGAATTATTCTGTTACTATTCCTCTTTTCTTTTTAATAAAAGTGGATAAACCACAACTTTATTAAGCAAAAAGAGTAAGTACAAAGACAACCAATGACTGAAAGCAACAAAGAAAAGGGAAAACAACAGCTAAACAAGTTAGGCGTCATCACCAGGGGTGATGAAGCACCAAAAACTTGTAGACAGGAAAAAGACGAACAGGAAAGAAAGCCACAGCTGAGGAAGATAGAGATCGCCAGAAGGTGACAAAGATCTTCTCTAGCTAAGAAAAAGGGGTGAATTACTCCCGAGTCGATGATGCCATGGTGGAACTATTCTCAGCCAACTGTGTGCTCAGGAAGTTTAGATAGTGCTTGTATTTTTACACTGAATCTAAAGGTATAAGTTGATGTTGCAGGTCTCTAGCTGAAGAAATCCAGATAAGAAGCATATAAATAATTTTAGCAATATTAGAGAAAACATTTTGGAAGTGAAGATTAAAGGTACGATTATTTCTTTCAAGCCAAATATTCCAGCAAATGGCTTTAGAAATTAGACCCCACAAACTTGTTTCTATTCATCTAAGGATAGGATCCAGGAAGTCCAGATCTCAGAAAAAGAGCATGCATGTGGATGTATATTTAGGGTTTGTTCAAAGAAGGTCCATATTCTTTCAGAAACTTCACATTGGAGGAATAGGTGATCTACTGACTCCGAATCTTTGTGACATAACACACAGGTATCCGTCGCATTTTGAAAATTGCAACCTTTTTTTGCTAAGTTGACTAGAGTGAGAATTTTATCCTCACTTGCTAGCCAACTAAAAAAAGAAATTTTATTGGGACAATCGAATTTCCAAAACTGAGGATACAACGCACTTTGTAAGCCCTTATCAATTAGGAGTTTGTAGAAAGAGTGAAATGAAAAAGTTTTGAAATTCTCTAATTTCCAGATCTTAAAGTCCTCATGATTGCTAGAGCAGTATGGAATAGATGAAAAAAAAGCTAATCTTTTTGAGGGAGTGGCTATGCAAAAGAATGTTTCCTGAAAAGATAGGTCTTGAGTGAATTGTTTGACTATAATCAAAGGGAAGTTACAATCATGAAAGAGGTTAGGCCACAAGTCTTTAGGGGCCCTTCATTCTAGCCATTTATCATCCCAAAGCATTGTAGATTTCCCATTCTTTATGGAAATAGAGGTATAGAGACGGAAGGATGGTATGATCGGGATGATTTCCGCCCAAAAAATAAAATTTTTTCTAGGCGGTAAATGAAATAATGGTCTTGAAGGTCCATTGGAAAGGTAGTTAGAATGAATGATTTTGGACCAGCAACCATTTTGGCCATAGTAGATTTTTCACCACCATTTACCTAGGAGAGCTTGATTAAAAAATTTTAGATTGAATATTCCCCAGCCTCCCATATTTCGAGGTCTACAAATCCTTTTCCAGGCAACTAGATGGAAATCCTTCAATCCTCACTCCGGTCCTTTCCATAGAAAGCCTCTTCAGACATTGGGATTGAAGTCAAAATAGAATTAAGTAAAGTAAGGTGGCCCCCCCTAGAGATAGATAGTTAGCTTTCCAAGACATGAGCCTTGCCCGAACCATTAGAATTAATTTCAACCAATCCTGTCTCCTAGGATGTCTTCCTAAAAGTGGGACCCATAGGTAAGTAAGAGGGAGGTAATCCCTATTACAGTTGAGAATTACGGCTGAAGCTGCATTTGGCTAGAATCCAAAGTTAGTTGAATAGAGATAACTCTTAGAAAAGTTGATTGTGAGTCCTGAGGAACCTTCAAAAATGTAAAGAATCAATTTAATAATTCAAAGATCTTCCTGTCCTCCTGCAGTGAGGATGATAAGGTCGTCTACATATTGAAGGTGGCAAATATTATCTGAAGATTCAACTGGAACTCCTAGAAGCACTCTGGAATGGAGCACATGCTAGAACATTCCACTCAACGTGTCAGCTATTAAGGCAAATAGCATAAGGAAAGAGGGTCACCCTGTCTGAGACCTCTATTACAATGAATATACCCAAGTGGCTCCCTATTAACTAGAACCTTGGCCTTGGCAGAGTTTAGAATATTAAAAATCCAAGAAATCCAACAGGTCCCAAACCCTCTAGCAGTTAAGATATCCAAGAGAAAGTTCAAGTCGAGAGAATCAAATTCTTTTGCAAAGTTTACTTTGAAGGCACACCTTAGAAGCTTTCTTTTTTAGAGATTGAAGATCACTTCCTAGGTGGCAATAATGTTGTCTACTATGCATCTACCTTTGATGAAAGCTGATTGGGAATCATCTACTAGAGAATTAATTACCCAACTTAGTATTGGAAATAAGTTTTGAGGTGATTTTACATGAGGAATTTATCAGGCTAATAGGTCGGAAATCATTAATGCACTTTGGTGAATTTGTTTTGGAAGTAAGTGCAATATTTACCCAATTCAGCCACTCTAGGTTAGCCCTACCTTCAAAGAAGTCACTACAGAGTTTGACACAAACATCCTGAACCAAGGTCCAATGTTTATGGAAGAAGAACATGGGGAATCCATCAGGTCCCAGAGCTTTATCAGCTCCTAGGTCAAACACTACTTGTTTAATTTCTTCAACTGAGATGGGTCGTTCGAGGTCTGAGAGATCTAACGTCTCTTTGTGCGAGAAAAGATTTTGCCAATCCAGAATAAATCTAAAAGGTCTTGGAGCACCAAAAAGATGACTAAAGTGTTTTGAGAAGGCCCTTCCCAAATTTAAGTTTCCTTCAACCCAATCTTCGTTATAAAAAATATGCAGAATAAAGTTTTTATTACGCCTATCATTGGCTATTAGGTGGAAAACTTTGTATTGGAATCTTCCTCTCTAAGCCAACTGATCCTAGATCTTTGCTTCCAATATAATTTTTCTTATCAAAGTATGGAGGAAAGATCCATTCTGATCTAAGAATTTCATTGGGATTCCTTGAAGGAGAGAGGTTGACTTTCGCTAATGGAATCAAGGGAATTCAATTCAAAAAGAAGAGAATTCTTTTGCATCTAAAGGGATCCAAAAGTTTCTGAAGCCCATTTTCAAAGCTTAGCTCTCAAATAACTTAGGCGCTTAGAAAGAATGTAAGCACCACATCCTTTCGGACTAATTTTAGTCCACTACTCCAGAATGAGAGGCCCTAAGCTCTCAAATTAGTACAAGGATTTTTCAAAGTGAAAGATCCTGGGCCACACAGGTTATGAACCAAACTCAAAGCAAATTAGAGCGTGATCAGACCCGAATCTAAGTAAAGTGTATTGACAAGATCTTTGAAAAATGGTAAACCAGCTTTGGGAAAGAATAAAATGATCTAATCTTACTCAAATCAGATCTTCTTGACCCTTTGTCCAAGTGAATCCTCTACCATGTAAATGGGAATCCATAAGGTTAAGCTCTTGAATGAAGTTTTGCACACCAAGAAGGTTTCCTAGGTTTGGCAAACCTTTGTTCTTGTTATTAAGGGAAAAGATGGCATTAAAATATTCATAGATAAGCTAGTGAGCCAGGCTCAAAGTCCTAATTAGTTGAAGTTCATTCTAGAAGTCATTCTTTAGAGATCTAGCATTTGGTCCATAGATCAAAGAGCATAACCAGACTGTGTTATCAACTTGATTAGTAAATTTGAGAGTAAGAGAAAATGATCCTGAATGAATTTAGGATCCACTGACTTGATCTTTAGTCCAAGCCATAACTATACCCCCTACTGTGCCAACAATAGGGATGTAGTTGAATGATTTTAGAATCCAACCCCGATAGAATTCCATAAGGAATTATAAGTTCTACCAGGTTTGAATTCAATTTGGAAGCTTCATCTCGAGGCAAATTCTGAATTGGAGAAGGATTCAATATTTCCACATCCTCAGAATGCTTATCACGAGGTTTGGGAATAATTGAAGATTGAATCAAAATATCCTCCACTGTATTCCATCCCGCCATGGATAAGGGAGATGGAGATGGGACTAGTCCGATAGTGGTGACGGAGCCCTCCTTGGCCTCCGTCGCCTGGCCAAGACCAGAGCCACATTCCACGGCCTTATTAGTGTTCTCGATGGAGGTTAACACCTGAATCGAAGCTTTATCTTTGCATTCATGAGCAATCTAATGCATACTGTGAGCAAGTGGTCAGAGCTGATCATTTCTCGTGGGGTTGCCAGAGTTGGGAGGGTTAACCGATTTCCGCTGAGAAGAGGCAGAGATATTAGGGTTGGGATTCGTTGCCCTAGTTTGAACGATCCTAGACCGAATTACTTGAGTACCCAAATCCTCCAACAAAACTCTGAGGCTTCTAACCCCGACTTCAATGATGATCTCCATCAGAAAAGAGATGGCTTTTCTAAGCCGAGCTAAAACCCTAAGGTATTGCAGGGAAGACTCTTCTCACTTCTGAACATAAATGAGGTCACTGAGTGGCCGTAGCACCGGCACGATGGAGTTCGGAGTTCCAATTCTAGTAGCATATTGGCATATTAGATAAACGAATCCAGTGGTACTCACCGATGGCAAGGCGTGAGATCCAAACTCGGGCATCCAAGTCGAGAGAGAAACCGAACAGCGGCCGAGAGTGGAGTTAAAAGTGGCAGTGCCTCTTTTTAAAGTTGGCTGAGTTCATTGTGAGGATGAAGTTGTCATCAAATGGAGTCACTATTACAAGATGGTTGGAGTTAAGGATCTCCGGCAAAGCCCTAGTCAAAGAGTGAACGCTTACATTTCAAAAAATGGCTTTAATAAATACCATTTCCGAAGTTCTTCCTTAGATTTAATAATCTCTTCCTAAGTGGGAAGAGAGACTCTCAACGAAGATGATTCCGATAAAGAAAGAGCATTCTTTTAAGAGTCCGATGCAGACACATAAAGAAGTCGCCTTGCATCAAAAGTCGTATTCCTTCGATCTCGTTTCCTCTTCTCTCGGCATTGGCCCTCTCCGCGGAGAATTCGAAAAAGGACATTATCTTGCCTATATGCCCGAACCTAGAGCAACGTCTGCATGTTAGTTAATGTAACAATCTTGCACTTTATGACAAGGACGGAGATATTTTTTGCACCTTTCAATTGAATCCGGTAATCGACGGCGCTTCATAGAAGGTCTAACATATTCACCTAGTAAACCTTTATTCTTCTTATGCACTATTTGCCAGCCCGAGTCTTAAGCCGAGAAGGGCTGAGAGGAGGCTTTTGGAACTGGAGTATTATGAACAACCTCAGTGAACGAAGTACCCTCTGATGGGTGAGTTCAAAATCGAGGAGAAGAAGCTTGAACCGGCATGGTTGCCTTTGGTCTACAAGGGAAGCGAAGTCCTTTAGAGCCATGATGACCACCATGATGACCACCACGAGAACCCGCACGGGATCCACTAAGGAACCTTATTGAAACACAGTGTCCACCACTATCACTGCTGTGTTGATCCTGTTTTATATCTACTCCATATATATATATATATAGCTTCTTTTCTTATACCTGCTCGAGATCCACTAATGAACCTCAATGAAACCTCATTTTCTTTTTATTATTGATTGCATGAACTTCTTCCTCACTTTTTTCCACATTGTAATATTTAAGTCCATATTCTATTTTAATTCACCCATATCAATACCCCTAAACACTAAACCCTAATCCCAAATCCTCATGAAAGGGGACTAATATACTCACTTAAAATAGTAGAGAAATTAAAATATTGCAATTTAAAATAGAAGGACTAAAAGTGTAAGTTTGGAAAAGTAAAAAGACATGTGATTAAGTTCCAAGACTTCTTAATATATAGAGGGATTCCCTTATTTGGAATCTGTCTATATATTTATGAACCATACTATGCTTCATGTTCTGTAGCAACCTCGGATGGCGAGTTAGGGTTTTTCCTTAGTGGATGAATAAGAGGAGAAGAAGAAGAAGAGGAAGGAAAAGGAGTCTGGAGATAGAGAAAAGAGAAAGGTAGAGTGCTAAAAAATTGAAGAAAGAGCATAAGAATATCCTCATTGGTTTCTTTTATAATAACATCATAACTGGTTTAATCTCTAGTATTTTTCATTTTTTTTTCCAATGACTAGTTTAATCTCTGGCCAATGATGATGTTCTCGAGGGCTCATTTTTCTCGTGAGGACTCTCTTTCTTTTTCATGTTCCTATCTCAAAGACACAGTGCATTCCATTCTTTGTTTATTAATAAATAAAAAAACTAAATGAGGATAATGTTTTATCTATACTTATTATTCTTTAAATATATAATCTCATATGAATCCTTTTCTATATGGGAATAAAAGCTCAAAGACCATGTAATTGGAAGGAACCTATGGTAGGCACAAACTCTATATTCTGCTTCATTCAGGAAGCTTTCACAACTTCTTAAGTTCCATAACTTCTCAAAGACTTCAATATGATGTGGAACCAATTTTGAATATTGAGGTATGTGTGGTTAACGGTTAGTCCATATGCCACAAATCAATATGTCAAAACTTTACATGTGGGAGTTAGTTGTAACTACTTAAATAATTTTTATTTCTCATTATATCTTTTTATTTATTTGTTAGGATGTTATGGAGTCTATTAATATGTCATGTGAGAGATGATATGAGTTATCTAAGAAAATTGAAGTTTCTTCTCTTTGTCTCTATCGTTCATTTTGGAATTCTCCCCTTCTTTTCTACTTCTCCCTTACAAATTTCTTATTCTATTTGTCACACATAAATTGATATCGAGAGGCAAATCTATGTCCATTACTAATAGCTATGATATCAGCCTTGCTTTTCTCGAGTCTGAAGGATGAGTTTACATTAACTCCTCCAAAAACCCTTTCTTTTTCACTCCATATTATCCCTCATGTCAAACACCTTGAGAACCTAATTTGGTGAGTATCTCACAAAATCCATCACCAAGAGGCCAATATAATCAGCCTCTTTTCCATCAGTCCCCACTTGAGAGCATCAATAGTAATCACTCAAGGCACTACACTCGATACCAACCGGTATTAAAAACAATGTGGCGAGCAACCACCATCGGTAGAAGAGCCATAATGATGTTTTCTCATCAGAAATCTTTAGTAAATGCTCTGCATGATGCCGAGCTATCATATGCGCAACCTCCTTGGCTATGGCACCAACAATAATATCTGCATTCTCACTGAAAGCTCGTAGCAGCCCTAGAGTAAATGAAAATTTTTCCACCAGCATTGATGGTTTTATCTTTATCCACCACATCAATGTACCATTTTAGCTCATCCAAATGGGATGTACGATATTTCATAGACTTCATCATTCGAAGAACATGATTAAAGTGCTTTTGATGATCTTCTCAACAATAAGTCGAGCTTTTGATAGTTTGGATATCACTTTCGTCAAGGGGATAATAGATTCAACATTCTTAAAATTTGACACTAAAGCTCACCGAGTTCACACTCATCGATTGGAGATGTGATGATGTAGTGAGAAACTATCTCTTCATGCTCTATGTGGGAATAAAGGGTGCAAAAGACCATGTGATTGAAAGGAATCTATGGTAGGCACAAACTCTATTGTGGTTGATTAAGGAAGCACTCACAACTTCTTAAGTTCCACGATCTGCTCAAAGACTTAAATGTGATGTGAAGACAATTTTTGAATATTGAGGTATGTGTGGCTAACAATCATTCTTTATCTCGCAAATGTCTGTCTCGAACTTTACATGGCGAGTGTGAGGGCCAAGAATTTACTACAAATGTTTTTCTCCTTCCACTTGATGAGTATGATCTTATCCTTGAGTTTAATAGCTTTTTTCTTTAGGAGCTATCTTGTGGAATTTCAATGATCACCAACATTTGTTGCAAGGGAAACAAGAAACATCTCTACAATTCATTACTAACCATAGTTTGGAGAAGTTGCTATCCCATACATCAGAAATCACCTTCAATCATCTGTTGGCCATTCCTGAACTGTATACCATTATGGAGACTAATTCATGTTTTAATGACTCTTGGCTTTGAGTTACGAGACTTACTCAAGGAATTCTCCCATGTTTTTTATGACAAGAAATCACTTACTTCTCATAGAGAATGTGGCCATCACATTGAACTAAAGTAAGGAACTTATCCCATCAATATATGGCCTTATCTATATTTTGGGTTATATATATAAAGACGAGATTGAGAAAATGACTTAGGAAATGCTTGATGCAGGCATCATTTAGAAGAGTCACAATCCCTTTACAAGCCCCATTGTTTTAGTAAAGAAGAAAGATGGGTTGTGGCGGGTGTGTGGATTATAGAGCCCTAAACTAAGCAACTATAAAGAATAAGTTTCCCATACCAATCATTGAGGCATTGTTGGATAAATTAGGCGGCTCTAGAAATTTTTCAAAACTTGATCTTTAGTAAAAGATCTTGCCAAGTTTGTATGGAACCACGTGATGTTTATAAAACCACCTTTCGTAAGCACAAGAGGGCCATTATGAATTTCTCATGATGTCTTTTGGCCTCACTAAATGCTCCATCAACATTCCAACAAGCGATGAATCTTGTATTCAAGCTTACCTACTTAAGTTCATTCTTGTGTTTTTGATGATATACTTATATATATAGCAATTCAAGGGAAGTATATATACAACATTTTGATGGTGGTATTGGAAGCGCTACAATAGTATCAACTCTTTGCTAAGATGAAGAAATGGCAGTTTGGGTGTTCATAAATTGAGTAATTGGGCCATCTCATCAATAAGAATGGCAAGCGAACGGATCCTAGTAAAATTGAAGCTATTCAATCGTAGTGCGACTCCTAAGACTATGAAGTAACTACGAGGATTTTTGGGGGCTCATTAGATACTATCAACGATTTGTGGCTAGCTACGGGCAAGATTTGTTGAAGAAAGAAGCATTCACTTGGACTACTTCAGCACAGGAGTCCTTTGAACATCTCAAAGAAGCTATGGTTACAACTCCGGTATTAGGCCTTCCTGATTTTAATAAGATTTTTATTGTGGAAGCAGACACTTCGGGAGACGGCATTGGCGCAATTCTCATGCAACGAGGCCTTCCACTATCAGCAAAACATTAGCTCCTAAATATCATCTCCTATCAATTTATGGAAAAGAAATGTTGGCCATCATGTTTGGTATTAAGAAGTGGGAGGCTTATTTGACTAACACTCACTTTATCATCAAAACAGACCATCAAAGTTTAAAGCACTTTGCTTGAACAAAGGCTTAGTACCCACTCTCGATGAAGCATCGATTGCTAAGTTGATGCAATTTGATTATGAGAATCTGATTCAAACAAGGAAAACAAAAATATTGTGACCGATGCTTTTGTCTAAGAAACCTACAATTTCTTGCCACACAATCATCGACAAAGGTACTTTCCTCTTTCTTATATGAGGCCATAAAGCAATCATGGGTAGAAGGTACATAGTTAAAGCACATCTGTGAAGCCAAAGAACAAGACCCTCAATTATTTCCTAAATATATTTGGAATAATGTGGAATTGCGCCGAAATAGGGAATTGATGGTGGGGAATGTTTGCTGATGTTAGGCAATAGTTGCATAAACACTTTCATGGTTTAGCTATCGAAGGTCATTCTGGAGTTCTCGCAACCACAAGGAGGCTTGTTAGAGTTGTTTACTAGAAACTGTTGCAAAAGGATGGGAGTTTATTCGGGAGTGTAGCTCCTGCCAACTTTACAAGCAAGAAAATATTGCTACACCCGACTTATTACAACCATTGCATATTTCAAAAGGGTTTTTCATGGATATTTCTATAGATTTAGTGGAAAGTCTTCCGAGGTCTCATGGAAAGACTATTATTTTGGTGGTAGTGGATCGCTTCACCAAATCTGAACACTTCATCATCTTTTTAACATCCTTACTCGGCCCATTTGGTCGCTCATGTATTTTTAGACTCTATCTATAAGGGTGAGTTTAGATTGCGGAATAGGAATAGGAATGAAATGAATGAGAATGGTAATGGTAATGGGAAGGAATAGTAATGGGAAGAAAACTGTGCTTGGTTGAAATAAAAGTCATTGGGAATGGGAAAAAGGAAAAAGGCAAAATACAATAAAGTTACTATTTTTCCTTTAGTGTAAATAAATAATTTTGAAAATATTTTTTATGACAACTTTTTAATTTGTGAAATATTTTGTGTATTTTATTTACTTAAGTTCTTAACAAATATTAATTAAATAATTCACTTTAATTATTATTAATTTAAGTAGTATAATTAGGATAATATAAATAAAGGGAAAAATTACATTTCACCCTACGTCATTTTCAAAAACTTCCCAAAAACCCCCTCAACTTTTGCACACCCGGACTGACCCTCAGTTATATTTTACATTCCCTTTAACCTCGCCGGTAAGTTGAAGTGGGTCCATGATATGAAATTTCTTTTTGCCTTTTGCAAAAGGAGGGAAAAATGGCGCCAATCATATCAGTGTCCGAACTTTATGCATAGTTTTCAATGCCTCCCGCTTGCTTTTTCTCAAACAAAGTTTAGGGTGCTTATATCTTGTTCTTCTTGTTCTTGTTCTTATTCTTGTTCTTCTTTTTCTTCTTCTCATTTGGTGTACTCAATTTTAGCTCTTCTGATTAAATTATGGAGAGTTTTTTGTCTTCTGTGCTAGATACTAAGAGGATCGAGTACGTAGCGTCAGGACGGTGAGTTGCGTTTTAGCCATTGCCACCCTTACGGTCCATGAGGAGTTGTGTTGTAGCCATTACCGCTCTTCGGTCGCAATCACGGATGCGTGTAATGAATACGATTTGCGAGTAGAGCATTGTGTATATACTTCTTAGTATTGTTTAAATATTGAAATTTAGATTTAAATATATTTGTTATGGTTTAAATATTGGCTTCTATGTTTAAATTTCTTCTTTTTATCGTTTAAAGCTGTATTTTTTATCCGCTTAAAATATACTTAGCTGATGGTGGCGCGGTCTCGAAGCGTAATTAATGCCGCTCGGTTACCCGCGTTTCCCTGCTGCCATCGCACACTAAAAATCGGAGGCAGCGAAGCGGCGAGTATTGGATTTCGCTTGTATAAATGGGAAGGAAGAACCATTTCAGTTGAACATACTCTCTTGGCGCAACCACTCCTCTTCCTCTTCATCTTCCTCTTCTTCTTGTGTGATGGTCATCACAGCCGAGTCGAACATTTGGTGTTCGCGGCATTACGCTCCATTCAAACCACATTTTAAGATCATAGACTTTTACGGGATGTGTCGTGATTGTTTTCCTCTTATCATCCCTAAAGCGACTGTAGGTGAAAACTTTTTCTTGCCCAAGTCGAAATGCTGCATATGCTTGCTCTACTCTATGGGTGAAAAAGCAATGACGGAGTGCGTTTAGCCTTGAGTCAAGTAAAAAGTTTCACTCTGAGTTGATTAGGATGATTACGGAAAAGAGGTTCATCACATATCCTTTAAAAAGAACTTGATCGATAAAAATGTGATGAGTGCTGGGACGAGTGTTGTCGGACACCGTGATGAAGTTGTACTTGATCTATAAAGCAATGATGTCAGTGATGGTTACGTCGATGCGTTAAGCGGAGAGTTTGAAGCTTAAGCGAGAATTTTTGTATTGTCTTACATTCTATTTTATCGGAGATTTATATTTTAAGTGATGGTCATTTGTAATTTACGATATTTAATAATAAAATGAATGTTGTATTGTATTATATTAAATGTATTTTTATCAGAGATTTGTATTTTAAGTACATTTCATTGTAATTACGTTGATACTTCATAAGAAAATGTTAAACTGATAAAATGAAATTTAAGCGAGGCGAAAATAAAGTTAATATTGAATAAGAATGTTATTAGAGATTTGTATTTTCAAATTTAAGCAGAGACATAACAAAAGACGGCATTGTAAACAATACAAGCAGTTATACAATAATCGATTTACTCTTTAAACAATGACAACGGTGTTTAATCACATACATAAAGATGTTTAAATGTTTTACATATTATTTACATTATATAGACTTTAGTTAAAAAGTAAACCGTTATTTTAAACACTATATGTATCAGTTTAATTATAAAAAGCTTGACGTTTAAACAGAGACTCATGTTGGGGTGAGAACTTTCATTCGGCGATGACAATATGTCTTCCTCATGACATTGACATATATTTCCCTTTTTGCCCTTGGGATGGAGGGAAAAATACACGTAATCACATCACATCACGTCTACTCTATCTTCTATGCATACTACTGTGCACTTTTTGTTTGCCCTATCATGCTAGCATTTGTTGTTTACATCTTCTTTTTTCTTCTTCTTACGTCTTCTTTTTGTTCTTCATTTCATTTGGTTTTATGTCGATTTGGTTTTGGGTGGTATATTATGGAGAATTTTTGCTGGTATTGCTAGATTCAGCGGGGGAAGGAAGAGTGCTAATGTTCACGGTTCAGACTTCTTGGGAGTTGGTGTTAGTTGAGATATGTGGCGATGGGGTCTTAAAGTTTCCCTTGTCGAGGGTGAAGTTTATCACACGGATGGATATAAAGCGGTTTGTCCAATAGAAAACGATGTTGACTTCCAGCGAATGTGTCACGTGCACTCCATCTTCAAATGCGGTCTAGTTGATCTTGTTGTCACGACAGACAATGTGCCATTGCGGAATCCTAATGAAAATGAGTTTTACTCGTTATGAAGTTCCTTCTCTTTTATTTGATCCGGTTGTCATGGGTCCATTATTGTTTAAATATAGTCGATTCTTGCTTAACATATTGTACTATTAGTTTACGTTAATTGGTAGCAGTTTAAGTATTTAAGTTAACGTTTAAATATTGGCATTATCCCTTAAATATTATATTCTCGCTTAATATATTGATCTTTTCATTTTTAGTGAAGTGTTGGCGAGATTCAGATTCTCTGAGTGCTCCCGTTCAATCCCATGGTGACCATGACGGGTGTGGGATGTCTTCCATCCTCGTCGAGACCATTACGAAGTGCTATCGTTGGATATTGGATAACGTTTGTGACGGTGTGGAACATTTCAGGGGGCGTGCTTCAAATCATGCAATCAAAGCGGAATTTTTGACTTCATATTCATAAAGAGCGAGAAACATCGCGTGGTATGGAATCTTGCTGCCGATGGTTGTCATTGGCGCCTTCATGCTTCAAAAGAGTATAATAAAAATACTTTCAGAATCAAGACAATCAACCCATCACACACTTACGGTGGTGGCATAGGTTGACGTCACATCGAGCGTCCAAAAATGGGTAAGCGTACGAGTGATTCGAGAGCTCAGGACCGACCCTTGTGCGAGGCCATCGACATTCGAGAAGGACATGTTCTCGGAACATGGTGTCCACATACCATACAAAGCGAGCTTGGTTGGGAAAAAGAAAGCATGCCAGTGGTCCTTGACGGTGACATCTCCAGCCTACTGATGTTGCTTTGGTATATGGATAAGGTGTGTGAGACAAATCCGGCGGCGTTGCGATCGTGGAAAGAGGCGGTGATCGCTCTTTTAGGCGTGCGTTCTTTTTCTTTTCGTAGCGTGTATTGTGGGTTTTCAAAGAGGGCTTGCAGTGCTGCTTTGTTTCTCGATGGTACCCACCTCCTTGGAAAATATCGGGAGTACACTCTTTGGGTGCCACGAGGGAAAGATGGAAAACAATGATTTTTCCGCGTCACCTTGGTATAGATGCGACAGCGAGACCGATGCCAGATTGGACTTGGTTCATATCTAAGTTGGGCGATGCTTTATACGAGGAAGGAGATTATCGTTTGAGATAATTACCTTAGTGTCGGAGCAGTCGAAGGGCCTTGTAAGCGCAATGTGCGAGTCTTCCCTTCTTCGCCACATGCATCTCATCTTCGACATTTGGAGGCCAATTTTATGAAAGCCAATGTCGAGACTTGGGAAGGCATTGAGGGATGAGTCTTTGAGTCGATATGCTTCCGCATTGCGTGGGCATCCACGGCTAAAGATTTTGATGATCACAGTGAATGAGCTGCGAGCCACATCACCCTGAAGCTCATCAACGGTTGATTAATGAATCGGATATGGCACATTGGTCGAGTATACATTCGGAGGTGATCGTTGGGGTGAGATGTATTCAAATGTCGCGAGTCGTTCAATGCTTGGATCAAAGCAGCTCGTCATTTACGGTGGCGAAAATGGTCGACTCCATAAGGTCTGCAATTTTTGATTTACACTTAACATTTTCGTGTTACCCTTTTCAAAAATGTTTTTCATCTTTGTTTAATTAGACTTCTCCGGCATTAGATATTGATCTTATCGTTTAACTTTTTAGAATAATGTTTAAGCAGGTTCACGAATTATTTAACCATCACTATCTTTGTTTAACGTTATTTGTAGAGTACAAGTTGATCGTATGTTATGTAGCAGGCGTGAGCAAGTGAACAAATGGGAGACCTACTTATGCCTAGACATACATTCGAAGATAGAGATAATTGTTGAGGATAGCCGAAATCTTCGCGTTGGTCGTTGTGCTCGATGATCGTTACTGAAGTGATGGACCGGTCTCGATAACTATCGTGGATCTTGCCATCGAGAACTTGTTCTTGTCAAAGGTGGCAAGTTGTATGGTTTCCCTTGCAAACACGCTTGCTGCTACTCGATATCTGAGGCAGACTCAGCGTTCATCGATTTAGTTAGTGGCTACTTCACGTCGACAATTACAAGCGCGCGTATAAAGGAAGCTATATTCCCCATACCCGGCGATGTGAGGGCCTTGGGGCGGAAATCGTGAGCTTCGTTGTGACCCGCTTTGTGTGAGAGAAGGCGGTGGGCGTCCTAGGCGAAGAGGATCGAGTCACAAGAGTTTGATGTCCATGAGTTACATTGCGACTGTGCCATGGATCGGTCACAATCATAGATCTTGTAATGAGCGCATGCCGACTAGGCATTGTAAATAAGGCGACTTCTAAAGAGAAACAATTTGAATTGACTTGATTTTTCATATATTTAAACTCTTATTCTTCACGGTGTTATCCGTTATTTAAGCAGGAGCGAGTGTTATGTTAAACATAGAACACTGTAATTTTAAATGTTTCAAAGCTGATATTTAAGCGATATATGGTAAAGATTAAATAATTAAAAATGAAATGTAAACAATCACCACGCCATGGATCCGGTCACGATCGTAGATCTTGTAATGAAAGCGATCGCCGACTAGGCATTGTAAATAAAGTGACTTCTAAAGATAAACAATTTGAATTATTTTGCCAGATTTTTCATATATAAACTCTTATTCTTCACGAGTGTTATCAATTATTTAGCAGAGCAGTGTTATGTTAAGCGAGAGAACACGTAATTTTAAGCGTTTTCAAAGTCGATATTTAAAGCGATATATGGTAAAGTTAAATAATTAAAGCGAAATGTAAACAATCACACTTGTAGATTAAACAATGAAATAAAAAGCAGAATGGAATTTAACATGCTTTTGCAATTGAAAACAAACAAAATTTACATTGACATGTACAAGTCATGTTCAGCGAAAAATGAAAACAATGAATTGAATACAAGTCTTGATTCGCGAAAACAAAAATTTAACCGCTTGGACGACCACCCTTTCTCATGGACGCCAGTGCCCTCCCCTCCTTAAGTATGCGGGTAACATACTTTTAATCTCGGGGTAAGGAACGTCATGCACTGCGGTAGCCGTAGCTTCTCACCCCAAAGTAATTGCTCGATAAACGGTATGACATAGGCGGCATGATCGGCGCTTCCTTGTTTTTTGCCGTGGGGTTTTCCATAGTCGATGCGAGGTGGGTGCTGCGGTCGCCGACTCACCGAACTCCATATCGACGGTAGTGTCGAATAGATTCGCACTGTCGAGATATGCACAGTTGAGATTAACATACCGAATTAAATAACAAACACTATCGGTCGGAATAATTAAAGAACTTACCATGTCCGATGCGTCTTTTTGTACCCAGCGCATGAAGAATAATGCACTGTATTCTTGTTTGTCATTGTCAAGGGCGATGACATGGAAGTAACCATTCATTATTATCGGGAGGATGACAATTTGAACTTCATGCATAAATTGCGCACAACATCTCCGATCATAGCCATAGTTGTCTCATGTGCGTCGTCACGCTTTTGACATAAAGCGACTCCGATGGTCTTATGATGGGCGGCGCTTCTTGTATTGATATGGCACTTTGCTCGGCGACTTTTTGTATTATGCATACAAAAGCGTCCATCACATCATCGTGACCATCTCCTTCCCCTCAAGCGAGTGTATAAATTGGCCGTGTGGTGTCGGCGTGCGTTCTTCCACGAGCGGTCTTGAATTAAATGATATGAGGATATAATTAGACCATATTCTAAATAGTTAAATGATATTATCAATGTTCAAATGATAGTATAAATAATTAAGCGTTAAGTAGAAAACTTAAAGCGATAACATATAAACATTTAAACAATATCAATAGAAAGTTAAACACTATAAACAAAAATTTAAACACTATCTTGAAAAACTTTAAACTTTCACATTAAGTCGAGATTGACCAACCCATTTTTCTTCTTGAGCGAAGACTTGCGAGCAAAGTCTTGTCCCATTATTGATTGGCCTTGATCATCTCGCGTTGATCGGTCGGGAGGTCTTCATGAGGCGCTGTCGTTGAAGCCTTGAAGGTGTTGACACCGGCCGCATCTTCGCTTCGATGCGGGGGACGGCGAGCGACAACATCAGCCGAGGACACATCCTTACGTGGTTTTTGTTGTTGTGGGATTGTGTCTGCTGTTTGATGCGATCTGATCGGCCCTTTGCCGCGGCCCGCGACAGCGAGAATCAATTATCTTCTCGATCGTGGCCGCGGCAGCGGCATCATCGGGGAGACAAATCCTTAGCTTGTTCTTGTTCTTGAGGGATTGTGTCCGTCTTTGATGCCATAATCTCGGCGGTAGTTCCACGGTCGAGGATTTCGTTAACAAAGAGTTGACGATCTTTTTCCACAGTGGCGGCAACCCACATCATCTGATGTCCTCCACACGTCGTAGCCATGTCATCACGCGGCAGAACTCGATGCGAGCATCGGCCGCTCGATGGTTTTTGCTATTGTTTCATCGTCGGCCGGCGGTGGTGGCGAGGCGATATTATTCTCCTCTTTTTACGAAGTCCCTTGAATGTGGCCGTCTTAGAATGGCCGCCCCGATGATCGTCATCGTCAAATGCAGTGTCTCGTTCATCCGGGTGCTTGAGTTGTTTGGAGGGGCGGCGTGAGTCGATTGAGCGTCCTTGCGAGCCTCAACACGGCGACAAGCCGAGAAACTTCGGTTATCAATATGCAGCACGCTGCATAAGAGTTGCGGTGACATCTTACGCCTAATGTCGCCGGTGGGGCGCCCCGCGGTCGGAGAGGGCTGCCATGGTGGAGACTGCCATAATCGAGGCTAGTCGTTGTCGTGGTAGGGGGCGTTGCAATCGGGCGTGGTGGGGAGGGCTTCTCCGGTCGAGGAATGCGTGCTGGCGTGGTGGTGGGTGGAAATGCGAGCGAGGGTTGAGCACGCCGCGATGAGGCGCCACTCTCATCACAGCCTTGAGCAAGTGGTTCGAACAATAGCATCCCATCCGGTCGGTTGGCCCAACATATATTTCTTCTTGACACTCACGGAACCATCTCGGGGAAACTAACATATGTAAACCAAACAATTTCGACCAAAAATCATTCGGTTTAAACTATAACAACTAAAGTTAAATATAGTTTTTATATATTAAACATTATCGAATTTATTTAAAAGCGAAAACACAATGTTTTAAACCTTTATTAATAAGTTTTACACGATAAATAAAACATTTAAACACTAAATAAAATGTTTAAACATTAAAAGACTTATGTTAAACATTGTCCATGATTTATTACCTCTTTTCTTTGACGATGACAAGTTGGTTTCTACAGTCGCTTGCTTCGGTAACTACTTTTTACCGTAGTACGGCATCCTTGGATCTTGCCGAATGGGACTTTCTTTTCCCATTCAGGTCAGCTCGTAAAACCATCGTTAGCGTGGCCAGAGCACCCTATAATATATCCATATGTTGAGTCTTCTTCACGTCGCATCTATCTTGCACTTCGTCGGTGCTTGTGGAATATCCTCCATCGACCCGCAGCGTAAATCAGCCTACAACCCATGCGTATCGCCCCCATGGCGGGTAGATCATCGACATAATCAGCGATCGATTCGGGCACGAGCATGATGTATTTGGGAAGAGGGCATGCCATGAGGTACACCATCGGGAGTTTGACAAAAATTTTCTTCATTTACCCTACGTCGAACAAGTTGGACGAAGGCGCTCTTGATGGAGTACTGTGTCTCTCATGGGTTTTTGATAAATACCTACCTTGAACAACGGCGGTTTTATTCTTCTTAAACACGTACTGCGTCACCATCCTAGCGCAAACCAAGAGCGAGGGCCACATCTTGAGGGCTGAAAGCTCGGCATGCTTTCCCGATCCTCGAATTTATTAGTGCGGCCATCGTACCTTTGCAATAGAGAATCGGGAAGGGCCCTCTCTTGAGTAGATAGCTTCCGATTCGATTGAATCTCTGCAAGCGGTGTCCCCGGATGATCTCCCGATGTCGGGGTCGTGTTATCTTTCGATTGATTTAAGGTCTCCCTTCTGGGTGTCAAATAACATCGCCCATTAACTAGGTTGACCGCCATAGTCAAAAACTGCGACAATAACACACATTAAGCGGAAATATAAAGCTTTTAAGCGGTAACATTCGGTTAATAAGCGGAAAGTATCATTTGTTAAGCAGAGAACTAGTTTATTAAGCGAGACAACAATGCTTAAGCAGAGCAACAAAATTTAAATTGTAACATCTCATTTGTTAAGCGTAAACCTCATTTTTAAAAGCGAAACCATATCAAATGAGGGAATTGTACATTATAAATATTACACAAATCATAACAATACTATTCCGATAGTGTATGCTCAGACGAGCGCAAAACAACACAAAACCCTAACCCGAGAAATCTCGGCGAGACTAACAAAACCCGGTAGGGAAATCACACGCGAGACTTCGATATCTTCCAACAAAAAGCGAGGAGCGCAAAACAAAAGCGAAAAAAATCTTTCTTTATGTGAGCAGGTTAACATAAAACCATACTCAAATGCCTTAGTTTGCAAGCGATGAAATGCCAAACTACTTGCGAGGTTACCCTAAAACCCCCCTTCCCTCTCATCTGGCTGAAAATAGGCATGCGATCGAAAACTCCCCATGCAAGGGCATTTTTGTCCAAAAATTTTTAAAATAACACCGTTGACATCCGTTACATGCTTTGGGGGTTGAAAAGCATGGAAATAAAAAGGAAGGGGTTTTTGGGGATCTCAAAACTAGCGGTGGTGTTTTGGCAATAATGCAAACTTAGAGATTGTATTTGGCAATTTAACCTATAAATAAATATTTTGATGTATTGTTTTTAAATAAAGAAAAAGATGAAACTACTACATTTCAAAATAATTTAGATATTATTATTTATTTCAATGATTATAATTAAATATTTATATTAAATAGTTCATATTATTATTATTATTATTATTATTATTATTATTATTATTATTATCATTATTATTTTTACAAAATTGGGAAGAGGGTAGATATGTTAAATCCCTTCCATTCCTCTCCGTTACTCTCAAATTTGGGGTAATGGAAGTACCTCTCAATTCCCTCCATTTAGGATTCCATTCCTATTCTTGTGCATATCAAATGGGTGTTACCCTCAAGATTTGTGTTTATTCCGATTCCTTAGTAATGATTACCCCAATCCAAGCACACTAAGCTCCATGGATTGCGAATACCATTACTTTCAAGCTGTGATCTTATCTTTGTCGAGTGGGTTTTGGTGTAAATTTTTTTGAGTTTCGATGAGTGGGTTCACATTTATCTTACGCCTACCACTCTTAGGCAGGCGGACATACTAAAATGGTGAATTGGTGCCTTGAAAATTGCTTGAGATGTATGCCTGAAGATTTGCTTGAGCAATGGATGAAATAGTTATCATTAGCAGAATTTTGGTACAATACTACTTTTCATAGTTCCATCAAAATGAGTCCCTTTGAAGCTTTGTATGGGTTTTGCGCCACCTGCTGCGATTATCCTATTTCTTTGGGGAGGTTATAGGAATGCCATGGTGGACCAGTTATTGCATGAAAGGGAGTTGATTAATCAACTCCTTAAGAAATGGTTGCTTGAAGTCCAGTACTGAATGAAGCGGATGGTTGATAGGAAGCGAGGCAGAAAAACTTTCAATATTGGGACCAAGTATTACTCGAGCTTCAAACTTATAAGCATACCACAATCAACCAAGGCAATCAGAAGATGTAGGTAGCATCATTACTATGGTCTATTTGTGGTGGAGGATAAAATTTGTCCAGTTGCCTACAAGATCAATTTGCCCCCTTAAATTTAAATCCATAATATGTTCCACATTTCCTAACTTTGTCCCTATTACTCTGATCTTATTTCAACACGGTGCTTCCTCCCTTCAAAGCTATTAGAATCTCAACCTTTGCTGATGATTGGCGGGGAGAATGGTTAAGCGACAGAATTGGGTTGCTACCTAATGGCTCATTGACATTTCACCATCAGAAGCTACATGAAAATGGGCTAATGAGATGCAAGCACACTTACAATTTTCCTTGTGGACAAGGAAATTAGATTGAGGGAGAGTATTGATATAAGATATTTAGATGTGGAGTCGAGTTGTTTTAGATGTGGGAGTTAGTTATAGCCTTGAAAATTAGCTTTTTATTCCTCATTATGTCTTTTCATTTATTTGTTAGGATGTTATGGAGTCTAGATGATACAGTTATCTAAGTTGAGTTTCTTCTATTTGTCTGTGTGTTCATCTGGAATTCTCCCCTTTCTATTCTACTTCTCTCTCACAAATTTATTATTCTAGTAGTCACACATCATAATGCTATCAATTGGGTGTTCTTCTAAAATCATAGTGATCCGATGGTGGTTTTCTTTTGTTCTGAGATATGAAATTTTCCAGCTAATGGTTAATCTCTAAGTGACAGGGAAAATACAATGACGAATATGGAAATTTTAAAGATATCAAATCTTATTAGAAGTATTACAGAAAAACCTTGCCATTACTCTTATTAATATTTGAGAATATTTCATGATTCAAGCTTGTTTATGATGTATCATTGTTGTTAATTTTCTACTTTGGTATTCTTATATATGAAGTAGAATATGTGGATTTATTCAGAAATTTTAGAGAACAAGTGCAAATTGTCAGGGGAAATAGTAAAACAAAAATCCCTTACATATATAATATAAAAATTATATAATAGTTTATTAATTTTTAAAAATCTTTATTACCAAGCATCCATTTTACAAAAATTCCCTTTATATAATATAAAAAAATTATAAAAATCTTTTATCATCTCAAATAAATTTTTAAAAAAACAAGAAAAGAAATTCAAAAAATTTAGCTAATTTATATAATAAAAATCTAAATAAAATGAATAAATAATTTAAAATAAAGTCAATATTGCTATTCATATGCCAGTTGTTTTTACAAATTAGAATAGATAATCTAAAAAAATATTATAAAAAAATATTTATTTTAGAAAAAAACATGTTTATAAAATTTTTATTATATAATCTCTTGACATTCAATAAATGGGTCATAGTACTAAAAATTGTAAAAATTATTGTTCCACAACTTAATTTTTCTATAAATTAGTATATATATTATTTTTAAAAAGTATATTTTTTAGGAAAAAAATATTTATAAAAAAATATAATATTTTTGTCTCCTTTCATTTTTTTACTTGTACTCAATATTTCATTTTCATCTAAAAATTTTTTCTCCTAAAAAAACTTTTAGTATCACTGAGTTCAACAATCGCCATGTATAGAATTTGTTGTTTTCCTTAGTATCACCGAGCTCAACAATCGTCATGATTATTTTCTGTTTCTTTAAGGCTTGCTAATTTGGAGGTTTTGGGGATTTTGTTAGGTATGGTTTTGGATCACCTTATGTTTGGATCCAAGGTTAAATGGGAGTTAGGGTATATGAGAGTTAAATGGAGGGTTGAAAAATCTCCATTTAACCCTAATACTCAACCCTCAAAAATGGGGGGTCTAGAGGTTTTCATATTTCATAAGACTGAAATGCCCTTAATGAATTTAAATAATTATATCCATGTCCTAGAGAAAAGTTTAGGTTTTGGTTTTGAATTTGAATAGTTCTTTTTTGGAAAAAAAAAATAATAAAATATTATAAATTGTGAAATAATAACATTTAATTTGCAAAAATAACATTAAATGCGTAAATTAGCATAAAATACAATTTATAGCTTCAAAGGTATTTTATTAATATTAATATAAAACTTTACCTTCTATTAACTTAAATCCAAACATTAGAAGGTTTGAGAACCTCCATTTATCTTACCTTAATCACAAACAAAGTAAAACTTAAAACCTCTTTTTACTTTACCTTACCCTACTCTACCCTATTTTACAAAACCCTCCTTCCCTCATCCAAGGAAAGCCTTAGTTTCTGTTAACTGATAATAAGGTAAACCAACATCATCAATATTCGTTTCTTATTTTTGTTCGTTTGTGATAGCTGTCCAAGTTGATCTTCCTTTAAACTACATTTGCTATTGTAATTTTGCCAAAAAGATTTCTCCTTGAATAATCATGATTTGTCAATGTACATTTGCATCTCAAAAGCCTTAGAGGAATATATTAAATTATATCTAGTTAATAGGAGGTTAATTTTTGAGGCAATGATATATGAGTGGGATTTAAAGATTATTAATTTTTTAGGCGATTATAACTGCCTTCATTAAATTAGTTCCTAAAAAAACAAGGGCAGTAGGCTATAGAGATGGTTATAACCATTTAATTGTCTTTATAGGTTATGAAAACCGCCTCAAACATTTTTTAGCATAGTATTATATTATAAAAAATAAAATGATTGAATAAATAAGATGATTCATGGTGTGGTCACCTACCGCTCAAATTTAACTACTTTCACAACACACCCAATTAGAGCCTTTATCCCAGGAAAACATCGGCGAAGCTCTTTCTTTTGGAAGGGCATTCTCCCGTCCCTTGAGCCTTTCCGCTATTGTTCACAATTGGATATTGCAAACGAAGCCTCCACTTGGTTTTGATTCGATAATTGGTATAATGGTATGGCATCTTGTCATGTCTGAGTCGATGCATTTTAAGCTAAGCCCTTCTCCCACGGATGTTAGTTAAAGATGGTATTGTGAGCTTCATTCTCGATTTACTTGAGCATGATCAATTTTTGGAAAGATATTCAGAAATCGGATCCATTCTACATCCTCGACCTCTGACTACCGTGTTTGGAAGTTAATGTCGAATAGAGTTTTCTTTGTTAAATACTTTTGTCGATTCCTAATCGATCGTAGAAAATGCTGGCAGATTACTCCATAAATTTTTCAAAAAAATATCTATCCTAAAAAATCAATGCCTTCCTCAGCTCATGTAGGATAACAAAATCCTCACTTTAGACAATCTCTTGGCCAGGAGGTGCAACATGCTTCCCATGCCTACGTGTTATCTCTGTCTACTGAGATTGAAATGGTGGACCACTTGTTTTTTTAGATGCGTTACTACTTACACTTGGCATCACTTCATGCATGTGGTTGGTTTTAACAGAGCTCCGACCTCGGGGTCTGATCTTTGGGAGGGCTGGGCCAAGGACCTGGGTTCCCAGCATCGTTTCCCGTACACTCTATTAGCTAGAACTATCATTTGGCAAATTTGGCTAGGAAGAAATGCATGCATGTTTAGTTATCAAGGTCTTCCCTGTGCACAAAGCGGTAGAAGACCTCGCCGGCTAGTCTGTGTTCCCTTCCATGTCCACGGCCCCGCTATTTGGTTGTCGTTGTCTAGGGGTCTTCTTGTTTTTTCTTCTTTTTTGTTCCACTTCCTGTGGCTCTGTGTGGTCTTGGTGTGTTTTTCGCGTTCTGTTCCACTACCTATGGTTCTTGTTTTCGCCTATGTAGTTTTCTTTTTCTTAGTTGTTGTCTATTTGTTCTGCTTTTGTTGTACGCTCCTTTTTTTAAATGCAATTTGTAGTTTATCCACTTTATCAAAAATATATATATATATATATATATATATATATATTCAAATAACTTGTTATATGTTTCTTTGTTAACTACGAATATTATAAAAATACGGATCAAGTTTGCAAGCATTCCAAGTAGATGATTATGTTTTATTTGTCACACTAAGTACCAACTATGATAAATCTAGTAAAAAAAGAAATAAAAATAAAAAAATAAAAAGATTGGCAAGCACTATGGTACTAATTTAATATCGACAAAATATTAAACATATCAGACACATAAATCAATCCAAATTATTTGACTATATTTCAGATGTTTAAAATCTAAAGTTGTTGGTTTTTTTTTAAATTATTTGGTAAAGTTTGAGGTTGTGGTAGAGATATCAAATTCACCCTCTATTCTTGCAAACCTTTCTAGCAGTTGGGGTCAAGAGCTAATTCTAATGATGTTTTTCATAAGTTGAGAAATATGGATATGATTTAGAATCGCCAAATGGATAAAGCATTCATTCCCACATGGGAAGCTGTGTTCATATCGCACACAACGTATAATAAGTAAAGGTGTTTTGTATATGGACCAGAGGGGTCCCCTGTATATAAGGTGCCATTAGAGTTCCGGTGTAAGAGTGGACTTATAACCCATTCCTCATATCACTAGGTGAGGACCATGAGCAGACAATAAATTTCTGGTTATGCGTATGTCCCATTGCTCTTGCACATTTATAAACAAAAAATATATATAAAAACATATATATATCCCATTTAACATCAGAACATGTGCAATGATTGTGTACATGTACTATGGGCCTAAATGGGCCTAGCGTCGCACATCTTTAATGCCATTAAAATTTTGATTGTCGATGAATTGATTAGCGCTTAAGAGGGAAATAACACAAAAGTAAGTGACTTATCTTGTTATTAATAAAGTATGTTTTTTTTTCTCTAACAATCAATCATTTCCATTCTTTTGTATCACAGGTTGAGCACTCTTCTTGAGCAATCTCAATTATCTGGACACCAGACTCATACACTGATCCAATTTTCCAGTTGGCCGGTAGGGCTTCTCTGGTAAAGATCCAAGCAGCCTCGAAGCAACCAATCACTACCACAAGGAACTGGAGTGCTCCGGCAGGCGCATTGCTTGTGTTCCAAATGGCACTGTATGCACTTCTTGTCATGAACTTCCAGTATGAAGTTCCAACCTGCATTTCACCAAATACATGCATTTATTAATTACTTCCTCCAAATTAACACTTCAAACCCAATTTGATTTCAAATGGATCTATTAAAATATCATGATCTTTTCTTATTCATCTGTATTATGTTAGACCAGTCTCAGAATTATATCGACATTTTATATTGTTATCTGAAGTTTACAAGATGTGTGTGTGTATATATATATTATAGCTTTGGTAAATCAAATTAAAGGTCTAGGTTTGGAGTTAGAAGACGAAGAAGTGGTGTCCAAGGTGATGAGAAGTTTGACATTGAAGTATGATCATATCATAACTTCTATTGAAGAAGCTAGAGATATAGATAAGATCTCTTTGAATGAATTGAGTGGTAGCTTGCAAGCTTATGAATCCAGATTTAATAGATTTGCTGATCAAACTACAGACAAGGTGTTATATATCAAAGATGAAGCATCAAGTAGTACTGGTGGTAACCAAATTACCAAATTATCTTGCTCATCTTTTCTTTCACCATCATGTACCATAAATAGACTCCCACTCTCACTGGATGCTTGATCTTCTTCACTAACTGTATTTTGATCTTGAGATCTACTTAAGTACCAACAATATATACCTGAGCCACATCCACAGTCAAAATATCAGTCTGACCACCCTGGTAGAGGAAATTGACAGCCAAATTGTTTGGTTTCTGGCTACTGTCTTCCACTTTCAATTCACTGTCAAGTTGTGCTTCTTATACTCACATGGAATCCTGATTTGATGAATTGGGAGTTCACATGTCTTTATGAATGTAGGTCTATTAAAGAAATAATGTGTAGTAATTTTATATATACATACCTTTTGTATTCAATGTTTACAGTGCCCAGTGTCATGAGTTTAGGAACCTTCCCAGGTCTTACCAAAGCCATGAAAGCCTTTCTGCTCAGAATGAAATCAGTTTGGATGTTCTTCTTGTTAAGGTCAAGGTCTGTCAGGACTACTGTAACTCCTTTCTTCTTGCATAATTTGGAGTCCTTACACATTATCTGCAATTCATATAAAAATGAAAACAAAAGTGTTGAACTAAAATTGAGAATTGGAAAAGGAAATGAAAAAAAGGGTTAACCTGAAAGCAACCTCCACAACCAACACCCTTTCTGTAGAGAGCTGGGCTTGCAGCAGCAACATACCCTCCATTAAAGTCCAAAGCTATGGCACCATATCCACAAGTTCCAGCTTTAAAGACATATATATATATATATATATAAAGAACGTTAGAGATCATTTAGAGCTGCAAAAGAAGAATGAACAGCTATATGCATATATATGAAACCTGCAAGAGCTGAAGAGCCGAAGAGGAATTGGAATAAGACGCCTTGGATTTGTGAACACAACTATCACAAGCACAAGCAAAGGAAAGAGAAGTGATGAAAAGATCAAGTAGAAGACAATGGTGGCCATTTGATTAGATTTGAGAATTAGAGTGTGTGTGTGTGTGTGTGCGTGTGTGTGAGAGAGAGAGAGAGAGAGAGAGAGAGAGAGAGTTCCCAGGAAGCTGTAGTCTTAGTTAAATTGTTGTGTAGGTCTTCTTATTGGAAAAAGACATTAAGGCCACTTTGGCTTAAAATTCCCAGCCTAAGGGGGACTATTATTCTTACTGTGCATCATTTTCAATAAAGGGCATGCCATTTGTGTATGGTTGAAAGACATGGGAAGCAAAAGTCTCCATGTGGTTAATGGGTCTTATAACAGACTAACTTCTAAATTTAGATTATCTAAACCAAGGGGAGAGAGAAAAGGTTTGATATATGCATGACCGTATAAAATCCTAAATCTACTTAATTGAATTTGTGAAGATGTGAATGTTGACACTAATATTTCCTTTCCATTTTGCAATATTTTCGCTATTTTAGGATCGATAATAATATTATTTTCGGTTTATAGAGATTAAATCCAAGCTAGCGACCATTATATATTATAATAGCTTATATATAATTGCTTATATTATTGACTCTTATATGCTTATTTAGAAGATAAACCATGTCCCAAAAAAAATCCCTTTATCTTCAAAAGAACCAATAAAAAACTCCCTTTAAATTTTGATAAAAACACATAAAAAAAGCCTTTCTTATTTTATTTTTCCAAAATATTTATGATTTTTTTTCTCAAACTCTCAAGAAAACACTTGGTTTCAAGTTTAAAATTTCTATTTATTAAAGAAATTTTAATGAACTCTATTGAGGAAATGGTGAAAGAGAAGGCAAATATAGATAGAAGGAGCAAAGTATGACAGGAAGAGACTGAGCAAGAAATTAAGTGAAAAAAGGGAGAGAAATAAAGGCAGGAAAGAAAACTAGTTCGGAAATAATTCTTCTTATCTTCCTTCTTATTTCATCAGTCACATATAACTTAATACAACTAACTAACAAACTCTATCTATGAACAAACTGAAACCATTTCAAAGAATAGGCTTCATTGGTATTGGTGTTGGGCTTGCAACACTGCTCCCTCATTGAGATTGGCCTTGTCCTCAAAGCTGGAATAGTACTCACAAAGGATCTTCCTTGATGTTGGTAAGGGATATAAGGGGAAGGTTTGCCCGGTAAAAGAGATGTTGCATGTGAGGAAGCGCGGAACTAGTGTGGCAATTCGTCGAACACTTGGTATGCAATATCACAATACCTAGCAATAACGCAATGAATGGGCAATGCAAGGATAACGTACAACCAATCTCACAAGAATAAAATAAGAAACACCAATTTAATGTGGTTCGGCTAAGAACAAGCCTACATTCACGGGAGAATAATGCTCCATTATATTATGGGGAATAACAAGAGTACAAGAGTACAAGAAATAGACATAAAGCCATAAGAGGTTATTAAGCTCTAAGAACTAGCCTTACCTCAAAAACAAGGGTCTTACCTTACTTTAATGAGATCAAGTAAGAACAACAACTCTCATCTACACCATCTCTTTTTCCACTCTCCATATACAAGAGAACTCACCCTCTCTATCTATCTTTCTTTTCTCTCATTCCAAAGCACCCAACAAACACAATTTCTATATAAACAATAGAGCAATCGAGACCATTGGATTAAAAGATATTAAGATTTGGCTTCATCCTAAGTATATCAAGCCAATATTTAACAATATCCCACTTGAAGACAAATCTTCAATCAAGCATCAATGAAGCATTACGCATTGTCCTCCAAACATCTGAGTTACATCTCCACTAACCCGGAAAGCCTCCTACAATGAGATGTCTTCTCTGTAGGCACAACCTTTGTCAGCAAATCCGCAAGGTTGTCATTTGTGTGGGTTTTCTCAACATTTAAAATCCACTCTCCAAAGCAAGCCGAATAAAGTAGTACCGCACATCAATGTGCTTTGTTCTAGAATGAAAAGCTGTATTCATAGCAACATGTATCGCACTTTGACTATCACAATGTAACACATATATTTCTTGTACCATTTCAAATTGATTAAGCACATGCTTCAACCAATTCATTCCCTTTGCTCTTTCTATCAAGGCAATATATTCCGTTTCCATAGTAAACAAGGCAACAATGTCTTGAAGTTTAGACATCCAACTCACCGCACCACTACCGAATGTGAAACATAACCCATAGTGGACTTCTTTGTCTCTCTACAATTGGCATAACCAGAATCAACATAACCATTAACCACCAATTAAAAACCTCCAAAGCACAAGCATAAATTTTGTGTACCCTTCAAGTAATGAAAAATCCACTTGACGGCTTGTCAATGCTCCCAACCGGCACAAGACATATATCTTGAAACCACCCCCACTGCATAAGCAATATACGATCTTGTGCACATCATAATATACATGAAGCTACCAACCACAGAGGTATAAGGAACATTTTCATATTTATCATCCTTTGGAGAACCCTATCTATCTCGGTGAATGCGTATGCCTAGAATCTTCTTTGTGACTCCAAGATCTTTAGTAGCAAGCTTCCTTGACATGTGGAGCTTCAAGGACTTAATCTCTTTCCAATCATTGCTAGCTGTCAACATTATATAAAGTAACAAGCAATTAATAACCACATCACCAATGCCCAAAATTTTACAAGCATGATCATTGCCGAGGTAGACATTACCACAATCGACCTCTTTATAAGTAGAGAAAAATGATTGATCCGGACATATATGAAATAGAGCACCGGAGTCCAACACCCAAGTATCTATGGAAGAAGATACCATACAAGCAATGCTTAATGTGATTCAATCATCACTTTGAGATGCTATGCTTGCTTCACCATCAACTTGCTTCCCCTTTTGCTTGCTCTTCAAAAGATTACAATCATTCCTCATATGACCTTGTTTCTTGCAATACCAACAAGTAACAACCCCGCTCCGTGATTTTGATCTTCCCTTTGCTTGTGACTTGCCCTTACTAGCCGAAACATTATCCCTTTGTTGAGACCTTCCTCTTTCACTGGCCGCTAATGCTTGACTTGAGTCACTAGATATTTGTGAAGAATCCCTTCCAGTCTCCTCACTACTTAATGAAGAAACAACATCATTCAACTTGAACTTGTTCCCCATTGTATTTGCCACGATAGTAACAAGAGTATCCCAACTTAGAGGCAAAGAGCTCAAAAGTAGCAAGCATAAGACCTCTTCATCAAGATTCACCGTTAGAGCCTTTAATTATGCCACAATAGAGTTAAACTCATTCACATGCTTTCACACTGTGACACAATCCTACATTTTCAAGAGGAATAATCTCTTCATGGCATGCATCTTAGTGATACCTGATGGTTGCTCAAAAGATTACTCTAAAGTACTCCAAAGTTCATGAGCGGTCTTACATTGATAAACATTAAAGAAGATAGATGGTGAAATACATGGCCTTGTCACCAACAAGCATTTTTTTATCAAGAACCTTCCATTGTTCATCACTTATGGATGAGGGTTTAACATCCTTCCCCAATAGTGGTAGATCCAACTTCTTATAGACAAGGTGATCCTCCATCATTATCTTCCATATTGGTCAATTATCCTCCTTGAACTTTTCAAACTCCATTGCTCTATCCATTGCTATGAAATCAAATCACCACCAATTCAAGCCCCAATTCTTTCAGTTGCAAGCTTAGACAACCTCCACAATCCTAAATAGAATCTCTGATACCAATTGTTGCATATGAGAAAGTGAGGAACTAATGTAGCAATTCGTCGAACACTTGGTGTGCAATATCACAATACCTAGTAATACCCCAATTAATGGACAATGTAAGGATAACATATAACCAATCTCACAAGAATAAAATAAGAAACACCAATTTAACATGGTTTGGCTAAAAACAAGTCTACATCCAAGGGAGAATAATACTTCACTATATCATGGGGGATTACAAAAGTACAAGAGTACAATTAGAAATAGATATAAAGCCACAAGAGGTTACCAAGCTCTAAGAACTAGCCTTATCTCAAAAACAAGGGGCTTACTTTACTTTAATAAGATCAAGCAAGAACAATGGCTCTCATCTACACCTTCTCTCTTTCCACTTTTCAAATACAAGAAAACTCACACTCTCTTTCTCTTTCTCTTTTCTCTCATTCCACACACCCAACAAACATAACTCTATATAAATAATAGAGTAATCTAAACCGTTGTATCAAAAGAGATCAAGATTTGGCTTCATCCCAAAGATATTAAGCCAATATTTAACAAGAGATGGGATGATTGTTTTTGCCAATTTTGCTATATCAATGATATCCTTTGTTTTAAAGAATAAAATTTCATTTGGAGACCATCATAGAACCTTGAAAGAAGCAGTCAAAATGTTTAATATAGAAGGGCCAACCTAAGACATTTTTACCCATGAACAAAGTGAGTTCAAGTTTAAAAGTCAGAGAGCGATGGTCTTAGGTGTTGTAGCAAGGGATCGTGATTGAAGTAATGGGCTTCAGGAGCACCAGCTACAGCAACTGGCAATGGCACGAAGATGAGGTAACATGCCAGGGTCATCAAGCATAGAGTGCATAACCTATTCACGTACAAGCTATAAGAGCTTGGTGATTAGCTTGCTGGTTATTTATTTACTAATGTATTGTTTGTTTTATTGCTAGCTTTTAAATAGAGAGCATTAAATGCTCATAATATCTCTCTAAGTTATAACTTGGTCAATGGTGAGTTAGTATTGTAACTTTTGACTTGTTGGACTATGTTACTCTTTAAATATATAATGGAAGAGAGCTAGTAGCTCATTGGTTGGTTCTATCTTTTGAAAAGTCTCTCTAAAAATCTAAGCCACATTGAACCAAAAACCTGCAGCAAGTTTGTGACGGTTTTGTGATGGTTCTCACATTTAAAATAATTAAGTGTATTCATAGCATAAAAGTAACCTCTTAGTAACTACAATTTGGTTGTTGTTTATGTGCCAACTCTGTGACCACATCTCAGTTGCAATTTTGGTTGCACTTATGGTCATTGACAAAAATCTAATGCTATTTTTGTCGCTATTTTTGGTGGGAATGAGCATGAATTATGTGACATTTCAGGTCGGTCACTATTTCAATCTCAAATATGTGACCAAAATTAGTTAATCATAAAATAGCAAATATTTTAATAAATTACAACCGATTTACAACCAAAATTTACGACCGTAACAATTCGATCACAGTTGCAGTTGCTAAATTTGGGGCAAAATAGAAGGAGATTAAGTGGCAACTTTGCGACAACATTGCAGTCACTATTTCGGTCACAAATTACCTACCAAAATTTGATGGTTGCTAAAGTAGCGTATGTTTAATAAATTCCAATCGATTTATGGCCAAAATTTTCCACTATCATACTTTGATCGCCATTGTAGTTGCTAAATTTTGGAGTGAATAGTTAGAGATTAAGCGCTAACTTTGTGATGACATTTTGGTCACTATTTCAATCACAAATCCATGACCGAAGTTGGATAGTAGCTAGCATAGAAAATGTTTAAAAAATTATAACCTATTTACGACCAAATTTTGCGACTCACAATTCGGTTGCCATTGTTATTGCTAAAGTTTGGAGGGAATTGTGGGAGATTGAACGTCAACCTAGCAACCATGTTGCGGTAATTATTGTGGTCACAAGTCAACGACCGAAATTGGGTGGGCGCTAAAGTTTCTATATCGGTTGCTAATTAGTGACCGAAATTGGTTGGTCACTAAAGTATTGAATCTACTACCAATAATCAATAGCAATGTTAAATTTTTCGGTTGCTATTGAAACTAAGCTATGAGCATGAACAACAATGCCCAAATTAATTCTTCTTTTCATTATAATTTTTTTATACAATAAATCAATGTAATTTATTAGTGTTAAGATTCATCCCATCTAAATACGAAAAGTTAGTTTATGCACTTTTAGTCCACTTGTATCATCATATCAATAACTAATTTTATAGAATATATTGTAGGTATGATATCCGTTACACTTGTTTCTATATTGTGTAAAATAAATAAATATTATATGCCAATTTCACATGGAATAATAGTATGAAGTCAAATTCGCTGTCATCCTTGGCTAGTGTGCATTGGAATATGTTTAATATTTTTTTTCTAATTTAATAATAATGGAACAATAATAACTTTGTTATGCTAGATATGTATCTTGTACATTTCAAATTTAATAGTAATCTTTTAGTAACATCAGTTTTGTAACTTCATTAACTTTAAACTGGCTAATAATCTTAATTAATCAATATTTATATTCAATAGCATTGTATCTTTTATTAATTTGTTATTTATTAATTAATATTTTAACTAAAATATTTGAGTTGGATTTATGTTATTGAAACAATTTCGAACTTTTGATGTGATTGAGGGTTATCGAGAAAAGGTAATAATTTAATGCAATAAATATTGTAAATTTCACTACAACAACAATTAAAAGATCATTTTTTTGTTTAAATCTATTAATAATTTAAAAAAAATGAATTATGAATTTATTTTAATATAAAGTGTAATAGAAAATTACAATTATTAAAATTGTTTAATATACTATTAATATATGTACTACATATCTAAATATTAATATTTATAATAAAATGTAATAAATGATATAATTATAAAATAAACAAAATTTTTTGTACAACTACATTTTTTATTTAAATTATTTAGTACATTTGAATTTGAATTTTATACTAACTTAAATATATTTTCTAAAAGTCATCTATACGAATGAATATATATATATATATATATATATATAAAGCAACCCTAAAAAATTAATGCTTTAATTTAGATTTCCTCTCTCTCTCTCTCTTTCTCTTCGTGGAGTTTTGGGTAGGCATTGGGACACCGCTTTCTCTCCTCTTGTAAGCACTTGGAGCTTTGTGGTAGCTATCGAGACATTGTTGGCAAGGGTTTTTGGATAGGAATTGTGCTTCATGCTCGTCTTTATCCTTCTTTGAATTCTTAATTCAGATATTTAGATTTTCCCCTTCAATCCCCTCGTCCCTCCATTTTTGCATCTCTTTGGAATTAGGGTTTCATTCAAACCATAGCTTCACCATTTACTCTTAATGTATTTATTTATTTATTTCCCTTGACTTTATAATTCTACTAATGATCTTGGTTTTTTTTTTTTTTCAAGAATTTAATGAAAGATTGCATAATACAACAAGTAATATCTCATCAAAATAAAAGATCTTTTTTCTTGAATTAGAGCAACTCTCATTTTGGAATATGGCCTTATTTTTATTAGCACATAATAAAGGGGATTTGTATAGTGTCCAAAGTTTTACTAGAAAGCATGTATGTTAAATATCAATAGTGTTGATTGATGGTTATGCTAATCAAATATATATACACATAACACATTCAACAAATTAAAACAATTTAATAATTATTTGATGATAAATAAGTTGGGTAAAAAATATATATATATATATATATATGATAATTAATTAACAAATAAAAAAATGTACATGAGAAGAATTTAGTTATTTAACGCATAATCATCATCTCATGATCTCATCTATGTTTAGTCTATAATAATATATAACAATCTAAAATCCATTCATTCTTTGGCGGAGCGAGGGGTGGGTGAAGGGGAGCCATGGCCCCTAGTTTTTGTTTTTTTTAACTATATATATATATATATATCAAATTTGTCACGCCCCGAACCTGGTGCGCTGACAAACGGCCGCAGACCCACAAGGCGGGGCCCAGTGAACCTGCAAGGCCTCAAAACCTAAACACAAACTAGGAGTAGAAAATAACTGACAAAATACTAAATAAGAGTACAACTGAAGGTTTACAACCAAACCCAAATACAAGGCGAAAGAAATACAGTACGACCTACAAGGAGGTCCTTACACAATAATACAACAAATACAAATACATAAGCCACAGAACATAATTCCAAAGAAGGCATCTACTGGAAGTCTTCTAAGATCCCTCAGGGTCTCACGCTCTCGATCCGAAAAAGGATTTAAAGTAAATCCATGAGCTCACTAGCCCAGTAAGTAATCCAAAACAAACTGGAAGCAAAAGTTCAGGTCTGAAAATTTCACACACAAAAAATAATGCAATAGCACAAAATAGTGTAAACAAAATCAAAGGTAAAAACAATAAATACAATATCCAAAGTATGACTCCAAATTCACCGAAAGTGCCAAAGGTCATTTGTTTACCCTCGGTGATGCACTCCGAGCCAAATAATCGAAATCATTTATTTACCCTCAGTGACCCGAGATCGAATAACAGTGGTCGTTGATTATTTCACCGAACGGACACGGTGCTGAAACTCGCAGTCTCATTTTCCAAAAATTACTTGTCGACAAGGTCAGGGTTTAACCCCCCACCCGATGTGGTTGCATATTGTTCATTTGGAGACCAAAAAAATTCAGATACAATTCCAAGCCAAGAATACTGTAATATCCACAAGTATTTTCCAAAAATTCATCTAATAAAGTAAAGTAAATAATTAAATAAACAGATAAATAAATAATGTAAAAGGAAATACTCACTTTTTCCAAACCTAAGCCTGGTTCTCACTTTGGAGAAATAACAACATTTCACAAATATTTTCCCAAAATTCAAGAAAATAAAGGATTTACAAAAATAAAATAAAATAACACAAATATAAATAATAGTGAAACCAATAAATAATTATTCGACCAATCTCAAGGAAGAAATGCATTAATACAATAATATACTAAAATTTGTAAAAATACAAGGTCTAATGTATCTCATCAATTGAAGAAAAATGGCCACCTAAAATCAAAATAGCTAGAAAGATAATTTCAAAGGAAATATTGTCAAAACAAGGATGTTAAAAATTTTAGGAAGGAGATAGGCTAGGACATAAAGGCAAGTGGATATTTAAGGGATAAATGTATAACCAAATAATATATAGGTAATTCAAGTTGATGTTAGGTGGACCAAGGATTCAAGCACTTAATAAATCTTAAGTTTTTGTTATTGGGAATAACAAGATTTCAAAAAGGATAATTACTTTGCTAAATGTTTGGAAGTAACAAGGAAATAACATATATAAGTTTTGGCAAATAATAGCACTATGGTTCCAACTAAGTATAGAACTTCTCTTCCTCTAAAAACACAAGACATAAATAGATGGCATTCCCACAATAATTTTTAAAGAATAATGCAAACAAAATTTCAGAAATTTTGCATGAAAATAAATCAAAACAACAAAATTTAAATACAAGAGTTTAAGGGATTACTTACTTGGTGATCCTAAATTCAAAAAGAGATCCAAGATGATGCTCAAGGTGGTCCTAAAATCCAAGGGAAAACCAACCAAATATACATGAATATTTGGAAGAGTTCAAGCACAAAAGTTCATGCTAAGCTAGTCTAAAAATACCCCATTAAAACAACAACAATATGAAAGTATCTACAAGTAGATCTAACATAAAACTAGTACTAGTGGTAATAACAATGATGTGGGAAGGGAACATAGAATGATTAAGAGGAACAAGGACAATAGGTGAGAGAAACAAGGATGGAAATAAATCTCCTAGCACAAGTAGTAGATCAATGCATGCATGCATGCATGTATATATATATAATCACAAGGGTGCAAAAATATATAAGGTCCAACACACATGCCAAAACTACAAAACTAAACATTCATTAGGCATGCAAAAACTTGGGTTTTTGGCTTGGGTTTCAAGCAAAATGGTATAAACATATAGTTGGTTCCATGAATAAAACTTTATGTAACATGGAGACCAAGAACTAAAGATACTCAAGAGGCACAAGGGTGGGTTTCAACATGCATAAGGAGAGGTTTTTCATGCAAGGATAAGCACCAAAAATTTTAAACAACAACCCATGCAAACATAAGCAACAAGACAACCACCATCAACAAGAGGAGGAGAGAGCCTACCTTGCCTTTGGAGGACGCCGGTGGCTACTTGCTCTTCTTCTCCTCACCTTCGGATGCCAAGACCACCGGTGGAGACTCGAACTCCGGTGATGGATGGCCTTCTTCTTCAACTTCCAAGGAGTAAACAAGTGGGAGAGTGGAGAGAAAGAAGAGAGATGGAGGAATGAAGAAAGGAGATGACCATGGGGGTGAAAACATTCGGCCAAGAAGGGGGCCATGACAAGATGGCTTCCGGGAATTCCTCCGGGAATTCTTCTCTCTAGAAAGACTCCCAGCACGGTGACAAGAAGAAGAAGAAAGGATTAAGGGGTAAGGTAAACAAGGTTAGCACTTAACTAAGTTTTTTTTTAGGAGACAAATGAAAGGTGTAGGGACCAGGTTGGCGGGGTCCACAAAATTAATTCATATAATGTAAAAACTAATATTTTTAGAAAAAAAATCTTTGTGAAATTTTATTGTTTAGCTCTTTAATATTATACAAATTGATTTATATAATTTCTTTTTTGGTAAGAGTCCATTGTTTGGTGAGTTCGATTTTTTCTTTACAAATTCGTCTATATATAGACTAAAAATATTATAGTTTTAAAGAAAAATAATAAAATTTTATAGTATAACCTTTTGGCATTTAATAAATTGGTTATATAGTAACAATTTTTTTTTTTGGGTAAAATTTATTGTTCGACAACTTGATTTTCTAAAAACTAGTATATATATGCTATTTAAAAAAATGTAGAGTTTTAGAAAAAGTTTCATAAAATTTCAATATTTGCCTCATTCAAGTTTTACTTGTCCTCTAAAAAAAAAATTTGCTACTTTTAAAAAAAAAATTGGCCCCGCTAAAAAAACTTTTTGGCTTCGCCCTTGCTTAGGCCCACAGCTATTATTATTATTTAACATGATAGAAACAAAAATAAGATGGGACAAAGAAATAGAATGCTTGATTAGTAGGTGACCAAGCACATGACCCATCAAGAACTGTGACATGTTATAATGGTTGTAATTAAGTATAACATGACTTTAGGAATTTTTTTTTTTATCCTAAAAACCATGATACAAAAATTTTATCAAGTTACAACACAACTAAAAGACAAAACTATCCTTGATTAAAATAAAAAATGGTTAGATTATCCTTAACATATCTTATCTCAATAAAATTTAACATATTTTTTCAAAATAAATGCGGTTGAAAAGAAATATAACTTTTTAAAATTTAATAATAACATGAAAATTGTTCAAAAAGACAAAAATGTTTTTTGTGATTTTTCAAAAAATGATGGCGTTAATGAGAAAAAGTTAATATCTTGTTATTTTTAAAAGGTACTCACCATTTTAGAAATAATTAGGTCTGATGTGATGTTTTAAAAGCATTATTGGTAAATAAATTTCACATGGTTATTTTGATAATTAAAAAAATTATATAAAAAAAAACCTATATACCATGAAGTTATATATATATATATATATAAGTCTCAACCCACATATGTCGATCATAATTAACCCCCAGCTATATATATATATAGACATATATAAACTCTAACATCTTCATCTCGCCGATCATCACTGCCCTCGAGCTTGATCAAATGGGGAATATCCCTGGAGCTCCGGTGAACATTGATCGCTGCAGAGGCTACTGTCCAACCAATTTCGTATTCTACAGCAAACGCAAACTCCTCTCCCTCCCTACCATTCCCTACCTCTCCGTCAGATCCTTCATCTTTTCCCACCACCATTCCGATACCACCACCTTCATCAACGGCGCCTCCGGCCAATACATCTCTTTCAACTCTCTCTGGCGCTCTGTCTCCTATCTCGCGACCACCCTCTCCTCCCGCTTCTCTATCAGCAAAGGAGACGTCATACTCATCCTCTCCCCCAACTCCATCTACTTCCCCATTGTCTCCCTTGTTGTCCTCTCCCTCTGAGCCATCCTCACCACCACAACCCCCTCAACACTATTGATGGCGATGGGTGATTGAAGATGACATGGGGTGCCAGCATAGGGCTGCAGGGTATGGCCGGCAACCATGCTCAGGGATAGCTGCAGGTGAACAAAACCATGCTGAGAATGGAGGAAAGAATGGGCAACTGTACCAGGGGCATGGAAGTAAAATTACATGTGTTAGTGGGGTATTATTATATAGTATCTAGAGTTTGAGGTTTCTGGCCAATGGGGTTATAACAAAGCAGTTTTGACTGACCAATGGGTTAGTGTTTAATGTAATGCTTTTTGATTTTTTAGTTTGTGGGTTATATTAGTATGTCAAAGGGTAATGAAATGACACCGCTGAGTTTCCAATCAAACAATTTTCTCTCATTCACTGTGTATCATTTTGGTTACCATATTATTTACAGTTCTTTCTTCTTCTGTGAATCCTCAAGGTGTTGCAGCTGAGACTGAGTTGCTCTCCAACAATGTGATATCAGAGCCTGGTCGGAGATGATGGTAGCCGAGACTCCAGTGAGCCTTTCACAGCCTTGTGTACCCGTATTCAAAGTAGAAGTCTATGGACGATGGTGCTTGAGGATGAAGACCGTGTTTCGGTCTCAAGAACTTTGGGAGCCCATTGAAAATGGTGTGCTAGATAGAGAAGATGAAGCGAAGGCAAGGGAGACCAAGAAGAAGGATGCGAAGGCCTTGTGTCTCATCCAACAAGCTGTGGATTGGGCTATACTTGACCAGATTGAAGAGGCAGAGACGGCACATGATGCATGGGAGATCATGAAGAAGTTGCCCCAGGGCTCTTCGAAGATGATGACCGTGAGAAAACAAGCGTTGAGACAGACTTTTGAGACACTCCAAATGGAAGATTGTGAGAGTATTCAAGCTTACCTGTCTAGAGTTGTTGTGATTGTGAATCAGGTGAAGGCTCTCGAACACAAACTCTCTGAGGCTGAGGTGGTGTCCAAAGTGTTGCGCAGCCTGGCCCCTAAATTTGATTATGTAGTGGTTACAATGGAGGAGTCCAGAGATATTTCAAAGCTTACTCTTGATAAACTTGGTGGGTCTTTCCAAGCTCAAGAGGTCAGGGTGAATAGATCGTTGGTAAAGAAAGGAGATAAGGCACTATTTATGAAGATGGAGAACTCGAGTTCAAGTGTCAAAGAGAAGGGAAACTCCAGTGCTGCCCTAGGATGGAATCCCACTAAAGAAAGAGGGAAAGGCTTCATCAGAGGAAGAGGAAGGGGCAGGAGTGCACGAGGATGGAGTGGAGACAATAAGAGTACCATACAATGCTTTAATTGTAGGAAGTACGGGCATATGAAAGTTGAATGCCGAGAGAAAGGGAAGCAAGCAAAGAAGGGAGCTTCAATGGTTGCAGAAGAGCAGGGAACTGAGCATCTGTTCATGGCCAGTAGTGCAACGATGAAGGCTTCGAATGGAGTGTGCTTAGTGGACAGCGGATGTTCTAACCATATGACAGGGGAGAGGAGCATGTTTGCTGGTCTTGATGAGTCTCAGAGAACCTCAATTTATCTTGCCAATGACAAGGAGATGGAGGTGCTCGGGGTGGGCACTGTTACACTGGTTACAAGGGATGGGAAGCTCAAATATATACATGGGGTGTAATTGGTTCCAGGACTCGCACATAACCTACTGAGTGTAGGACAACACCTCACTGGAGGATATTTAGTTAACTTTCATGAAGGAAAGTGTGTAATCAAGGATGAGAAAATGGGAGAAGTGCTAATTGTGATACCAAAGGGAAATAATAACATGTTTCCTTTAGATCTCACCAGAATTAAAAGGGTAAATGTGGCTCTAAATGATCAAGATATGTCCGAGCGCTGGCACCAACAGTTCGGGCATCTCAACTATAGAAGTCTGGGATCATTGGTGCAAAAGAGAATGGCTGTAGGTCTACCTGAATTAAAATATGGGCCTCAGTGTGAAGTTTGTGCAATTAGGAAGCAAGCAAGGAAGTGCTTTCCCACAGCGAAGTCAAGGAGAACAACAACATGTTTGCAACTTGTCCACATGGACCTATGTGGCCCCATGAGTGTAGATTCTCTGGAAGATAACAAATTCTTTCTCTTGTTTGTCGATGACTTTAGTAGGAAATGTTGGGTCTACTTCCTGTAAACAAAAGGTGAGGCCTTTGAACACTTTAGGAGGTTTCACGTGCTAGTCGAGAGAGAAACAAGAAGGAAGTTGAAGGTGCTGAGAAGCGATCGAGGGGGTGAATTCATATCTTGTGTTTTCAATGAGTATTCCGAAGGGCTTGGCATTATAAGGGAGTTCTCAGTGCCCTACACACCAGAACAAAACGGTGTGGTAGAGCGTAAGAACAGAATGGTCGTCGAGATGGCAAGGTTCTTACTTAAATGCAGAGGCCTCCTGACAGAGTTTTGGCCTGAGGCGGTCACTACATCAGTATATTTGATCAACCGGGCGCCAACACAAGCAGTGAAAGATAAAACACCTTATGAGGTGTGGCATGGAGAGAAGCCCAATGTAAGTCATCTTAAAATTTTTGGTTGTATTGCCTTTGTACTCACCCCTTCACAGAAGCTTCAAAAATTGGATGAGAAGTCGGAGAGACATGTGTTTGTGGGTTACTATCTAGAATCAAAAGCTTACAAGCTCTACAACCTTATTACATCCAAGATAACTATTAACAGGGATGTAATTTTCCCTGAAAATTCTCGATGGGTATGGGAATTAAACAAAGGTGGACCCCTGATGACCATTGGAGATTCGAATGACAAAGGAAGTGAAGGCACAAGCAATGAAGGTAATGGAGATGTACATGGAGAGGCAGCAACAAGTGGAGGCCAATTGAGAACTAGTGAAGGCACAATTAATTCAAATTCACAGGAGGAGACCTCTGACGATTCACCATCTAGGAAGATGAAGTCTTTGATCAACATCTACAACACTTGTAGTTTTGCTCTTCATGTGTCTGAACCTCAGGATTACGGGGAAGCAGCAAGGCATCGGGAATGGCAGGAGGCCATGGATGCAGAGTTGGCAACTATTCGAAGTAACCACACATGGGACTTGACTTAATTGCCTCCTGGGAAGAAGGCAGTTGGACTAAAATAGGTTTACAAGACCAAATATGGTGCTAATGGTGAAATTTTAAGGCACAAAGCGAGGCTGGTGGCCAAGGGGTACGCCCAACAACATGGCCTAGACTACGAGGAGGTCTTCTCACCGATTACGAGGCCTGAAATGGGAAGACTGAAGAGGTACCATTTCAAGCACACCATCCAGTGTACCATTTCGATGTTAAATCAGCATTTCTCAATGGAGAAATAACTGAAGAGGTCTATGCTGCTTAACTTGAGGGGTATACTGTTGAGGGGAAGGAACACATGGTATATCGACTAAGGAAAGCACTCTACAAGCTCAAGCAAGCACTAAGAGCTTGGTACGGGAAGATCGACGATCATTTCAAGTAGCATGGATATGAAAGGAATGAAACTGAGCATACATTGTACAAGAAGGAAGATCAAGAGGGAAATTGTATACTGATTAGTCTCTACGTTGACGACATTGTGTATACAAGTGGTTCACAGGTTCTGAATAATCAATTTAAAGAAGAGATGATGAGGACTTTTGGCATGCCCGACTTAGGTTTGATGAAATTCTTTCTTGTTCTGGAGGCACATCAATTGTCCAATGGGATTTTCATTTCACAGAGAAGGTATGTGGAGGATCTATTAATCCAGCTCAACATGAAACAATGTAAACCTATAGATACACCCATGGGAGTCAATGACAAACTATTGTGTATAGAAGCTAGTGATTACACTCATCCTAGAATGTACAAAAGCCTAATCGGGAAACTCCTCTATATTGTACACACTAGACCAGACATTTGCTACACAGTTAATCTCCTGTCAAGGTTCATGAGCAAGCCCACCAGCGATCATCTAACAGCAGCGAAGAGACTTATCAGATACTTGGCAGGGACGTCAAACTATGGTTTGTTTTATTCTCAGGAGAATGATGCATGCTTGAAGGGTTTCACAGACAGCGATTTGGGTGGATCCTTGAGTGATCAAAAAACCACTTCGGCGATGTTTTTCAGGATGTGATCAAGTGCAATTGCCTAGGGATCTAGGAAACAAGATGTCGTGGCATTATCCACAATAGAAGCGGAGTATGTTGCTGCTACTTCCGCAGCATGTCAGTTGGTACGGCTCAGAAGAATTCTCAACGATTATGGGAAAGATTAATTTAAAACCAGTGTTCTCTGGTGCGATAATCAATCCACAATTGTTGTAGCGAAGAATCCGATTCTTCACGAAAGGACCAAGCACATAGACGTGAGGTTCCATTTTATTCGAAGCCTGGTAACTGAAGGACAGATCACTCTCCAGCACTGCAACACCAAGGACTAACTTGTGGACATTTTCACAAAATCCTTGCCTACAGAGAAGCACAAAGACATCCGAGCTCAGATGGAAATTCACATGCTTCAATCAAGGGGGAGTGTTGATGGTGATGGGTGATTGAAGATGACATGGGGCACCTGCATACTGCTGCAAGGTATGGCCGACAACCATGCTCAGGGATGGCTGTAGGTGAACAGGGCCATGCTGAGAATGGAGGAAAGAATGGGTAACTGTACCAGGGGCATGGAAGTAAAATTACATGTGTTAGTGGGGTATTATTATATAGTATCTAGAGTTTAAGGTTTCTAACCAATGGGGTTAGAACAAAGCAGTGTTGACTGACCAATGGGTTAGTGTTTAATGTAATGCTTTTTGACTTTTTGGTTTGTGGGTTATATTAGTATGTCAAAGGGTAATGAGATGACAGTGTTGAGTTTCCAGTCAAACAACTTTCTCTCATTCATTGTGTATTATTTTGGTTACCAAATTATTCACAGTTCTTTCTTCTTCTGTGAATCCTCAAGGTGTTGCAGCTGAGGCTGCGTTGCTCTCCAACAAACACTCCTAGCGAGATCTCCAAGCAAATCACTGACTCCAACCCCGTCCTCACCTTCACAACCCTAACCCTAATTCCAAAACTCTCCTCCTTCTCCTTCCCCATCAATTTCCTCAACTCCTCCTCCCCCAAATCCTCCGATTCACGCATCAGTGCCTCTATCGATGAACTCCTCCAAACGCCTTCAGATCCATCAATCCCTAATGAATCCATCAGCCAAGACGATCCAGCCACACTCCTCTACTCCTCGGGAACGACAGCGATGAGCAAAGGCGTGATCTCAACCCACTGATCCCTGATCTCCATGGTCTCCATCATCCTCAACCGATTCAAGCTCGACAAAACCTTAATCTGCACAATCCCCATGTTCCACATGTACGGTCTGGCGGTGTTCGCCACCGGGCTCCTCACATCCAATTCCACGGTGGTGATCCTTTCCAAGTTCGAGATGGGAGACATTCTAAGCGCGATCAATAAGTACAACATCACATACCTCCCACTGGCGCGGCCGATCCTAGTGGCAATGCTGGCGGCGAGCAAGCCACTGCCATTTGGGCCACTCAGGAGGGTTCTCTTCGGTGGGGCTCCGCTAGGGAAGGAGGTGATCGAGGTGTTCAAGGAGAGGTATCCGATGATCAAGATCTTGCAAGGTTATGGGCTAACGGAGAGTACTGCGATCGGAGCATCGACGGATTCGTCAGAGGAAAGCCGGAGATATGGAACTGTTGGAATGCTGTCACCGAACACGGAGGCGAAGATCGTTGATCCGAAAACTGGAATATCGTTACCGCCCAATGGAGTCAGTGAGCTTTGGCTACGTGGGCCTTACATCATGAAAGGTACGTGAGTAGTAACTTACATGGCACGTTTTTTTTTTTTTGCTTTTGTTTTTTTCTCATTTAAAAAATAATTTTAATAATCTTTATGGTTTTTTTAAATATTTTTATTTTTATTTTTTTCCAATACAGAGTGCATTTCCTTTATTTTTTCTTTTAAATGAAAGTTTAGTTTAATTTGGGTTAATAATTTTTATTTAAATAAATAATTTTTATTTAAATAAAAAATAATTTCTTCTTGTCAGTTAACTGTCATGCAAGTTTGCAAGTTTTGAAAACATGGACTTGGTGGAGGGGAGATGGTAATTTTTTTTAATAGTGCTCTAAAAAACTAATGGATAAATGTAATTTTATTTATTTAGCATAACGGTTTTTTATTTATTTATTTATTTATTTATTTAGTTTTTTGCAAATTCATTGATCAATAATCCATTTAATTTAAAAAAACATAAAATTTGACCAATACCTCCAAAATATTTTCCGATTAACATCCTAAAATAATTAACTTGTGGCATTGCAATAATTGAGCAGTAAGAGATTTGACTAGGGGTGCAATTAAGCTGAGTCGAGCCGAGCTTTGAATTTTTCGAGCTCAGCTCAATAGAATCAGCTTCAGTCTTGAGATCGGCTCGAACTTGATTTGAGTCCAAATTGTAAGCTCGAGCTTGGCTCAAGATAGTAAAATTTAGCTTGAGCTCGCTTAGAGTTCAGCTTAGAAGCTCATTTATGATGAAAATGAGCTCGATCTTGAGCTCGCTTCGAGCTTGGCTCAAAACAAGTTTTAAAAAATAATAAATTATAATGACTATTATTAATAAATTATTTTTCAATATATGAATCTATTCATAATTAGGAATAAATGCACATTTAATAAGCGCATTTAACAGGTTCATGACTACTTGGCTAATAATTAGGCTTATTTAACCTACTTGTTAGTAGGATCACGAGCAACCTCATTTAGCAAGCTCACAAGCAAGCTTTTTCGTAGGTGCGCGAGCCTGCTCACAAGCTTGCCTAGCTCAGCTCATTTAATGAACAAGCCTTAATGAGCCGAGCAACATATGGCTCAAGCTCAACTTGTTAATAATTTTAGCTCAAAAATTAAGCTCGAGCTTGGGTCATTTACTTAATAAACAAACTTTCTCTGAACCGTGCATCGAGTAGTTCATGAGGGGCTTGGTTTATTTCCAGTCCTACATTTAACTAATGTCAAGAGGGTTTGACTCTCTCTTAAATGCATGGTTGAAAAGTAATAAAAATATGTGTGTAAGGTGGCTTATTCATATTGTCAAAAATAAAAAATAAAAAAAATGCTACGAGGCTATAAAATTAAAGTAAAAAATTATCTCTTATACAAAATATTAATTTTTTAAAAAAACATTTTTATATTATTACAATAAATGTTCAAAGCATTCACATTCGTCACCAAAACATTGAAAATAATCAAAACATTATATTTTTTTTAAAAAAGAATTGATAATGACAAACTAACACCAACAACCTCTTGATTTATTAGCATTGGGTCCATATATAGGACGTTTGTGTCCTCATGAGGGTCACGAATTTGAATCTCAACTCATACAAAGTGAGTGCATAGGTGTATTGAAGCATTAACTTCATGTCTGTGCACACCAGTAACGCAGTTTATTAAGGTATTATCTCCATGTTTGTGCACACTCCTGATGTAGCTTATCAATTTTGTTTAAAAAAATAGCAAATTAAGGGATCGTTTGGCATTATTTTTTTGTTTTTGTTTCATTTTTTATTTTGTTTTTGCTTTGTTTTTGTTTTTTATGTCAATTTTTTTAAAACAAAAATATGTTTGGATACACTCTTGTGTATTTTAAAAAATTGAAAACACAAAACACATTTGGTAAACACAAACTTATTATAACTCTTTTTTTATCAAAATTTTCAAATTCATAGTTTTTAATTTTTTTATAAAAGTTTATTTTTCATATTAGTTTACTTAATTGTATAATTAAATAAGATTAATAACATGAGATTGGTATTGTATAATTAAAGTTCATTTCTCTGACAAACTATATTAAGAACTTCTACCGATATTTAGCTAGCAGGCTTTTAACATGTGGTAGGTTGGGCTGTATCCAAGCCCAAAATGGCCCAGTTTCACTGTTAGCTAATGAGATTATAGTCCCACATCGCTTAGTGAGATTGAATTTCTCATATTTAGATAAGGTGAGGGAAGCAAATCCTTCTAGACCTTACTTGAATGGGATCTGTTTTATAGGCTCGAACAACTGACTCCTTGAGTGCGAAGGAATCAAGCTCCAAATTTTTTTTTTATATTTATATTTTTTTAAAAGGATCAACCTAGATTGTATTTGGCTTGGTTTGGTTTAGCTTGAAATTGCAACTTTGTTTATACTCCAAAAGGTTCTCGAATCATATGAGCTGAGTAAGATCTTATGTGTTCTGTTTTTTTTGGGAAACAGGTGGCTCCATACGAGAGAGTGAGGAGAGTAGCATTTGTTCAGGCCATACCAAAGAACCCATTTGGGAAAATACTCAGGAAGGATTTGATCAAGCTTGCAACCGTTAAACTCTTAGATAATAACTTAATCAGCCTCGGATCAAATACACATCACCTCTTTATTTATCATTGCTGACTAAAGGAGGGGGTTTATTGTGGAGTGTACGTCGTATATGATGAAGTTTGTCTTGTGTATCCTTACTCAATGTTTATGCCATGTTTTCTCATGTATTATATTGTTTATAGATGGGTTTATATTTTATTTTGTAACTTTTGTTTTTTTTCTCTTTTCAACGAACAAGCATGTTTTATATAATGATATATGCTTTATATAATGTGGTAAAATATTAGTTTTATCTGTTCTTTGTAATGATCTTCAATCATATCAGAGAAATGTTGGGTTTTAGCCCATTTGGGTTAGAAGAAATAAATTGGGCTTTGGCCCAATATAAAAATGGAAAAAAAAAAATGAAGCTATGTCAATTAATGGAATGCCAAGGGCAAAAGGGTCATTTTATATGAATGCCCTATTTGACTAAAAGTCTCATTCTTGGAATGAGAAGATGAGAGGAAGGAGGCTAGGGCAAGATAGTGAGAAAGAAATTGGAAGAGAAAAAGGGAGATAGAGAGAGAGTGAAAAGATAGGGCTTAAGGAGAAGGAGAAGGTGATTAAGGCATACAAGGCAAGAAGATCCCCAGCGATCGACGCCGGACCTCATCACATTTGTGAGAAGGGCATCCTTGCTAGTAAGACACCTAATCTTTTGGGTTGATTCCCATTTTATCTCTTCTTGGAGTCCTTGTTTCCATCTTGTGTGAAGATGATGATGAATGTGTATGTTGGTATACTCTCTTGTTGAACTCTCATGTCTTTCAGCTTGTATACCTCTAGTTATCTAGAGAGACCCTTGTAAACTCTATTAATTGACACAGTGAATGCATTGTAAGAGGCTCTAAGAAGTCCCGTGGTTTTTCTCTCGATTTGAAGGGTTTCCACGCTAAAATTAGTGTCTTGTATTGTATGTTTGCATTTTTGTCGTCTTTACCTATGTCTAGATCATAAAGAGGGGTTGTGATCGCATCCTTGAGGGTTGCATTTAACCTAGGAGGGTCCTGAGCATATATAGAAACCATTCGGAGTTGTTTTGGAGTCATATGGGGTCCATACGACCTGTATTGAGGTCAGTATAGAAATTCCCGAGAGGGTGAACTAGGCATACTGGGTCCATACGGCCGTATGGGGGTCAGTATGAATTTTCCAGAAAGTTTTCACTAAGTCATGTGGTCGGCATCGGGGCCGTATAGAGGCCGCATACATGAACAGTAACTGTTACAGTAAATTGATGCAATGATTTTGCTACAATAACTTCCGCATAATTTCTTCACTGTTTTAACAAATTCTTTAAATAATCCCTCTACTTTTTCAAACATGTCATTTGGATCTCTATACATAAAACTGTAACATTTTAGTCCAACTATTGATTAAATTGAGCCATGTTAGTCCCTATTAGGTTAGAGATTAGGGTTAGAAGGACTAACATGGCTCAATTTAAGCAATAGTAGGACTTAAAAGTTACAGTTTTAAGTATAGGGATCCAAAGGGTACATTTGAAAAAGTAGAGGGACTATTCAGAGAATTAAACCAAAGAAAAAACATGAAACAAAATCATTACTCAGGGAACTACCAGTAACTTAGTAGTATCTCATTAGAATGGTGAATGTGTAGCATAGAAATTGAAACCCCTTACCCTTGGTACTATGTAATTATGTGCAAATAATATATAATATTGTATAAATATTGTACAGTCTTGTTCATTTATTGTTCGCTAGGTCCCTTATGGGAGGAGCCGTATTCTCCACCCCTATAGGGTTGCATATATGAATGTTGTTTTTTTAGCATATAATTTTGTAATGCAAAACCTTATGCTGTTTTTTATCCTACTGCAGGTGAAATTTTATTAATCATATGAACTTTGAAACATTGTATTGGTGTTTATAAGGCAGAACCTTGTGTCAGTGTTATCCTACTATGAATAACTTTTGTATTTGCATTTATGAATATTTACATATGAGTATGTTGGATGGATGAATGCCTCTAGCCAAAATTTGAATTTGTAAGTCAATATTGAGAATTTCACTAGTTTTATTATGTCAATCTTGTTTCTGCATTTGTGAGAATCCATTGAATAAAACCTTGAAAGTTAAAACCTCATTTTGAACTTGCGAATTTTCTTATATTTAGCTCACAGGAAATTCTATTAAAACTATGCCATCAATAGTTACACAATTTAAATAAAGAAATCTTATCTTTTTAATGTCAATTTGGAGCTTATTTTAAAAGCATTAGTTACTATGTCAAAGTAAAAAATAAAAAAAAAACGTATTTTATACATATATTTCTCAAATATTTTTAATAATAATAATAATAATAATAATAATAATAATAAATTATTATTATTATTATTATTATTATTATTATTATTATAAAGGTTTGAGAAAAATATAGTTATTTTGCATAAAATTGTTATTATTATTTACTTCCCTCACTGTCGTGGAAAGAAACATGATGCGGAAGGTGATCCTAAAGTGACTTCACTTCCTATCAAATGAACATTAGATGTGGGAAAATGGACACTTCAAAAAAGTGTCCCTTCCTCCAAAATAAACACATGAACCACCGGGAGCGATATTACTTATACTCATTTCAAAAAAGTGCTACTTTCCCCTATTTCCTCACTTCCATTCACTTTCCCACAAGTGAATGGACCTGTGCCATAGATTTTGAAGGCTTAAACAAAGTTCATATTGATGCTCCAAAATCAATAACCTTCTCCAAACTAGCAAGGAAGGTTAAGAAACATTTATTGCTTTGCCAATGGATACCATGAATCTTATAGCTGCTTAAACATGGACTCTAATACCAGATATTGTAGTTTATCTTAATAATCAAGTGGTGTAAGTTTTGAAATGAATCAAAAGAATAAGAAGAATTACTAATGACAATATGTGTCTTTTTTATCTAGGCTTACAACCATAATAAAACAACTAAAAAAGAAACTATCATGCACTAATACATGAGACATATAAGGAGATTAAACAATTGACACTAGACTTAATCCTAGTAACACATTATTTCCGCATAGACTACCACATAAGATGCCAACATAAGTGTTGAGGATCATGGCTCCGGTGTCACCTGAAAACTTTCTGCTTGAGAAGGAGAAGAGAAGTTAAAGAAAAGTTAAAGGAAAGGAGAAGAGCTACAGGTCAACAAAGTAAAAAAAATAAAAGAGAACATCACTTGAATATTTCAGTAGTTAATGAGCATAGAGCTCTTCACACCTTAATATATTCAAAAAAGTAGATAACTTAAAACACTACAATAAAGATCCTACTTTCATTGTTCAGAACACTCCACCAACTATGTTCTCATTGGCCATCAACCTTAACATAGAAACTATATTTTAATACCACCTTTTTCTAACACCACTCCTGCACTACAACCAGTAATGTTGACCATAACTCAACCCATTTATGACTCCATACTATGCCTACACCTATACACTTGTAACAATGCTCATGTACTGTTGCAAGCCATCACACCTGGCGCTTCTTCCGGCCATATACTTCAATCATATGTCATCACTGTCATCAACACCCCCTTGATTGAAGCATTTGAACTCCCAGTTGAGCTTGAACAGCTTTGTGCTTCTCTAAAGGAAAGGGCTTGGTGAAGATGTCTGCGAGTTGATCACCAGTGTTGTAGTGTTGTAGGACAACTGATCCATCGGAAACCAAGCTGCCAATGAAGGGGAACCTCACATCTATGTGCTTGGTTCTTCCATGAAGAGCGGGGTTCTTTGCAACTGCAATGGTTGATTGATTCTCACACCACAGCACTGAAGCTTTGTCAAACTTTCTCTCACAATCACTTAAAATTCTCCTTAGACAAACCATTTGACATGATACTAAAGTGGTAGCGATGTACTCAGCCTCGATTGTGGATAGAGCCCCCACATCTTGCTTCTTAGATCCCCAAGTGATCGCACTGGACCCAAGTTTGAAAAAATCCCTGAGGTGCTCTTTCGATCACTCAAAGATCCACCCCAGTCATTGTTTGTGTACCCTTCTAGACTTCTTTCTGTCTTATGAGAATAAAACAATCCATACACTGATGTCCTTGCTAAATACTTAACAACTCTCTTGGCTGCACAAATGTGCTTAACATCGGGTCTGCTCATAAATCTGGATAGAAAGTTAACTGAATAACAAATGTCAGGTCTTGTGTACACAACATAGAGAAGCTTTCAAATCAATCTTCTTTACACTTTAGGATCAGCTGGCACCTCATTTCCCTTATTCAAAAACTTCTCATTGACTCCCATTGGAGTCTCAGCATGTTTGCACTACTTCATATTCAATTGATTCAGTAAGTCTACAACATACCTCCTCTATGATATGAATATCCCTTCAGTTGATTGATCTACCTCCAAGCCAAGAAAGAATTTCATTAGACCTAAGTCTGACATATCAAATGTCTTCATCATTTCACCTTTGAAATGCTCAATTAAGGCCTGTGGTCCACTCGTATATACTATATCATCTACATATAGACTGATTAGTATACAACTGCCATCCTTAAGCATTTTCCTATACAATGTGTGTTAAGTTTCATTCTTCAAGTGCCCATGCTATCTGAAATGACTGTCAATATTACTATACCATGCTCTCGGCCCTTGTTTGAGCCTGTAAAGAGCCTTCCTCAAATGATACACTAGATTTTTTTTCCCTTCAACTTCATATCCTTCAGGTTGGACCATATAGACCTCTTCAGCTATCTCACCATTGAGGAAAACCGATCTCACATCAAAATGAAACACCAAATAGTGAGCTTAAGAAGCTAAAGCTAGAATAATTCTCACTGTTTCGAGCCTCGCCACCATTGAGAAGACTTCTTCATAATCCAGACAATACTGTTGTGCATAACATTTGCCCACAAGTCTTACCTTATGCTTATATATCTCTCCATTAGCTCCAGACTTGGTCTTGTACACCCCACTTGAGTCCCACTGCCTTCTTCCCTGGAGGTAGTTCAGTCAAGTCCCAAGTTTTATTGCTTTGATTGCCACCAATTTTGCATCCATGGCTTCCTGCCATTCTTTGTGTCTCACTACATCTCAGTATTCTTGTAGATCAGCAATATGTAAAGCAAATGTATATGAATTATATATTTCAGTCAAGAGTCTGGTCTTCCTAGGCGGTGATCCATCAATAGATGCTACTCGTGAGTTTTTACTGCTTGGAATCTCCCTGGTGCTTGACAGACTTCCACTCCTTAATGCTTCTTCCTTCTCACACTCTTAACATGAATTGTTTTTGTCTTCATCTTCATTGGCAACAGAATCTCCAACAGTTATCATAGGTTCACCTTTGCTTGCATCCCATGCCCACCAAGAATTCTCATGAAATATCACGTCTCGATTAACAATTATCTTTGATATAATAGGATTGAATAGCCTATATGCCTTGGATTCTGGACAATAACGCACAAATACACACTTCTCAGATTTTTCATCCAACTTCTGCAGTTTTTGTGAGGGAATAAGAGCAAAAATAATGCAATAATGCAGCCAAATATTCTAAAATGACTTACATTGGGTTTCTCTACATGCCATACCTCATATGGTGTTTTATTCCCCATATCTTGAGTTAGAGATCGATTGATCAAATACACTGAGGTGACAATTGCCTCGGCCCAAAATTTAGTTGGAAAACCACCATCTTTGAGCAGACATCGCGACGTTTTGACTATTATTCTATTCTTGTGCTCTACCACACCATCTGTTGTGGTGTGTAGGAGCCCGAGAATTCTCTTCTAATCCAGAACTCCACATAATACTCCCTAAAGTCCTGAGACGTGAATTCCCCTCCATGATCAATTCTTAGTGACTTCAACTTCTTCCTGGTTTCTCGCTCAACCAAAGCATGGAACTTCTGGAAATGTTCAAAGGCTTCACCTTTGTTCTTCAGAAAATACACCCAACACTTCCTACTGAAATCATCAATGAGTAATAGAAAATACATGTTACCTCCTAATGAGACTATGCTCATAGGTCCGCATATACCCATGTGAACAAATTACAGACACGCTGTAGTTCTTCTGGATCTCCCCATAGGAAACACAGTCCTTGCTTGTTTGGATATTGCACAATCTTTACACTGAGACAGTTGTTTTAGTTCTTGTAACCTAGAGACCATCTTCCTATGTACAAGTGAATCCAATCTCCTATAGTTTAGATGCCCAAAGCGTTAATGACACATCTCACTTGTTCATAGCTAAGTTTAGCCTTTTAATTCTGGTGAGGACCAGTGGAAACATATTATTGTTTTCCCATGGTATTGTAGCTATTTGCTTCTTTGTGTGATCATCTCTGATGATGATCTATTTTCTTGAAAGATAACTGAGTATCCTTTTGTGAGTTATTGTCCAACACTGAGTAGATTATGCACAAGCCTTGGGACTAGTTGTACTCCATGTAGTTGCTTAAACTCAGCATTCTTTGTGCTTATGGCGACAATTCCAACTTCAAACATCTCCATCTCCTTATCATTGCCAAGACGAACACACATCTTCTGGGATTCATCAAGTTTTTTGAATAATCTCTTCTCGCCTATCATATGTTGGAGCATCCGTTGTCCACCAACCAAACCGAGCTTGACCCTTCTACTGCAGCATTGCTGGCCATGAACACAAGGATTCCCATTCTTCTATAATTAGAGAAGCTTCTTTTTTTATTTAATTGTCTCTTTTTTGGAATTCTGCCTTCATATGCCCATATTTCTTATAGTGAAAACACTGAACATTAGCTTTAAAATCATTGCCTTGACTTCTTGCCCATCTGTCTCTTCCTCTCACTCGAATGGAACCTCTTCCACAAACTTTGTTTGGGCTCCAACCAGTGGATGAACTGGAGTTCCCCTTCTCCTGGACATGAGAGACTAAACTCTCACCCTTCACATGTAAGGCCTTGTCACTTACCTTCCCTAAAGATCTATTAACCCTGACCTCATGCACTTGAAAAGACCCACTGAGCTCAGCGAGGGTAAGCTTCATGATGTCTTTTGATTCTTCAAGAGCAACTGCCACATAATCGAACTTTGGTTCTAGACTTCGTAGCACCTTAGACACTACTTCTAATTCAGTGAGCTTGTGTTCAAGGCCCTTTATCTGATTTACAATTATCACAACCCTCGAGAGATAATTCTAAACACTCTCATTATCCTCCATTTGCAAGTTTCAAAACTTTGTCTCAATGCCTGCTTCCTCATAGTCATCATCTTAGAAGACCCTTGATACTACTTATTGACAATCTTCCATACCTTATGGCCTGTCTCAGCATCTACTATCCGCAACCATCTTCTCCAGCTCCCTTACGCCCATAAGCAGCCCTTAAACAGTCTGGTATAAATAGAGCTTATGAGGATTTTTAGGGCATCTTCTATTCTATTCTTCTATTCTTTGGTGGAGATTCTTGGAGGTGAGGTTGAGAAAGAAAAGAGACGAATCTCCAGCACTTAAGGAGCAATTTGGAAAGGGATTTGGATCAACATTCAAGAAGATTGAAGATCGTAGCCGTCGAGCTCATCTTGGTGGCGTGTGTGGAAGCTTCTCCAATGATTCTTCATCCTAGGAATTGAAAAGGAGATATTGCATTTCTACTCTATATACGGATTAGGACTAATCTCTCTCTCTCTCTGGGGAGAGACTATCTACTTAAGAGATTATCATTAGTACACAATAAGGTTTCATAGAGTGTTAATGTGATTATGTAAATGTCTTAGGGAAGAAATCAGGGTTTTGTATACTTTTGGAAACCTTTTGGCTCAAATAGGATTGAATATTTAGACAACCATTATCCTATACCTCATAACTCTAGAGGAATGTTATGCCCGAACAACATTTTCTTCCTTGATTTCTCTCGTATTATTTCTCATATTTTCTTGTATATATTTGCTTTTATTCATACACACATTACTCGATCGTTTAGGCTATTTTTCTGTTCTAGAGTCATTACTAGTATTTACCTCCTTCCCTGTGGATCGGCACTCTATACATTTACGCATAATTTATTACACGATCAGCACATAGACTTGCATCCCTATTAAGTTTTTGGCACCGTTGCCAGGGAGGGATAGTGATATTAGGCACACCTGATTATCCGTCACTACAACAAAATTGATGATTAGTGACAAATTTAGTTATGATATATTAGTTTTTTGTCACAAATAAATGACATTAAGTGACAAAAATATGGTTTCATCGCCCATTTCATTAGTTTGAGTATTTTAAGTGATAATATTTTAAATCGTCATATGATGGTGTCACCAAATATTTGATGTTGTATCTTTTGACTAAATGGAGATGGAGGAAATTTTATTTAGTGACAACTTCAACATTGGGTGACAATTATATTAAGTCATTAATGCAATATTTTTTTGTGACGAATTCTAAAATGTCTTGCCTGTAAAAAAGATTAATATAATGTCACCAATATTAATATTTACTATCGGTGATAATTTAAACTTGGTCATGTATCTTAATTATTTTTTATGACATACAAATTTGTCACCTAAATATAAGTAATAGTGACATTATATTATTCGTCACCTAAATGTAAGTAATATTGGCATTATATTATTTTCCCAGATAAATATGGCATTAAAGGATGATATTAGCGAATGTCACCATTTATTAATTAATTTAATGACATTAACCATATGTCACTAATAAACTTTTTAGTGAAAAATTATTAAATATTATTGTTATATTTCATAATTTTTCTAGATAAACATATAAAGAAAAACAAAAACGTCTAAAAAGACATAAAAATGACCCCAGGGAGTACAAGCATACAGATTTAATTGATCAAATAATTGAATAACATAGTAGTGTCTATGAAGAGTTCATCACAACTCATCCTCACAAACATTTCTCAATTTAGAGGCAAGACTTTCAGAAACCAAGAACCATAGTTACACTGTTTTGTGATTTGCACACACACACACAGACACACACACACACACACACACACACATATATATAACAGCTCATGAGTCATGAGAATCACCAAAGGCGGCGGATATCTCACTCAGTTACTACATTATTTAAAAACTACACATAATGTCAAAGCATGAGATCATCAAAGATAGCATTCATTTGGATGAAGGCACGAATGATGTAGATTGACATGCTCGCTAGGCACTATGGTACAAACACTTTGAGAGCTGATAGTTTTGTTTTTCCATGGAATATTTTTCCATGGAAAAATTTTTCGTGGAAAATGAAAAATAGTCATTTAATTGGCATTATTTTCTAGAAAAAATCTCATTTGTTGTTTGATTGCATCAATTTTCCCTGGAAAAAGTCACATTTTTCATGGAAAATTTTCTCCATGGAAATTGTATTTTTGGCTACATAAAATGCTATTTAATCCCAATCAATTATTTTTTAAGATTTTGTAATAGATATTTTTTATGTACACAAGAATTCAATCTCAAAATTGATTCGAATTTTTACCGTGTGTAGTATATATATTAATTTGAGCGAGATTTTCATACTCACAACAAAAAGATTTATTTTTATTTTTGTTCCGAATAAGAGTGAAAGAGGAAAAAGAAAGGATAAGTCAATACCTCGAAATCAGGGAGTAAAAAAACATATAAAAAAGTGATAATATTCTGATATTCAAAATTTATTTGAAAATTTAAGAAAAAGAAAACAAAAGGATAATTTAAAAAATATATTCTAAGAAAAATATATAATCTCTCAATATTTTTTTAGTTCGAATAAATAAAAAATATATATCCTTATGCAAAGATGGTTAGGAAAAAAAAGGAGAGATAGGAATTTTATTTTTTTAAATAAATCCAGGATTTAAAAAAAATCAGATTTATTATAATTAAAAATAGTAAATAAATAAATATATACTAAAAAAAGTGAGGATAAAAAAATAAATAATAATAATAATATGATTCCGATAATAATCCGGATACTCAAAAAATAAAAATAAAATAAATAAAATAATAGATATAAATCCGGATATTCATTAAATGGAAAAAATTCAAATTAAAAAAAAATAATAAGAATGAAGAGATAATGAAGGAAAAAGTATATATTAAAAAAAACCCTTATTTATTCCATATTCACACATCATCTCATAATTTCAAATAAACAAGAAAAATTAAGCTAAATAAATAAATTAATTAATTAAAAAATATGAATATAAACAAATCACAGTCCCAAACCAATATTTTTACCCAAATATAAACGGCTTCAAAATCGGAATAATCATTTACTTTAGGTAATTTAATAAATAATTAATATAATTTGTTCATAATCATTTACTTTAATTTTTTTAAATTGAATTATAGATAATGACTATAGATAATTATATTTATTTAAATATATTATATTATATTGTATTGTATTATATAAATCGATTCTATCCTTTTATTTAACCATAATTTATGGTAGGCACGATTTTAATTATAAAAATTAATACGGTCAAATTTACTAATGATTTAGAGATTATTATATATTTTTTAAATTTTAATTTATCTAATTGCTTTTGGCCTATCATATGACTCAAAAATTTTCCTATAAAAACAAACCTAGGAGAAAAACTCTATTATTCATACTAGTTATTTAAGAGTATTGGGTCTGTACACATCGGAGGATTTTGCACTTGTTGAATTTCTAAGGTAATTTTAATTTATTGCATATATTTTTATATATTCATATAATTCATCTTTGATATTTATTTAATAGTTGATTAAATATCAAGTAATAAAAATTGTTTATGTTAATTTGATATTTACCAAAATTGTTTTCGACATATGTCTAAATAATGCAAAGTTTCATATATTTTATTGGCATAGGCCCAAGTAGGGTAGGCTTCTAGCGGGGTTAGGGTTCCGGTGGAGGAAGAGAGTGCCAATGGGTTAATTGTTATAGAAATATTTGTCAATTTCTTTGATTTTTACATTAAAATTTTTGTTTGGTGTTTTTAGGCAGATATTTATAAATTTTTTCTTTAGTTTTTATTTTGCTCTTAAAACTAATTCTAGCTTGCCCTTGTTCTATAGCCTTATTAATAATCTCAAAATTTTTGCATTATGTACCATATATTAAGTTTTGTGTGTGTGTGTGTGTGTGTGTGTGTGTGTGTGTGTGTGTGGGTCTTGAATGGCCAATCCCACAACCTTAAACTTTGTTTTCTTCCCTTCCTCTTTGGTATGGTTATATACCTTTACGCAAAGCAAAAAAACACTTGATTATTTTTGAGGAATTTTATAATAACAACATCTTCATTTTAGTTTTATTGGGCACCTAACATGTTTTTCTTCATTTTATGTGCACCATTTTGTTGACAATTATAAGTTTGTTGATTTGTACTGTATTCAGGTTATTAGTTTATTATTGATTTCAATTGATTATTTTTTTTAATTAGATAGAATAGTTATAAATGTATATCATGACTATATTTGTTTTTTCATTCATTCATTCGAAAATAAAGAGGTGTGAAATCAACGAAAGGGCTAGACAAGCAGTAAAGTTTACTCATAATCAAGGATCGCGGGCATTTGTTGCAAGTCGCTATGCTTTGGTAAATTATTATTGTTTCGTACATTATTTAACTGTCAGTTTTTGTTTGAATGATTAATTCTATGTAATAACTAATGTTTATTAATTTTGGAACTATATAGCGTAAGGATGATCAAGAACCAAATAGGATGGATTTTTTCAAGTCAACTCACTATTTAGAGAGGAAGGATGGTCAACATCTGAGGCTCAAATAGCTTATGTAATATCTTTCATGAGAAAATTTTATTTATTTTTTAAAAAAGATTGCTTGTTAGTTAATATTTCTTTTTAATTTTTAGGAAATGATGGAGAATAAATTAGCAATACTTGGTGAAGAAGGATCACAAACAGAAAACATTGATGCAATAGTTGATGAAGTACTTGGTACTACCTCAGGATACATTAAAGGACTTGGATATGGACCTAAGCCTATTGAAAAAGTGTCAAATGTAAGCTTTGCTAAGTTAAAAGAAACTCTTGCAGGGACACAAGATGAGCTCCAACAATATAAGTCAAATTATGAAGTGATTCGAAATCAAATGCAAGCAATGACTCAAGCTTTATTAGCTGCTGGAATCCAAGTCCCCATTCCTCAATTTTCAGTTATATGCATAATTAAACTTCCTTATCTACTTTAAAGTTCAACTTTTTTTCAATTTACCCTTGTTATGAATTAGTATTATCATTTGTTAAAAATAATTGATTTTAGGTCATAATGAGACAAGCTTTAATTTGACAGAAGTACCATCAATACAAGATTTAAATTAAGAGTTCAAATGGAGGCTATGGGAAATTATCTAGTTTGATATGCATCTTTAAAAGCTCTAAGTTTTTAATGTCATTAAGGCATTTGATGATATTTCAGTTTGTTAGTCCATGTTACTTATTGATTTTATTATTTTGAATAAAAATATTTATTTTATTTACTTATGATACATTTGACAAATTACTTATAATAATACAATACCTCTAATATGTTTATGTATCATAGGATTATTTAATATTGACATTCTTATAAAAAAATAATTTTTTTAATAAATGACTTTATAAAATATTAATTTGTGACATTTTCAAAACTACATGTGTCACAAAAACATAATAGTTTGTGACATTAAAAAATTATCAAGAATAAGATGATATTCAATTAATTGTGACATCACAAAAAAATTAATATGTGACATAATAAATGTATCACGATTGATATTATAGTCAATTTTATATGACATTATATAACATTAATTTGTGATAGTTTTAATAACTATACATGTCATAAAATATTTATTTTCTTGTAACATTTATATTTTTGTCACGCTTGATCAAATAAAAATTGTATTTAATGACAAAAATATTTTTTATTAGTGACAAACTGTAAGCATCAAGAAAATAAGCTCCAATTACTAACTATCATACTTTTTATGACACTTTTGTTGCACAATATGTGACAAACATTTGGGTCACTTATTATGTGATAATTAGAAAAATGTCACAAAATTTCGAAATTTTACTTCATATTTGGTGACAATGTATAACATTTTATGACACTTTTGTAGTACAATACGCGACAAACATTTTCGTCACGTATTATGTGATCAATGGAATAATGTCACAAAATTTAAAAATTTAACTTCATATTTAGTGACAATTTATAGCATTTTATGACGCTTTTGTTGTACAATACGTGACAAACATTTTTGTCACTTATTATGTGATCATTGGAATAACGTCACAAAATTTAAAAAGTTTACTTCATATTTAGTGACAATTTATAGCATTTTATGACGCTTTTGTAATACAATATGGGACAAAAAAGTTCCGTCACATATTATGTGATGATAAGATGAATGTCACAAAATTCCGAATTTTTACTTCATATTTAGTGACAATTTATAACATTTTATGACAAATTATCATAATATTTTGTGACAACAATAAATGTCACAGATAATTGTCGAATTTGTGACATGTCACAATTTTGTCATATAAAAGATATGATTGTGTGACAAACATGCAAATTGTCACATTATCCCTTTAGCGACGGAGATTAGGCGACGACACGTGGTGACGGCAAAAAAACATCACAAAATGTTTTTAGTGACAAAAATATGTTATTTAGTGACATTATTATGAATGTCCTTAATTGACAAATTTGTTGTAGTGCGTCACTTAAGCCTTTTCTTTTCTTTCTTATTTTTTATTATTTTATTTTCTTTATTGTTTTTGGATTCTTTCTCTTTTGTTTGATTGTATTGTATGCCACCGAAGGGCAAAGCATTAAGACTAGTAGAAGATGAGAGCAGTGTAGAAAAAGTGATTGGAATCAAATTGAGAACAACTCTACTGAATGAAACAGGATCTTTGATAGTGAGTGTTGAGGAAAAGTAGTTAGACACCATGGAAGATCAAGGGAACCACATAGGATACTTTTAGATTATGCTCGCCCCACTATTGTCTGTTCTCAGTCAAGTATAGTGCGGCCACCAGTTACAGTAAACAACTTTGAGCTTAAGCCTGCATTTGTACAAATTATTCAGAATTTAGTACAATTTCATAGATTACCAATGAGCATCCTAACAGTCATAATGGGGGATTCCTCGAAGTATGTGGCATGCTTAAGATTAACAATGTTTCTGGCAATGCCAGCAGACTTCGCTTAGTCCAGGCAGCTCATTGATTCGGCAGCAGGAGGATCGCTAGGCAATAAAACCCCGAAGGTAGCCAAGAAGTTGATTGAAGAAATAGCCATAAACAATTATCATTAGAATTCGAGAGGTAAATCAATAGTAAGGCCAAGTGGGATGATTGAAGTTAGTGAAGTCACAGCACTAGTAGCCTAGGTGGAAGTTTTGAGTTGAAAGATTAATCATTTGTCTACTCAGAAGTCAGCTATTGTTATAGTGTGTGACACGTGTGAGGGAGGACATGCCTCAATAGATTGCTCTATTATCGCAGCGACGTACAGACCCATTAAACAAGTAAATTTCATTGGTAGTGCCTTCCGACAACAAGGTAACCCCTACAGTGGCACATATAACCCAAGATAGCGGAATCACCCTAATTTCTCTTGGGAAAATCAAGGGCAGCAGTAGAAGCCCCGCCAGGATTCCCTCCTTACTAACAGAATGATAAGAGACTCATATTGGAAGAAGTGCTCACTCAGTTTATTTAAAGTACAGATATCAAGTTTAAGCATTCAAATAACCGATTCCAAAGCATAAAAGTGTCAATGAGAAACTAACAGACTTCTCTTCAGAATTTGAAGAACCAGGTAGGGTAGATTGCTAAATTGTTGTCTGAATGCCCTCAAAGAAGTTTGCCAAGTAACACTGAAGCCAATCCTCATGAGTATCTCAAGGCAATTACTCTTCGGAGTTGTAAGGAAATGGGGACGGATAGTGAAAAGGTGATGGAAATGGAAAAGGAGCCAGCAATTGAGTCTATTTCATGTCCGACAAGAGAAAAAGAGCCTACTCCAAATGTTGAGAAGAGAACACCGCCACTGTTGAAGGAGTACGTTCCCCGCCTTCCTTACCCATCAAGATTGAAGAATAATCGCACGAACGAACAATTCAAGAGATTTATGGACTTGTTGAAGCAATTGCACATCAATGTACCGTTTGTTGAAGCCTTATCTCAAATGCCAAAGTACGCAAAGTTTCTCAAGGACCTACTAACAAACAAGTGAAAGTTTGAGGAGGTGTCAATGTTCATATTGAGTGAAGAGAGTTTGGCATTGCTTCAGAATTGACTACTGATGAAACAGAAAGATCCAGGGAGTTTTACTATCCCTTGTAACATTGATGAATTGGTTAATGAAAAACCCCTAGAGAATTTAGGTGCTAGTATTAATGTGATACCTTACACCATATTTAAAAGGTTTAGACTTTCTGACCTTAAACCAACTAGGATGACATTGCAACTAGCTGACCGCTCTATTAGACATCCTACGAGAATCATAGAAGATGTTTTGGTTAAGGTTGACAAATTTATTTTCTTGGTAGATTTTGTAATTCTAGATCTAGATGAGGATGTTGAAGTGCCCCTCATTCTTGGTAGGTCATTCCTAGCCACCTCCCAAGCCCTCATTGATGTTGGCAATGGTAGAATGACACTTAGGGTTGGGGATGAGGAAGTCATATTTGCTTTATCAGATGTAATGAAACATCCTTCTACTTTTGATGATACTTGTTATTTTCTTGATAAGACTGATTTATTGTTGATGGATGTGTGCAGGAAATCTTGCAGAATGAGGCTTTAGAGGAGTTATTGGATGACCCTCACATTGAAGAGGCCACTCTTTGCTTACACCAACCGTGACTGAGGAAAACATGAGGAAAAAGCATTGGCGTAAAGTCACTTCCCCAAAGAAAGACAAGAGAAAACTTTCGGCCAAGGGGGTAACCCCCGAATCGGTCAAGTTCATTGCTACGTTCCCTATTTTCTTCGACCTTGCACTTGGGCATTATTTTAGAGACATTGATTCTGGATATGAGGAATGCTTTTACTTTGAGCCTCCATGACATGTGCGTTTCAGGTACGTCGAGCTTGTTACATTAGACAAGCACTTCTTCAGAGGTAACCCAAGCAAGATTTTTCGTATTTTGCTTAGTTTCAGTCTTAAGTTTTATTTTTGTAGTCTTGTTAAAGTTTGTAATAAATTACTCAGCTTTTCGTCAACTTTCATGTGTTGGCTGGATGCTTGTGAACCTGAATACTCATTTTGTGCTTCTTTGGTCTTATATCTATTTGAGCTTAACTGCAGAAAACAGGAAAAAGTCTGCTCAATTTTTCAGGATTCTTATGGGCTACTTATGCCGGTAAGCACTGTCATAAGCCTCAAACAGAGTGCATTACAGGCATCTTACACCTGTAAGCCACCTCACAAGAAGAATTTTGAGAGTCTTACGAGTGCACTTATGGTCTGTAAGTCTTGGTGAGCACAATTCAGAGGTTCCTTATGATTGGCTTACACCTGTAAGTAAGGCCTTCAGGGTCATCCAGAGCACCTTACGGATATACCTTAAACACTTATGGCTCATAACCTTCTAGGGAATACAGTCTAGGTTCCTTACGGGTACCTTACGCTCGTAAGTCAAACTGTAAGGGAAACACAGAGAACCTTACGGGATACAGTGCTAAATCTCTAATGGTCGTAACTTAGGTTGTAAAGGAGATGTACCCTTACAGGGCAGGCTTTACAGCCATAAGCCCCCCGTATTTGTTCATTCATTTAGAAACTTATAGTGGCGGCTTACGCCCGTAAGCCGCCCGTAAGCACCTAGCGTTTTAGCGCCGCCTGCGACCTTTGAACTTTATTTTGATTTGATTTTGGCTGGATCTTGGTCACCGACATCTATTTCTCCTCCTTTTATCTTCCCTTCGTCTTCCTATCTTGTTTTTTAGTAGTGTTAAATAGGGTTGGACTCTGATTTTGAAACTTTTCACAGGCCGATTTTGATTGTTCTTCTTTCTTTCCAAAGATAATTCACATTTTTCATGATTTTACAGTGAATCTTAAAAAATTTTGATTGGAAATGAATATATGAATGTTTAACAATGCTTGAATGATGGTTTAACTGCAAAGTTTGTATATTTTGAGCTCTAATATACAGAAAGGGTCCTTACGACCATAAGGGTTGTCATAAAGGTGTTTTTCCCCGAGGCTTATGGTCGTAAACCTTCCCGTAAGCAGACCGTAAGCATTCCTGTTTTGCTCAAATTTCATATTTTTGCATTCTAAACTTTGTATTCTTCTTGTGCAGGATGGTTAGAGCAAAGAGGGCAGCTTCCAGACAGGCCAAGCAGGGTCAGACCGAGACATCCACCTCTAGTATGACTGCTGCGGAGGCGACATAGACTCTCCTGACCCCCTCAGCCCCCACATTTTGACTGGATGGGTTCTATCCAGTTACAGCTATCTGGGGAGCAGAGGACTCTGACCTATACAGAGTTTGCTCTACTGTCAGGGATCTATGACACGAACTTCACTGGCACCCCGCAGTATGAGAAGCTCCTTATTGACTTTTCGCTCGGCTTCACACTAGGGATGTCTGGCAGCATCTAAGCCGTGGCAGGAGCTATAAGTCGGGCCTTACCAAGGCCTTCTTTCTGACATGTTCGGCTCAGAGGTATGTACACACTGTCATTGCTCGTTCATTTGTAGGTCGAGCAGACAACACTGGAGTGGTAGGACGATAGGAACTCTTGTTCCTTTACAGCATGATTGAGGGTCGTCCCATCCACCTGGGTTAGATGCTGGCAGATTTTATTGCACACCAAGGGCCATCATGTACGCTTGGGTGCGATCTTTGCTAGGGCATACATCATGTGATTGATTAGAGGGATGGGCCTAGCATATCGACTCTGAGGCTAGGATGTCATCGGTGACACTGCTCCCCTGGGCTTGGACACCCTACGTTTGATGGGGATGGTGGTGCGCCCGGCTTCAGATGGGTCTGACAGTAAGTCATCCTTACCATTGGTCACTACATCGGCGAGCACAGCCAGCCCCACAATAGCCCACCCTTGATGTAGATCAGAGATACAGGAGTTACGGGCTGAGGTTCGCCGGTTACAGGAGGACCAGTAGACCACCCTGGTGACCTAAGCACAGCTGGAGGCCGACCTTGGCTGTGTATTGAATCTACTTTCATGCCTGATCCCTCCTCCAGTTCCAGCTCCTCCTATATTGACTCCTCCATCATCACCATATCCACCGACTGATTCTGCTCCATCAGATATTACCGAGTATTGACTTTTATTTCATTTTTGTATTTCATTTTCAGACTTTGTATTCATCATTTTATGGGAAGGGTTTACCCTGCCTAGTTTGTATTTATTTTTCTACTTTTAATGGATTTTACTTACTGTTTTGTTATTTTATCTTGTTGAGCTTTAATGTTCTTTTCTTATAGCTTACAGGACTTTTTTGCAAGACCCATATCCTTTATTATAAAGGGGATGCTCACTCGGTCAATTTTTGACCTTGAGTGACCCCCAAACTAGTAGGGCATAACAAAGGACACACTAGGCCGTTTCCAAGCTTCAATGACTTCACCTATGTGAATTGGGGAAGTAATCGTATTCCACTCCCCTCTTATTGTTATTTACATTGCCTTGCATACTTATGTTTTACACACATTGAGGACAACATAGGATTTAAGTGTGGGGCAGGGGTTTAAGTTTCATTGTTAGCTTTCTTACATGCCAAGTTTGACATGACGGTGTATTTGAAATGTAGAGGAGTTTTTTAGTATTAGGGTGGGCACTTGCGATTTTGTTCTATTTTGAGTCTTTTTTTTTTGTGCAGTTTATTCTTGGTTATTCACCTAATTAGAGCACACAATATTTCTATTGTAGCAACTTATATCATGTTGGACTTCTTTTAGTTTTATTCATTATACTTCTTATGGTTGATTTGAGAATTTGTTTTTGCAAATTTGAAAGAATTTGTTTCAAAATAGAAAAGAATAAAGTTGAGATATAGAAAGAGCTAACTCTATTAGAAGTATGAAGCTACTCTCAACAAGTCAGATACTATGTATGTCTTAATGAGAAAAAGAGCTACCTCTTTAGGTGAGTGAAAGCTACCATATTTTCAGTAAAAGATATGGAAAGTGCTGCCTCTTTTAAGTGTGAAAGCCACTTGTTGAACGTTTAAGAGAAAGGGCTACCTTGGGAGATGTGTGTGAAGCTATCACCTTGTGCATAAAAAGTTTTTGTGTGATTCTTTGCTTTTGGAAGTCCTCTAGGTCGAAAGAAGTGAAGTAAAGAGTTGTAACATACACACAATGATAATATTGAATAGAGTGTTCACTATTTGTGGGACTTGAAGTTTTTAGCATTCTTGTATTATGGAAACAAGAATTACTTGTGAAACTCCTAAATTCTTTAGCACCCGAGGTCTTGCACTTTCTCAACTTGGTTTGTAATGTTCTATTTTGCTTGAGAATAAGCAAAATTTTAAGTGTGGGATAATTTGATGAGTGTACAATGTTCATGTATTTCATATCAATTTTTATACTCAATTGGCATGTATTAGAACCATATTGTAGAATTTGATGCTAAATATAATGTCTTGTGTATTAACAGGGTTAGGGCAGTGCTTAAAGACAAGAGAGAGCCAAAAGAAGCATTTGAGACCTTAAACGATGAAGTTGGAGCTCTTTCGGCATCATTAGAGCAAAGACAAGGGAAACTGGGTGGCTTCCTGGCAGCTTACGGTCGTTCGTACGGCCATATGTCAATTCCAAAAGACCTTGCGGACATTCTTATGCCTGTAAAGGAGATTTAGAACCAAGTCAGAGGATATTATGGTCAAGGCTTACGCCCATAAAGATGCCCGTAAATACCATCCATAAGAGCTTACAATCACAGCATTCGTCCTTAAGGGTGGTTGGAAGCAGCAAAACAAGTGAATCTTACAGTCCAGCACTTACGGCCGTAATATGGAACGCTACACAAATAAAAGACCTTATGGATGGGGCTTATGGCCGTAAGTCATCCCGTAAGGCTCGCGACCATCTTCTATGGCTCACTTATGGCCTAGCCCTTACACCCGTAAGCAGCCCGTAAGTAATTCGAGTATAAAAAAAACTTATGAGGATTTTTAGGGCATTTTTTATTCTATTCTTCTATTCTTTGGGGGCGATTCTTGGAGGTGAGGTTGAGGAAGAAAATAAACAAATCTCTAACACTTAAGGAGCGATTTAGAGAGGGATTTAGATCTACATTCAAGAGGATTGAAGATCATAGCCGTCGAGCTTATCTTGGCGGCTTGCGTGGAAGCTTCTCTGGTGATTCTTCATCCTAAGGATTGAAAAGGGGGTTTTCATGGCTTTCATATTTTCCTCCATTATTTGTATCTTGAATGCTTGCCTTCCATTAATGGAGGGTTAATTTGTAGATATTTGGGCGTAGCTAAACTCTAAGGTTTATTTTCTTGACTTTGGTTGTTGGATCTTCGATACTTAATTGATTTTTTATTTGTAATCATATCTATTTAGACTAGTCTAATTGTGTTATTGAATGCTTGATTGCTAACGAGGCGAAAGCCTAGAAATTATACTTGGTATTACTATGTGGTAAGAAGAAATTCTCACCTAGCATAGACTTAACGCAATTCGAGAGGATAGTGGGTACACCTCTGATTAGGGCATCTAGGATACTTTGTCTACTACAATCCTTCCGAGTGAATTGATGATGATTTTCGTGCTCTTTGCAATCATGTGGAGAGGATTTTAGGAGAGATCACATTTCTGCTCTGTATTCAAATTAGGGGTAATCTCTCTCTTTGGGGAAAGATTATCTACTTAAGAGATTATCATTAGTCCACAATAAGGTTTCATAGAGTGTTAATGCGATTGTGTGGATGCCTGTATCAACTCTGCACCTATTCAGTTACACTTCGCTTGAGAAATCAGGGTTTTGTATATTTTTAGAAATCTTTCGGTTCAAATAGGATTGCATGTTTAGACAACCATTGTCCTATACCTCATAACCCTAGAGGGATGCTATGCCTGAACATCATTTTCTTCCTTGATTTCTCTTCTATTATTTTCCATATTTTCTTGTGCTTATTTGCTTTTATTCATACACACATCACTCGATCGTTTGGGCTATTTTTCGGGCCTAGAGTTATTACTAGTATTTACCTCCTTCCCATTGGACCGACATTTTGCATTTACATACACTTTATTTTTTTTATTTATTGTTGATGATTTTTGTTTATTCACCTCATTCCCTAATGATGATGATTTTCGTTTATTCATACACACATCACTCGATCGTTTAGGCTAGTTTTCACGCCTGAGAAATCAGCACATACATTTGCGTCCCTATCAGTGAGGCTTACCGAAATGTTAGCTGCCATAGATTCGGTACTTAATACACACAGTTGAGGATCGTGGCTCTGGTGTCACCTGAAAACTCTCTGCTTGAGAAGAAAAAGAGAAGTTAAAAGAGAAGGAAAAGAGTTGCAGGTCACACAAAGTAAAAAGAAAAGTGGACTTCATTTGAATATTTCAGCAGCCAATGAGCATAGAGCTCTTCACACCTTAATATATTCAAAAAGTAGATAACTCAAAAAACTACAATAAAGACACTACTTTCATTGGTTAGAACACTCCACCACCTATGTTCTCATTGGCCATCAGCCTTAACATAGATAGTATATTTTAATACTAACTTTATCTAACACCACTCCTGCACTACAACCAGTAATGTTGACCATAACTCAACCAGTAATATCGAAGGGGGTATTCTTGATTCTTTTTAGAGTGATAATTATTGGTAAAATAGAAAGTTGTGTCGTGGATACAACTGTTTAGAAAGCGTAATTCCGGCACAACCGAGGTGCAATCTAGATCGCCATTTCCTCCTACCCCCAAAGTTAACACAGCTACCCATAGACACATGCACTCATGGCAAGGAGTTGAAATAGCCACTAATCAACCAGAAGCCAAAAAGAAAGGATAAACCCAAAAGAAAAAGAAGTTCCGTGTACTTTTTTTTTTTTAACTCAAAGCTTATCTTATCTTTTTATTTTAAAATCTAAATGTTCAGCCAATTCAAATGCACACTGTGAAAAATCTAGTTGTTACATGCAACTAAAAATCCGATTGTTATAAAAATCTGCTACCAAAAATTTGACACCCATAACAAGTTTGTTGAATAATTCCAACCACAATGAGTAAAGTTTTAAGGCAAACAACAGATTTTTTTTTTTTTTTTTAAATGTCATTCCCAACAATAATAATAATTAACTGCTGAAATAATGAAAGCCTGCATTTTGAAGATCTTTACAATTTAATGTTATTCCCCAAACTCAAGACGTTTTGACAAACACGTGGTCCAGAAGAAATTCTTAAAACCAATAAAAGGAAAAATATTGTAGAGAAAAAAAACCAAGACATTTTCATCTCATTAGATGTTTAAGTAAAAAAAATCAAGAATTTCCTCTCTGACAAGTCAAAAGGGCACATGTGTGAAAAGCCCATTAAAATAATTATGGTTGTTGAATTTCTTTATATTTCATTGCCATGCATGCAGATACCCTGGTTCAACATTATTCAAAACACTTGCACATTTCACATGTTCCATCTTAATTTCTATATTAATATCTTCATAGGTTCCACTACTCCCCATACAAAATTCCAACTGGAACTCCTCTTTCTCTCTGTATCTCTTGCTTTCAATCTAATCAGATGACTACCACTGTCCTCTTCTTGCTCTTTTCATCTCTTCTGCTTTCATTTGCTTGTGCATGCGATAGATGTGTTCACCAATCCAAGGCTTCTCACTCCACATCCCCCTTACCCATTGCAGGTATCTTCTATATATATATATATATATATATATATTAAAGACTTCACATTTTTTTCTTCTTTCTTCTGTTTTAGTATTTTAGTTAATGATCTTATCTATAATAACATTTTTCCTTTCACGTATGTGTGCCGTTAAAGCTGGAGCTTGTGGGTATGGTCCCATTGCTCTGGACTTTAATGGAGGGTATGTTGCTGCTGCAAACCCAGCTCTCTATAAAAATGGTGTTGGTTGTGGGGGTTGCTTTCAGGTAACCCTTTCTCCTTTTCTATTTCTCAATTTCTCCATTTCTCCATTTTACTTCAACTCGTTTTTATTTTTGTACTAATTTATGTTTGGGGACATGCATACATACAGATAAGGTGCAAGAACTCCAAATTATGCAGAAGCAGAGGTGTTAAGGTGGTCCTTACAGACGTAAACCAGAAGGACAACCAAACTGATTTCATTCTAAGCCCCAAAGCTTTCATGGCTTTGGGGAGACCAGGAATGGCTCCTCAACTAAAGAAACTAACCACTGTTGACATTGAATACAAGAGGTATACATACATACATACATATATACATATGTGTGTCTGTGTGTAATATCTGTACATTAACTAAATTTTTTGGGAGATCTAAATTCATATAGAGATGTGACTCCCAATCCATGAAAACAGGATTCCATGTGAGTATAAGAAGCATAACTTGACAGTGAGAGTAGAGGAGACTAGCAAAAAGCCAAGCCATCTTTCAATCAGTTTGCTCTATCAGGGTGGTCAGACTGAGATTTCTACTGTGGATGTGTCTCAGGTACATACATACATACATATATATATATACATACATACATATATATATATATATGCATATATATAATGGAATATAGATATATCTGGAGGTATACTTATTTATGAATATAGATTTCTACTGTGGATGTGGCTTAGGTACATACAAATTAAATTAGTTCAAATTCTCCAATTTTTTATATGATCAAAGACATGTGTGATGAAATGCAGGTTGGATCTGGGAACTTTAGATTTATGAGAAGGAGAGGTATCAGTGCCATCTGGGACATGAGTGATGCGCCAACAGGAAATCTCCAACTCCGAGTAGCAGTCACCGGCGGCTACGACCCCGTTTGGATCATCACTGACGAGGTCTTGCCGGCAGACTGGAAAATTGGATCAGTTTATGATTCTGGTTCACAGATAAATGAGATCGCTCAAGAATTGTGCTCTCCTTGTGATACAAAACAATGGAAGTGATTGAGTCACTAAAGAAGGAACTCATTATATGGATGCATTAAGTATGATCTCTAGTGATTTAGTCACTAGAAAATAAGTGATTTTGTTTTGAGTATTCTCTTTGTCCTTGTTTAAGACTGGATGCATTGAGATTCTGAGAAAATGTTATGGTCAGTACTGTTGGATCCACTCAATGAGCATTGAATTTTCTATGTTTTCATGATATGGTTTTTAATTAAGTTCTTGATTTTAGAGTTTGTTTTGGCTGATTAATTAAAAGAAGTCGGCATGAATTTTGGATCAAGATCTATAAGTAATAATTAATTAGAGTTTAAAATACAACTTTCTAGTTGATTATTATAACAGAAACGTTAAGCTCATGCTCCTCTGACCATAATTAATGTGTATGTCACTATGCCATTTTCTATTTATACAAGCGGATAAGTAGAAGGGTTTTTCAAAACCGGTTCCATATTTGGAGCTCAAAAAATTTTCTCCCGTTTGTAGAGCCGGTTTAAAACAAACCCCTCTAGATTTTAAAACAATAAAGAACAAAAAAAAGATTAAAACTCTCTCTCCCACTCTCCCCGTGAAACACCATCTTCTCTGTCGCACTCTCTTTTGCTCTCCCTTGAAACCCTTTTCGTGAGAAGTAGCCGCACACCACCGGAAGCTCCACCAACGATGTTTGCCTGCACTGGAACGACGCTATCCATCACTGGAGCTGCATAATAAAAAGCTAGATATGGATGCACATCGCCGAATAACATCTCTACCCCCTTGCAATTAGGGTTTGATTATGAATCCATTCTAGGGCAGTGTTGCGAGATGCCGATAGGGTTCGTGGACTACGCCGTGGGGACTCGCCGGGCCATTCTTGCTTGATGGGATGAAGTACTATGTGTCGATGGCGACGATCGAGGGAATGCTTGGTGGTGAGTACTAATCACAGGGCAAAGGCTATTAGCGAGTCCTGAGGGGCGCGCATGCTGTCTTGAGAGATGGGATGATGCGTACATCGAGTGGTGAGGTTCGCAGCCCCAGAATGAGGGTCATAGTGTTGGTGGCAAAGAATTTTGAGACTCTCTCCGTAGTGTTCCACAGGCATTTGTCTCAATTCCTCTGAGAAAATCTTTTTTTTATTTCTTTCCTACTCAAAAACCAAAGCCTCGAATTGTCTTTCCTTGATCTTTGATGAATAGTGTTATTACTCATTGCTTTTGGATTTTTAGATTGTTTTCTTCTAGTAATTTTTGTGGCAATTCAGCTTTAATTTTTGGTGTTTTCATTCCAATTCATGTTTTATCTACTCTTTGTATTGCCCTTTTTCTGATTTCTCTGTGTTAGCCTAGCCCTCTTTTTGGATAATTGATGTTTTTCATAGTTTTTGCATGAGAGAAGTCATTCTCTTTTGGTTGCTGGCTGAGCTTTTTGTGTGCAATGTTTTTCAAGCAAAACTTCTGAATTATTTTCAGGAATCATTCATGTTTTGTTGGCATTCCATGAAAAAGAAATTTATCATTTTCTCTTATCTAACTCATGTTTTTAATCAATTTTCTGTTCTCTTAAAGAAATTTCTATTTGCCCAACTCCAATTCGCGAGCTCACAGGTGTTTGCAAGGCTTCAAGGGATCCATTGCTCGCTGGTAGGGTGAAAACCTCTACATGAGATTCACTGCAAAGACTAGAGACGCCATGGGGATGAACATGATGGTCTCTGAGGGAGTACAAAATGTCTTGGATTATCTTTAAAGTGACTTCCCGGACATGGACACAATCAGGATATCTGGTTAAATTTTATTCTCTATTTAATCATAGTTTTCTTTTTGGTTTTTACTGCTGATTAAGACCAATAAGTTGGTGTTTTGTTTTGTTTTCATGTGGATTTTCTTTGTTTCATTAGATCAAATTTGAGAAAAAAAAAAACAACGAGATTTTTATGTTGTTTTATGGGTGTTAAATAGTGACATATTTATTTTAGGAATTGGGATGGGATGTCAAAATTTGGAACTTTGGAGCTTGCTAGTGGTTTGGGTGGGAACATCAAGAAGCAGGAAGTTCAATCTGCTTTACAACAATAATGTTTTGGCATACTATTTCTTTAATATATGTTGTTACCTTTTAGTTTTTTAAAATATTTAATTTGATCCATGTTGTAATAAGGTGATCAAATGATAGATTCTAATATGGTTCTCATAGGAATTTGTGATGTGTTCTTCATGGATTTAGCACAATAATGCATGGATTAGTCCAAATATTTTCGGAGGTTAAGAGTGGATCACTATTATATATATATATATATATATATATAGGACCCATCATCTAGGGACGTCCCTAGATTTCAAATCTAAGGATGTCCATAATAGCCATCAGATGGTAATCTGACGCCACTTATCATTATGAACAGTAGAAACCGCTTTCTACAGTGTTGTACAGTGATCATAAACAATAAAAAAAAGAATGTACAGTGTCTATATAGACAATCAACCATTGGATGATGATCCAACGGCTTAGATTTAAAACATCCCTAGATTTCAAATCTAGGGACTTACCTAGATGATTTTTTTCCATATATATATATATATATATATATTATATGTATATTCTGTTCTTAAAGTATTGTTGTTATTTATGACTCGTGCATAGTTAAATCTATCAATGTCTTTTGTTGAATTTCAGGTTCTAGTACATTATGCAAATTTATATTACTTTTGCCTTCCTCTGGTCTCTCAAATATTTGTGTGTATATATGTATATATATGTAGCTACGCATATACCCACAAACATACATATCAGATATGCATAAAAACAAATTTATAAACATTTATTTTATATATAGGAAGAAATTAAATAAAAGTATTTCCAATTATACGCTTAATCTCGAATTAGTTCTCATATAATCAACAACAATGAAATTAAAATTGCCAATAGACTCATAGCCTAAAAACACCAAATTTTTCTATGTTCACAGAGATCTCAAGTTTTGAGCCTTATTTCTGAAATTGCTTTTGCCCACATAAAGTGAGAGATGCAGTGCAAATTGAGCTGGTCTCATATAGCTGAGCAGACATGCCTTGACTATGTACTTAATTAAGTCCAATGTCCTTAGTTATACTTTCTTTTGATATTTGTCTCATTTTTAAAGGTTTTTCTTTTGGTCCTTTTAGTTATCTATTTAAAAAACTTATGAACCATTAAATATTATTTTTTAAAATTTATCTTTTATATTTAATATACTTTTATAACTTCCAATATATTATATTCTACTTTATAAAAAAAAATATATTCTATTACATTTTTTATAAAATCATATTTTAATTAAAAAAAATTTAAAAGTTAATATAGCTTTTTAAAAAAATTTTAGATTATCAACTAACATTAACAAACGTTCATTATAGGACAAATAAAAAAATAAAAAGAAGTCCTTAAGATTAAAAAAACAAATGAGAGGACCTTAGTTTGGAGTAATGATAAAATTAAAACTTGTAATTTATTTCAATCCAAAATAAGTTAATCCTATGCCATGATATTAGTGGCTTTAATTAAAACCTTTTATTTTTTTTTCCCCCAAAGAGGATTAAGTTTATCAATAATATGTACCAAAATTATTCAGGAAGATATATATATATATAAATATTTTCCTAACATAATATCCTGGTTTCAAAACCATGGAGGCCCAGATTTAGAAATCAAAAGATCAAAGGGGAAAGGCTCTGGGTTCCCACCCAGAGCCTTTCATCCATTTCCTGTTCCAACTTTGGACACCTCACTGCTGACTCATCAACACCACTCATCCAGTGTCTTATTTTATCTATGCGCGTTTCCATTACCCAAGAAAGTTAAAGGAGTCGGTGGATTTCTTTATGCTGTCTTACCAGGACAAGCGCGTCAGCCACACAAAGTTGATTATTAGTCAAATACTTCTACAACTCACTGTTTTTCTCTCTTTATATATAGCTCTCTCTCCCTCTCTTCATATGCCACACTCTTCTCCTGCTCAAGTTCTTACAACCAGATGGCTACTAGTATCTTCATCTTGCTCTTTTCATCATCTCTTTTACTTTCCCTTGCTTGTGCTTGTGATAGATGTGTTCACCAATCCAATGCTTCTTATTCCACTTCCTCCTTAGCTATTGCAGGTATCTTGTATATACAAGACTTCACTTATCTTCTTCTTTTAGTTAGTACTCTTGTCAATGATCTTATATATAATGATTTTTATTGTTCTTTGTGTTGGTAAAGCTGGAACTTGTGGGTATGGTGCTATAGCTATGGATTTTAATGGGAGTGGTATGTTGCTGCTGCAAGGCCAGCTCTCTACAGAGAAGGTCTTGGTTGTGGGGGTTGCTTTCAGGTAACCTTTATTTCTTTCCTTTTCTATTTATCCATTTTAATTCATCACTTTTTGGTTCCTCATCTTTACAATAAATTGCAGATAAGGTGTAAGGACTCCAAGTAGATGCACCACTGAGGTGTTAAAAAGTAGTCCTGACAGACCTCAACAAGAACATTTGTCGACTGATTTTGTCTCTGAGCAGAAAGGCTTTCTCATGGCTTTAGGGGAGACCTGGAAATGGCTCTGAAACTCATGAGACTGGGCACTGTAGACATTGAATACAAAAGGTATATATATCTGTGTATATATATATATATATACATATGATTGTAATAAATAGACTAGAGATATGTAAATTCCCAATTCATGTAAACAGGATTCCATGTGAGTACAAGAAACATAAAATCTTGACAGTGAGGTGGAGGAGACCAGCGAAAGCCAAAAGCAATCCTGGCAAATCAATTTCCACTCAAAGGTGGTCGAGACTGACATTGTGCTTGTGGATGTAGCTAAGGTATGTATTTTTATAGACATGTGCATTCATTGAAATCAAAACAATGGAAAATAATGAAGGTGTTTGATGAAATGCAGGTAGGAAGTTCAGACTGGAAGTACATAGACTAGGGAGTGGCCAGGTGCAGTGTGGAACACTCAGCAATGCTCCGGCCGGAGAAGGGCCTCAGTTTCGATTGGTAGTGACCGGAGGCTATGACGGAAAATGGGTCTGGACTGAGAAGGAGGTTCTTCCTGCTGACTGGAAGATTGGATCAATGTATGATTCTGGTGTGCAGATAACTGACATTGCTCAAGAAGGATGTTCACCCTGCGACACTGGTGGACTGGAAGAGAATTAATTAGTTAAAGAGATAAAAATTTGTAGTCTTTTGTCTACACTCTGAACAGTGACAGTTTTGATACTTTGTTTACTTATGTACAAACAGGTTCATTGATAGTATGTAAGAAGATGGCATACATATATATATATATATATATATAGTGAATAGTACTGGAATTGAGTATCTGATTTGGTTTCTGGGTGTGTTTTCAAATTGAATTCAGTTTTTAACATATAATCTTGATCATGAGATTTAGACTGTTTTGGGCAGTGATTTTGTTTGTTGTTCTTTCTTTCTTGCCTGCAAAAATTGGTGCATTGATAAGGTCCAATTGATCTGATTGTGTTCTTGCTGGTTCTACCATTATGGAGAATACGACATTCTCGTCATGGTGATAGGATGCCAAAACTTGAAGCTTTGGGTGGAGCTGCTTTTAAGTCTCTCAGTTGATTGGTGTTACGTGCATGTTCTTGGATAACTATGTGTAGTGACCAGTGTTCTATTTCTGCTTTATTGCGTGTGTCATAAGCGATCAATTAGTGTATGCTAGTTCATTATAATCTTGGAGATACAGATGTACTCTCAGATGATTGGCACTTACTCGACATATCTCATCATGATGCGATACCTTATCTGATAAAATGGGACTGCATAATGAAAGATCTATAAACCACACGCATACAACGTAGAGAAACATCGCATACACGTTTGGGCAGCCCTATAACACAACATATAAACTTCCATCTTACACAAATGTGAGACTCCATAATAAAACACTCATCCCTTGATCCAGCAGGGTAAATAAAAAGCTGAGTGTGTGTGTTGATTTTGGGGCTGATTAAGTTGTTATTATCTTAGAGTTTGGAGGTTGCAAGCTTGATCAAATCCTTCCTGAGTATTTTCCCCAGATGGGTTCTTTGGTATTGCTTGGACAAATGCTACTTTCTCACTCTCTTGTACGGAGCCACCTGTTTACACACAACAGATCCTTTTTCTTTCAAAACTAAACCAGAGTCAAAATACACTATCTAGGTTGATCCTTTTAAAAAGTTTGGCTTTAAAATAAATAAATTATATGGAGCCCTGTCAGACAACCTCGAGACCATCCCAACTCAGGAGTTGTGAACGATCTCTGCTGCTTTGATTCCGAAGAATCTGAGCCGTTAATCACAGCTCTGATCTCGAGGCCATGGTTCATCCACCAGGGTTTGTTGCTTGTCTTGCCCTGCACTCAAGGAGTCAATTGTACGAGCCTATAGAACAGATCCTGTTCAAGTAAGGTCGTGCTAGACTGACTCCTCAACTTATCTAAATAGGAAAATTTCAATCTCACTCAAGCGATGTGGGACTATAATCTTATTAGCAAACAGTTAACTGGGCCCTTTTGAGGCCAAAGTACGCCAGCCCACAACCAATGTTAAAAGCCTGCTAGCTAAATCTCGAAAGAAGTTCTTAATATAGTTAGTTAGTTGTCTTTTAAAAGTAGTGTCATTTTAATAATACTAATTTCTAATATTACTCGAGTTTAACTTATAGCATAAAAAGTAACTTTCAAAAACAAAATTCAAATTTTTAAAAGCCTTCTATTTCATTTTTATTCCAGTAAGATTGTGTCTTATTCATAGTGTGTTAACTCAAGATTAATGGAATGTAATACTGTACCTTAAACAATTATTACTAATAAAAATTTTTGGAGATTGCGCCTCATCTCCCAGCCGTTATTCCATCCGCTCAATATTGATACTGGTTTATTTAAAATAAGCCACAAACCAATTAAATTCATCTTTGCTTTTTCTAAACCATAAACCTCTGTAAACATTTCCATATGATTTCGATTTGTTTCATTAATTTATATATATATATATATATATATATATGAGAGAAGAGAGAGAGAGAGAGAGAGAGAGAGAGAGAGAACACAAAACCTGCTTGGCAACAAATTCCATAACAGTAGTATCAGATAAATCACTTCAGGTCTCCTCACAATATAAGCCATGGGAAACTGCCCCACATCTTTATCTAGGGAACCTGAGAATGAATTACAAACCAACTCCCTAAAACTCTAAATAAAAAATATAAATAAATACAGAAATTAATAATAAAAGGTTTGGTTTTAGTTACAGAATCACAGCAGCATTAGTGATATCTGGATGAGTGAGCAACAAAGCCTCAACTCCGCCGGCGCCACCCTGCAAACCAATACCATCACCATCATCATCAACGGGTCATTCTCGAGTACACGTGAGCAGCGAGAACATACCTGATAACCCTTATACGTGATCGAGCTCCTTGCCCGAGACGGTCGACGATGAATAGGTACCCATCGTCGTCGATGTAACACAAGTCACCAGTCTTTAGCCATCCTCTGGATCCAGCGTTCCCTTCGTCGCCTCCTCGTTCTTGAAATACCCTTAATACCCCCACCACCACCACCACCACAAAAACTTCAAACCGTCATTTCACTCTTCAGCGCAGAGATATTTTTATTTTAAAACCCAAAATTTGTCCTGCTTTCTAAACAACCAAAAGGTTTTTCGGTTTAATAATAAGTAAATTGTTCTACAAATTTTAGCGGAAACCAATAAGTCATTAAAAACAACCTTAAAAAGAACGAATTCTGAATTAATTATTTTCAAATATAACAAATGTGAATGTTTTTAATTTATTTAATATCACAAAGTATTTTACACAAGAAAATAATGAATCATATACAGGAATCACAAATCTTTTTTTCTCTCTCAATTTCACAGGCTGTGATTTCTCTTTCTCACGGGCTATATAATTTTGGAAGTGATGTAGTAATGTAACTTCCATTAGGATGTTAACAGAAAAATATTTTCGTGGTATTAATTGGATATATTTTGAAAAGGATCAAGGTGATTTTTTGTACTATTGTGTGATATAACTTTAACCATATGTTTAAAAGAAAAAAAACTTCAATTATTACACTTACTACAAGTTCACTTTTCAAAACTTGCTCCTCATCCATCCAAAACTACTTTTGATATTTTAACTGAATAAAATATATATATTCTTATTTATACAAAAGTTTATTCGAAATTTATACCATTTTATATCACACACACATATATATATATATTTGGTGTAAAGAAATAAATCATGGATTACTTACGAAATATAAAAATTATTACCCAATTTAAAAAGAAATTCCATCGTTTGTATATAGAAAATAAATAAAATTAAAAATATATTTTTTTAAAATAGAAAAATAAAAACAAACAAAAATATAAAACAAAAAGGGTCAGTCAATGCACACGTACCTTTCATGAGGTAAGGCCCGCGAAGCCAGAGCTCACCCACTCCATTGGGCGGTAATGATACAGTATCCGGATCACGATCTTCGCCTCCGTGTTCGGCGACAGCATCCAGCAGTACCATACCTCCGACTCTCCTCCGACGAATCCGTCGACGCTCCGATCGCAGTACTCTCCGTTAACCCGTCAACCTTGCAAGATCTCGATCATCGGATACCTCTCCTTGAACCCCTCGATCACCTCCTTCCCCAGCGGTGCCCCGCCGGAGGCATCTTCCTAAGGTGGCCCCAATGGCGGCGGCTTGCTCCTGCCAGCATCGCCACGAGGATCAGCGCTACCAGTGGTAGGAATGTGGCGTTGTACTTGTTGATCGCGCTTAGCATGTCTCCCATCTCGAATTTGGAAAGGATCACCACCGTGGAGCCGGATGCGAGGGCCGGTGGCGAACGCTGCCAGGCCGTAGATGTGGAACATGGGGACGGTGCAGATGAAGGTCTGGATGCCGGCGGCTTCATCGAGTTTGAATCGGTTGAGGATGATCGCGACCATGGAGATCAGTGATCGGTGAGTTGAGATCACGCCTTTGCTCATCCCTGTCGTTCCCGAGGAGTAGAGGAGCGTGGCTGGGTCGTCTTGGCTGATGGATTCGTGAGGGATTGATGGATCTGGAGGAGTTTGGAGGGAGTTCATCGATGGAGGTGGTGATGCGTGAGTCGGAGGATTTGGGGGAGGAGGAGTCGAGGGAGGATGACGGGGAAGGAGAAGGAGGAGAGTTTGGGGGATTAGGGTTAGGGGTTGTGAAGGCGAGGACGGGGTTGGAGTCAGTGATTTGCTTGGAGATCTCGCCGGGAGTGTTGAGGGGTTGGTGGTGGTGAGGATGGCACCGAGGGAGAGGACAGCGAGGGAGGCGATGGGGAAGTAGATGGAGTTGGGGGAGAGGAGGAGGACGACGTCGCCCTTGCGGATAGAGAAGCGGGTGGAGAGGGCGGTGGCGAGGGAGGAGACGGAACGCCAGAGGCAGGGAAAGAGATGCTTTGGCCGGTGGCGGCGTCGATGAGGGCGGTGGTGCCGGAATGGTGGCGGGAGGAGATGAAGGCGGTGACGGAGAGGTGGGGAGTGGTAGGGAGGGGGATGGGTTTGCGTTTGCTGTAGAAGATGGAGTTGGTCGGACAGTAGCCGCTGCGGCAATCGATGTTCGCCGGAGATCCGGGGAGGTTCGCCATTGATGAAGCTCAAGGTTAGTGACGATGAGAGATGAAGATATGTAAGAGTTAGTGGGGATATATCCTCTCAATTTCTCGTCAAAATCTCATATCGTATGCATTGAGAAGAGATGGTTTATTGTGGCGGCTGAACTGAAGGAAAGGTGTGTGCTCTAGAAAAGTTAACCATGGTTTGAATGTGTGGCCATCAACAGACATATGCGCTGAGGTACTGTTTTTTATTTTATTTTTAGGGAAAATATATATATTTATTCTTGTATTCCCATGTGTTCCTTGTTTTAATGTGAGGGTGCAGACCATAATTTAAAATTTTTTTATAAAATAAAAA
>NC_052472.1:14978626-15067829 GCF_009730915.1 Dioscorea cayenensis subsp. rotundata | reverse complement strand
TATATATATATATTTACTCTCGACACGTCACTCATGTACATTAATCATGAAACCTCGGACTCTCGACAACAGAATTCAAAACAAGATAAACAAAACAATTAAATTCGTAAAAAGTACGACATCAGTAATAAGTAAAATCCATAGAAGATCGAATATCTATAACTAATATGCCATCAAAAGTAAAAACCTAAGTTTTACTTTTACGTCCAAAACAGTCAACGAAGTTTAGTTTTTCAATAGCGGAGAATGCACCATACAACTCAAATCGAGACAAAGAAAGTAGAGATTCTTTTAAACCTCCTCAAGCATAGAATTGCCGACGAATCTGTCTCCACGAATTTACATCAAACGCCGAACACTCTCGCTGATTGTTTCTCTGGTGCCCTGTGCTAGTAGATGTAAGCTCCCAAGCTGATTAGATTATCTGGAGAAAGGCGTTTGAAACTCCTTTCTTCCCTTTACTTCCTACTCAAAAAGACCCCATAAAAACCCTCAATCTTTTTATATCTAATGCAGGTCATTTAATAATGTAAGAACGTAATACAAAGAACTCAGAGATAAGAAATAGTGTACCTTACATGTGGATTTTATGGTCGTAAGTTCTCATGCCTATAGGTCTTTAATCCTTGTGTTACAGCTCTCAGCTTATGATCATAAAGCGGTGCACCATAATCTTCTCTCGTCTGGTGCTTACTAACCTCTTACGAGCATATTTCATGCCCATAAGTTCTTTTGGCTCATCCTTATGCCTCGCTTACGGATATGTTCTACCCATAAGCCCTTTTATCTCGGGTCGTTATACTCTTGCTTACTTAAGTAAACATGCCCGCAAGATCTTCTGTTTGAGGCTTATGGTCGTAAGATGCTTTGGTTGGCATATTCGCTTGTTGATGTCAAAGGAGCTCCTTCCCTCAACTTGTTTCTCAAATTGCTTCTTTTGGCTTTCTACTCATTATGCTCTACCCGTGACCTAAAATCAAATTTTCACCATACATGCTACATTACATGCCTATTAAATGTAAAAAATAATATAAAAATATGTTCAATTTTGCACTTATCAAGTTTATTGCAAAACTCATCTGCATTAGTCTCGACGTTACTATCATCAAGAGGTAGTTCATTATTGTCTTGCCTTTAGAGGTTCTTGGTGTCAGGGGTAATGTCGAGGGCAATCGTGAGGTTCACCTAATAATAGCCATCTTCTACAGTCATCCTTTCAGATCTCTTGAGATACATCAAAGAAGCAATTTAGGTAAGAGTCTTAAGCCCAACAGTGCATCCACCACACCCTCAGATTTCATACTCAACTTGCTCTCGGTTTTAAACCAAGCAAGTCTTTGGTCTTTTTACAGCTACATCTATGTATATATTTTTATGGGTTTAGGATAGGGGATAGGCTTAGGTTGCTTATAATTTTGTAGTTATATGAGCATAATGATTGAGTAATACTGTAAAACCAATGTTGTCGACTCTGACCGGGTCCCGCTCGGCTTCAACCGAAAAACTTGAATCGCCATATGGACGCCCAGCATATCACATCGAACTGGGTATGACCCGGCGAGCACTGCTTGCGACTCAAGGCTCAACTCGGGAACTCGGTCTGACCCACGGTCAATCGGGTCACTAATATTAGAGTTTTACAATATTTAATAATTAATTATTATTTTCCTCATTAGAAACTACAAAATCATGTATATTTATTAATATTATTTTTAATTTATAATCAATAAATGGAACTACAAAATATATATATCATAAACATATACCAACATTAGCATTTAAAAATAAAAATTTATTAATATGTTATGTATATACTAAATACTTTCTAATATGTAACTTATTATAAAACAATAAATGAGTGTAATTTTTATTATAAAATATAAAATATAAAATATTCTAACTAAATTAAAAAGACAAGAAAAATTTAAAAACAAAATAAAAATCTTTAATTGAAATTGGGTAAGTTACGATAATAAAACGTATCATCCATATAAAAAGATAAGAATTAGTAAATTAAATTTTTATCTATTCGATACATTAACCAATAAACAAACAATAAATAAAACAATCGGCAGGTTCAGATCAATTATATATTAATATATCAAATTTGTAAAAGTTTAAAAATTTAAAAATAAATGACATAATTAGAAAAGACTAAAGTGCATATATGTCCATTTATCAATTTAAATATCAAATTTGAGTAATTTTTATATTATAACTATAGTTTTATTATTATATTTGTTCATTATTAATTATTATAATATATATATTTTATTATTGACCCTGCTTAACCCCTTGTCAATCTCTGGGCCGAACCCATCGACCCATCGACCATCAGGCCTTAACCTGGCCAATGCCTGCCGGGTCTGACAACCTTGCTTAAAACCAAGCACTTCTCTTGTTTTTGGAACCAAAGCGTATGACTCCTCACTTTTATTTATGTTGTTGGAAAGCTTATCCTAGAGATTCTCCTTAACTAAAAAATGGAAAGACCTTTTTGTAGGCATATATCTATGATCATCCCCTATCCTTAACCATGGGTTCTACATCTTTCCCACTTTTTATCTCTATTCATTGCCCTAATCAAGGTACGAGGCTTCGCTGGGGAAACTTGCTCGTAATCCATGCTAAGCTACGAAGGGTTGACTATTAACAAAGAAGCTCGACCATCGTGTACGCTGCATGGAAATCGCTTAGTGATTGGATGGAACAAAATGAAGTGTTGTCCACCGATTGGATGTTTGCTTTTTACTATGTTATGTTTTTATTTTTGGTCACTGTGTCGATCTTACCCTGAGTCGTAGTCTACTTTTGAGTCTTTATATTCGATCTCATCGTTTCATTATCAAGTTAAAGCTTTGAGTTACATCTCAAGCTTCACCTATCTTCTTCTCTTATAGTGAGTTGTGAGTGAATACACGACTAGTGAAATACAATCAAGTATACCTCCCTTTACATTTCCCTATCGCTGGTATCGAGATCATGGTTGGAAGTGGGTCTTCATCTAGTGCTTCACAGGGCAAATGTTCCATTCTTTTAATGGTGAACATTTCAACCTATGGACACTTATGATGAAAACAATGTTTAGATCGAGAGATCTATGGAATCTTGTTGAAAAAGGTTTCGGTGAGGAGGAAGACGGCAACCGACTAAATGAGAGCATGAAGAAGGGACGCAGGCCCCAGATCTCATCCAACAAGCGCTGGAGCCAAGATCCTCGTCAGGATATCGGAGGCAAAGACCACCAAAGATGGATGGGAGATACTTAAACCGAGTTTCAAGGAGACTCCGCATACTCAACACCGGGCCAAGTCAGCACTTTTACATAGGGAGTCGGATGTCGCAGTTGAAGCAAGGCGAAATCCATCCAAGACTTCATCGACAGGGTGCTTGACGTAGTGTTCCGGGATTCGGTGATGGGCGACCAGCTCAGACAAGAATGTGGTGGCAAAGATACTGAGAAGCCTCACTCCAAGGTTCTCACACGCTGCAGCACTCTATCATGAAGCCAAGGATCTCAATACTCTCACCGTTGAAGCACTTGGTAGCTCTTTGAAAAAGCCACGAATCTATACTAAAACCTTGCAGCGAGGAGGAGGAGAAGGCTCCGATGCAAAAAGCTCTCCTTTGGGTGAACACAGCCACTGAGGAGGTCGAGGTCGGGCGTAGTTCCTTCGTGAGGAGAGCCGTGGACGCAGGCAGGTTATGAGCATGAGTCGTGGCATAGATGCGACAAGCAAGTACAAGGGTATGCAATGTTTTTATATGCAAAAATTTGGGCATTTGAAAGCCCATTGTTGGTACAAAAACAAAGAAGCTAATGTCATCGAAGAGGCGAAAGAAGGTCGACGAGGGCCTACTATTCATGGCAAAGCAACGAACACATGAGTGAAGGAGGAGGAACTCGCTCGTTGATAGGCACGTCAATCATATGTCCGGAGATAAGAAGCTATTTCAAAACATAAAAGAGACCACACAACAAACAATTAGACTTGGAGACTGGGAAAGCACTACAAGTCTGCGGAGTAGGCTCGGTAGTTCTCCGCGCTGCAAGCACGGGAAAATTAAGCACTCTAACTAATGTACAATATGTACCCTCACTTTAGCTCATAACACGCTAAGTGTGGGTCGGCTTAATGACGCAGGATATAATGTGGAATTTACTGTGATGGGAAATGCTCCATTAGAGAAGCCGCATCAAACACCAAGGTGGCGGGAGTTCAAATGACACCCCACCGACTCTTTCCCTTTAGATTCGCACTGATGTAGGTGCAGCTAACGTCGTGCAAGGAAATGAGACGTTGATGAACCTATGGCACAAGCGTTATGGTCACCTCAACCTGAAAAGCTTGAAGCTCTTATCAGAGAAACAACTTGTGCATGGCCTTCCCACCATCAAGCAAACAAACCCATGTGAAACTCATTGTGAAGCATGTTTATTAGGAAAACAAACAAGAGTTGAGTTTCCTAAAGGGCAAGCAAGAAGGGCCACAATCCCACTTGAACTCATTCATGGGGACCTTGTAGGTCCGATGCAAACGACCTCTCTCGGTGGTAACAAATATTTTTCTTATTAACAGACGATTTATCTCGGCATAGTCAGGGTATTCTTCCCTTGAGAGAAAAATCAGACTCAGCATGAACAATTCAAGACGCTCAAAGGCAATGGTGGAGAAGCAAAGCTGTCATCATCGGTGAAGATTCTCCTGACTCGACCGAGGAGGAGAATTTACCTCTAAGGAGTTCAAATCTTTCAGCGAACTCTCCGGCATCCGAGCAGAACTCACGGCTCCCCGGCCACCACAAAGAAACTGGCGCTGCACGAAAGAAAGAATCGGATCGCTGACGTAGATGGCGAGGACAATGTTGAAAGAGAAGAAGATGCCTTTGGAATATTGGGCGGAGGCGGTCTCCACCGCCGCTCACGTGGTTTAACCGAGCGCCGACGAAAAGCGTTGGAAAATTTAACACCCTATGAAGCGCTGACTGGTTGAAAACCCGCCGTGGACCATCCGAGGTGTTCGGGTGTTCGACTTTCACGATGGTCGATTCAGCAGACACGAAGAAGTTCGATGCCAAATCAGAGAGAAGGGTTTTTATAGGATATTGTGACAAGTCAAAGGCTTATAAAGTGATAAATCCGGTCACGAAACGAATTGAAGTCAGCAGGGATATTGAGTTTGTTGAAAAATGAAGGTCGGACCCGTCAAATGCTAGTGAGTCAACTACACAAAATTTTCGCGCCAACCGCTGACGTAGAGAAAGTTATTGAAACCGACTATGAGAATGTATCTCACCATTGATGGCACTCGATGAACGGCGGGGATCAAATCGAGCATCCAAATAATTCATCTCGTAGAACCCGGATAAGCTTAATCGAAGAAGATGCTACGCTCGGTGAGGTATGAGAGCTAACCGACATCTATAACACGATGTTCTTTTTGCTCTCAAAGACGAAATCCAATTTTCATTCGAGGAAGCGAGCCAAGAGCAAGGATTGATCGTAGCTATGCAGGAAGAAATGGAAGCAATCCACAAAAATCAAACGTGAAGCCGACTGCCTGCCGGAGGGCAAGAGAGCAATTGGATTAAAAATGGATATTCAAATCCAAATTTAATCCCGATGGTACACTCGCTAAGGAAGAAGGCTCGCGTGGTCACTAAAGGTTATGTCCAACAAGAAGGAGTTGACTTTGAAGATGCTTACTCTCCAGTTGCCCGAATGGAGACAATCCGGATGTTCTTCGCCATCGAGCTCGTGAGAATGTGGTGTATTCATCACTCGACGTGAAGACGGATTCCTTAATGGAGAGATAAAGGAAGAAGTATACGTTGTTCAACCGTAAGGCTTCATTGTTGAGAGGAAAAGAAGAGCATGTATATAAACTAGAGAAGGCCTTATATGGACTCTGCAAGCTCGAGAGCTTGGTATAGCCACATCGACCGGTACTTTCATCAACAAGGGTACGTGTCGCAGATCTCAATGAACCTCACTGTGTACAAGAGAGACAAAGGAGGCTCAAACATTCTTATGTTATGCTTATACGTAGATGATATTATCTACATGAGCTCTTCAAGTGAGATGATGATCGAATTCGTAGAAAAGAATATGATGAGCACCTTTGAAATGAGTGACCTGGGTCCATTAAGGTATTTCTTGGGCTTGAAGTCAAACAAAAACCACGGTTCATTGTTTGTATCTCAACCGAGGTACGCTCAAGACTTATTAAAGAAGACCGGAATGTCTGCACCCAAACCCGACTCGCCTCCTATGAATTCGAATGAAAAACTCGCTCTAAAGGACAATTCGAGCAATGCCGACTCTACTGCATGCATGAAAAATTGTAGGAGGGCTGCTCTATCTCACACACACGAGGCCCGATTTAGCATTTCGCAGTGGGAGTTGTCTCTCGGTTTATGCAAGCTCCAACAACACATCATTTGGGAGTCTGGAAGAGAATCCTCGCACTATGTGAGCAGAACAGATCGACCATGGTCTTCACTTCTCTCACAACAACAACTTCAAACTTATTGGGTACATGGATGCGATGACGGGCGGCTCTGCCGCGAGCGACAGGGAAAAGCACATCCGATGGGTATTCTCACTCGGTTCCGCCGCCATTGCATGGAGTTCAAAGAAGCAACTAATCACGGCTTTTATCTAGCACCGAGCGAGTATATCTCTCGCTACTGTCGCATGTGAAGCAGATGTGGCTTAGGAGGCTTCTTGAGGAACCCGAATGAAAAACAAGAAGGTGCAAGTGTCATCCATTGTGATAACAAATCGCCATCTCCATCACCGTAAATCCTATACTACACGGTCGCACTCAAACATATCGATACTCGCTACCACTTCATCGAGAGATCTTGTGAAAGATGGGATAATCGAAAGTCATACTACTCGCAGCACACACGACCGTGTGGCGGACATACTTACCAAAGCATTACCAACCCACAAGCATGAATACTTTCGAGATGCTCTTCGGGGTATGGAGTTCGAGCAAGGGGGAATGTTGGGAAAACTTGCTCGTAATCCATGCTAAGCTACGAAGGGTTGACTATTAACAAAGAAGCCGGCTCTACGTAGTACGTTGCATGGGAAACCGCCTGTCAGGATTGGATGGAACAAAATGAAGTGTTGTGCACCGATTGGATGTTTGCTTTTTACTATGTTATGTTTTATGGGCTGCTGTGTCGGTCTTTACCTTTTTGAGTCGTAGTCTACTTTTTGAGTCTTTATATTCAGCTCTCTGCTTCATTATCAAGTTAAAGATGGTTACATTCAAGCTTCACTATCTTCTTCTCTTATAGTGAGTTGTGAGTGAATACACAGCTAGTGAAATACACTGAAGTATACCTCCTTTACATTTCCTATCACCTTTCTAATCTCTTGCGAAGACAAGCTTTCCCTCATTTCTTTACCTCCCCCTTCTCTTTTATTTTCTCCCCCTTTATATATATATTTTTAAGCTGGCATCACGTATTTCCCATAATGACAATTCATTCTCATCCCATAAGTAGCCTTGCACCATCTTTCCTTTCATTCCTTTGAATATTGCTCTTCATTGGTTGGTTCTCTCTTGAGGTTGATATCCTTATGTGACCACCTTGACCACCTCTCTCAATCTCCCTAACAAGTTATGCAACATTGCCCCCCTCCTTTCATAGGGACCTTGTCCTCAAGGTCTAGATGAGGGTACTGATGCTATAAGAGAACTAGATTTTCTCATGAATTATTTAAGCTGGAAGCCCATCCTACTTTATCAGGAGTTGAGGGACCTATTGACCATTCCTAAGAATTATTTGAGATTGAAGAACATATTTAGGTTGATTGAGTGGTCTAAATTAAGTAACCATGAGCAGTAGAAATATAATCAAATGCTATGGGATGTCTTGATATTTGATCAACAATGAGACATGAAAAATGGGATGTATCCAAGCTTCTGTAGGTAGAGAAAGCTTGTAAGCTACTGACCTAATGCATTGCAGTATTTGGAATTTACCAAAGAACTTCATGCTGAGTTATTAACTTCTACACAAGGAAAGCAAAGGACTGACAGTATGGTTGTAAATTGACAAACACCAAGTCTCCACCTTCAAAGATAACTTTAGACCATTTAGTATTAGCGAAATGTTTAATCATATCTTGTACATGAAATAAATTCAGTTTCAATCTCACGCACACCTGATCCCTTTGGTGGAGTAGAGAGGAAGCTGATGAAGGATCTCAGTCATTCTAGCAATATGTGATCAAATGTTGGAGGATCTCTTCCATAAAGAACTTTGAAGGATGTCATGGTTGTTCTCGAATGGTATGTCGTACTATATTACTACTCAACCCAAGCAGTAGTTCTAACCATTGCTTGGAATTCTCTGAAGTAATGCATCTCAAGTATTGCTGCAAGCATTTGTTTAGTCCTTCTATTTACTCATCACTTTGTGAGTGATAAGCCGATGACATGGAAAGAATAGTACGTGCCCATACTTTTGAAGAGATGTTGTTAAAATTTACTAGTAAATGCCTTGTCTTTGTCACTACTAATCAAAATAGCATGTAGTTTAGCCACATTGGTAGTGAAAGCTTCAACATATATGGTTGTGTTGCAAGAATCTACCCTGAGAGGGATGAAGTTACCATATTTTGAAAGGTGACCAATGACTACATAAACCACTTAAATCTTTGAAAAAGACATCCCGATGATGAAATCCATGGATATATCTTCCTAGACTTGTTGAGGGGAAAGGTAGTAAGAGCCTTCTAGGGTGGGTGTTCACTTGTTTGGCTTGTTGGTATATGTGATAATAGTGAACAAAATCATGGACATTTTTTCTCATGCCTAGCTGATAAAATTGGTGAGCCAAACGAATGTACGTCCTTAGTGTGCTAGTATGCCCACCAACAAAGGTCGCATGAAACTCTTGTAACAACTGTTGCTTGAGTTGTGGGTCAATGGGAACTACTACGCACCTTGATATCATCGTAGGTCATGTCCCCAGTGTAACTTTAGAGTTTGCTAAAGAACTACTACACACCTTGAGTTGTGGACCAAAGGACTTTTGGCAAATCATTATTTTTTATATTATCAATAATATTAATTGTTAGTTTCAAGTTTTTTAAGTAATTTCAAATCTTCTCCATTTTTTTATTTTTTCTATTTTTGGAAGTGAAAGTGGTGCTTGGAGTTCATGTTGTATAGTTTGAGATGTTTATCTCTTTGAATTGGTAGGGCTATGGCAAATTGAGATATCATAAATTGTTACAATTAATTTTATTTGTAATTCTTAAAATTTACTTTGTAATATGTTGTTTTATAAATTGTATTTTGAATTTTATTGTTATTAATGTGGTAATTTGAGCTATTGTTTTATTGCATTTTGAGCTTTTCTTTTCTTTTCTCTTGTATTTTGATATAAATGTGCCAATCTATCTAAGTGGTCGATTTCATAATTTAAACTAAAAAAAACCAACAAAATGCACTTAAGAGAATAATTAAATAACAAAAGTTATTAATAATTAAAATTAATTACACTAATCAGTACAATAACTAATTTAAGAATAAAATTAATTATTAAATTAAATAATATTTAAAATTATAATAATTAAAATGATATACAAATAATTGACATAACTAAAATTTTTTTTTTTGCCAAATATAAAAGAACTCATGGATAAACTCAACATGGGAACTATATCTCTTAAATAGATCAAACCAAATGTATATTTTTCAAATCTAAATTTACAAATCTCTTAAATCAAATTCAATATCATATAATGCAACATTTCCAGTTTATGAAACTAAATTAACTCTATTATCTCTTGAAATTTAAATATTTATAAATAAATTGTTGTTTAAAATTATCCTTGTATTTGTTTTTTCTTGCAACCAAACACTTAATTGTAATTTAAAGTATAATATTCTACCTATATGTATTTTCCACTAATAATGTAATTTGAAATTCAAAAATTAACAACTCCCTTAAAGAAAAAATCATTGACTATATGGAAAAAATTACTATCCATATGTTAATAAGAGAAGTGCGAAATTATTTTTATACATAGAATTATCTCATAACTGATTACTATGGATTTAAATTTAACAAAGATGTTTCAAAGATGTACACGATTGGAGTAGTTGCTGGTATATCACTAGTAGAGTAAATTTTGGATGTTACTAATTTTAGAATGTTCATCTTGTTTGGGTCTAGTGCACTTTGGATTTTGTTAAAAAAGAAACCTTTTATACTAAAGCTGTGTGCTAGGCAAGACTAGTTATCAAACAAACACAGTTCATCTTTTTTATTAATATGATTTTTAGTCTATTTAGATGTATCTATGACCTATTGATTGACCCAAAATTATTGCATCATTCATTTGTCTTTTCAAATTTACTAATCAAATGCTTGAATATTTATCCATTGTTAACCTTTATCAAGAATACATTTTAGTACATGGAGGAAATAAGCACAAGGATGACCTAATTATAATTAGACTTTTCTATGTTCCTTCAAGGCTGCCTTAGGCTTCTTCTTCCTCCTTTCCTTGTCATAATCAAATGCTTATATAATGGCCCACATAACATTTAATTGTAAGATTGCAAGTGGATCAGATAGGAACAATCAAAGCTTCCATCTATTTGTATCTATTATATTAATAAGAGTCAGATAGAGAAATTCGCGTGGATGTCCAAGTTCACGTTTGTTTTTCCCATAAATTATGGTAAGAATGATGGTTTTAGAAGTTACTCAAAATTGACAAAAAGTAATAAAATTCAATTTGATATACAATAAGTTAAGGAAATTAATAGATGTCTATGCTCATGTTGATTTTTCATAATTTATGATGAGCGTGAAAGGTTATATTTATTTTGAATGAAGTGATTTTTCAAATATTAATTTATAAATATAAAGTTTAAATTTCAAGGAGACAATCTGAAAGGCACTGAGAATTACCTTCAAGATTAGTTTCAAATTACAAATTAGAAATTTACAATGTAGTAAATATTAGAATATTAAAATATAATTTTTAAAACTACACCATTTAATAATAATATTACACTCCCGCTTAGTGAAAGAGAACATCCTAATTGGATACACGGAACTTATCCATTATTGGGATTATATATTATTTCATTTAACACTCTATTTTGAGGGCATGTGAAAACACAGTCTATACTCTAAAATCATACCAAATTTCACATTTTACAAATTTTAACATTAAAACATATTTGAGAAAGCCAATGGCTCATTTACTACATCCGAGAAGTTTATCATACAAATTATATTTCAAATTTAGATTCAAAGAAATTGACATGAATTCCAAAAGCAATAATAAACGAAATGCAACCTACTACCGTAAGTTTATGTTTGATTTCAACCCTACTTATCCATGAAAAACATTTCTCCAATCTCAACTAAATTATGAGACGGCTTAAGGTAGGGTGATGGAAATTAAATGATTCCATGCTTATGAATTGAACAAGCAAGTGTTTGACCCACCTAACCATTCTTGTGTTTGTGTCTTCTATGTTGGTGAACGCCAACCCTCTTTTCATTGCAACTTCTTACCATTATTAGACCTTGTTTGTCCTCTTCTTACCTACCAAAAAGTGAAAAATAAATAAATAAAGAACCATTGAATTGACCTTGCATTGACCATATTTTTATTTATTAAAAAAATATAAAATATATAACATACGGACAGCAAAATGGCCGAAAACAAAGAACAATATAGGACTCAATTTACTGGAGTGTTAAAAACAAAATGCGAAAAAAATACAGAGTAATAGTGACACCAATTAAACAGAATAAAGAGCTCTAAAAAGAATAAATTGTGTTATATGAGGAAATCATTCATGCAAGACAAGTCATCATAAATTGAGTATTAAGCTCAATTTTTAATGAACTTAAAAATTGTTTCATTTATTTTTTTATTCATTTGAAATATATATTCTTTATTTTTGGAAATTAAAGTGTCGTCACCTATGAAGTTTGCACAAGGATTAAAATTGATATTAAAACTAATAAAATCTGAGAAATATGTGATAAGAGATAATTTTATTGGAGATTATTTACTCTCATTAATAAATACTAAAATAAATTTTACATTAAATAAGAAAATAAAATAAAATATCACGTCGTATATAATACTCACTAATAAACAGCGAGATAATATGAAACAGCAGGAGTTTTGACGGAAATTCTAGATACTTTCGAATCTTTTAACTTTTTGCAGAGGCCAAATGAGTTTAATAACTCATTCGACATAATGGAAAATTAATAGAGGCAAAATCATAAGCGGAGTGAAATAACTAAAATTATTAAAATTAATTAAGCGAGTGAATAACTAAATTATTCAAATTAATTAAAATTGAAATGACATTTATGAAAGCATCCCCTAAACATGCCACACATGCATTTCCACACTATGTTCTCCAACTTTATTTAATTGTTTCTCTTTCATCAGTCAACTAATTCTCATTTATACACAAAACGTTGCCAAGCTGGAATGTGATTTCTGCTGAATTAGTAAATATACACAACTTTAAATTGTTATTCATGCTAATATTTAAATATTACCTTTAACTTATCAATGATGTATACATAAATTGATTGGATTAATTAAATATAAAATTTTACAATTAATTATGAAGAATATAACTCTTTCTTTTAATAAGTGAGAGATTGAGGACATATGACTTAAATCACACTTAAGTAGCATGCAGTGAGTAGTATGGTTTATTGACAATTAACTTAATCTAAATATATTTTACTTTATAAAAAATAGTGTAATTTATCTTTATTATTTTCTTTATTGATATTTTTACGTGAAAATGATACATCATTTTATTAAAGTGGAATTTCCTTTTTAATTATTTCACAACAGATAAACATGCTTGTGATAATTTGATATCATGCATACACATATTTAGGAGATCTATAGACCATCATTAAACAAAAGAGTGTTGTTGCATGTCAAAATCACATATCAATGTGTCCCTAATTTATTTTTATATTTTTATTTTTATTTTTATGGCATGTTTAGTAGATAGCATGTTTATCTAATTTAACCATCTTTATTGTCTCCTACCCTTTATTTTATATCAGATAAACATGCTCTTCAATATTTTGTACATCTTTAGAGCATCTTTTAAACAAAAGTGAGTTGCATGTCCAAATCAGAGGTCAATGAGTAATTATGTTAGGGTGCCACTGATGTCAATGGGTCACATAAAGCAATCTCAAATAATGCACCTCCATGTTCAAACATTAGTCCTTAAGGTCCAAACACAAGCCAACCAAATTAAACTCTATTAAATTTTTAATTATTATTTTATCAACTGGTCTTTTGAAAATGTATTTTGGTTTTATCCGAAGTTTGAGCTTGGGTTAAATTTATTTTGTTTTATTTTTTAATAAATATAAATAAATCACATATTGTTAAAGGTGTAATGTGAACTTTTTAATTATATCATACACCTTCACTTTACAACTGGGAAGAGTCAAACTAGTAATCTCACTCATATTTATGGGACTCAAGGTCAAAAGACTATTCACACTTTGATTTAAATGAGTTTAAGTTCATTCAAATTAAACCGAACCGAACCAGACCAACTTTTCATGGTCATGAGCTAGTGGCACCATTTGACCAAATGCAATTCATTCAAGAATGTAGGAAAATAATTGATGTGTCATTCACCTAATTCTCAACAAGAGAATTTCCAATGCCACAACCGTCCCATAACTTTATTGACATTTTTGGATATGATTTTCCTTTTTTTTTTAATTAGTTTTTCTCCTAAAGATGACATAATAGTGTATTTATGTTAATAAAAATACATTCTATGAATGTATTTGAAATATAAAGTTTTGTGAAACCATTTTGATGTAGGGTTAAATTCAGTTAGTTTTTGTTATATCAATGATTAAAAAATGATGATTAGATATCAATTAAAGCAAAACAAAAATCAAATGGGCGATTTAAAAAAAAAAAAACCATTATTAATAAAAAATATTTGGAATAAAAATTAATTTAATTAATAAAAAAATAACTATTGGTAGGCCTTTAAAGAAACTAAGCTTGATAGAGTTTGGTCTTATTGAGGTTGATTCAAAATTGAATAACTCAAATTGAAGTTTGGTCTGATGTTATTTTTAAAAGCTAGAGTGCAGTTCGATTTGGTCTAAAATTAATAAGTTAATTTGTAACCTTTTTTTTCTTGACAACAACCAATAGAATATATTTGATATAAGTAATATATTATATAATAATGGTACATATTATAAACATTATAATATTATAATATATTTTTATATTTCACACTATTCAGTTAAGCTCAATTTAACCTCGTTCAGCGCTTAAACTCCATTCTAAAACTCGAATCTTCACCTAGTTAGAGGGTGACCTACCTGTCATTTTTCAAAGTATTTTAAACTTTTGCATTATTGTTATTATTATTATTTTGTCTCCAAAACGGCAAAATCAAAAGTTCGTCAAAATTGTCAGAGATTCCTCCAAGCAAACGTAATATTAATACCATTTATTTCATTTAAACCTAAAATCAAAGGTACTTCCAAATGTGAAATAGGGGCATGCAGTATATAATATATTGCTTTGCCACTCACTTTTTTTATAAAATAATTAAAAAATAAGTTCTTTTAAATAGATAAATCACCAACAATATATAGTTGCCGAAAACAGGCACACAGAGAAGAATAAATAGAACTTAAAAAAAAAAGGGTGTAACAGCAAACGGGGGATAGGCATTTTTAAAAGCAAATTGAAAAACCAAACAAAAGTGAACATATAAGGGGCTGGTGGTGTTTCCAAGTGCCGATAACCAACTGTTAGTGATGAGCCTCCAAGTTGATATTATTTGACACCATAGGCAATTGGAGTTCATGTTGATGTGGCACGAGGTGACATGGTGGTCAAGATGACATAACGCTAGATGATGTGGTAAAGATATTTTGTGGTAAAGGTTATTGATGATTTTTTCTTGAAGAGCAAGCAAAAAAAGAAACCAAATTAAACAACTATTTAACTACTTAGAAGTCAAGTTCAAATAAAGCCCATATTGGTAGTAGCGGAATTAGGATGCATTTATTGGGGAAGGGGGCTAAAGGTGAATGATGCACTCTCCGCAAGTGTACTGGATCGCATACAAGTAATATAGTGGTATCCCGTGAGGGAGTAGGGTTGTCGAACCACGTAGACTAGACTTAAAGTACTCACTTTTCTTCCGATGTCTAGTTAAACAAGAATTGGATTGATTTTTAAGAAAAGAAACAATTAAACAAGGGTGAGAATAGGTGGAGATAAAGGATGGATTAGGAACGAAGTTTTCAACAATAAGAGAGCAATACCCCAGGATGATTCCTATGAGCTGTAGCATGCCGACATGCTTCTAAAGCCTATCAGGTACGTTCTAAAGTTCAAGTGTGTACTCACAACCAATGTTGCATCTATGGTTCTCAAGTACATCAAGTTTTGCCAAGATAACTATGCATTTCAAACACATCAAGTTTTGCAATCACACAAAAAATCACAACTATGGTAATCCATACATCGAGTTTTACCAAGGCAACTGTGCACAATCCACACTTATGCAACACAAGATTAAACACATGAAACTAAAAAACTTCGTAGACATTAAAAATAGGTAGTCAAAGCATACAAAGCATCATAGTTTACGTCCAAGGCACCGTGGATGGTCAGCCCCTCATGGACGAGTACAACCAGGAAGAGAAAGATAAAGAGCTAGAGGAAGAAGACATAACTCCCTTCTTCTCAAGATGATCTTCCTAATTGAGCTCCGATATGCTAACCCCACTTCTCTAGTGCCTCCAACTCGTCCTTGTTGATCCCCTTAGAAGGTGTGGTGAAGCCTGATCTTCGCTCTCATCAAAGTCCTCCCGGTGGAAAGAAGAGTCCCCAAACAAAGATGAGATTGAAACACTAAAATCTGGAGTTAAAAGGGCAGTTTTGGGCTCGACACGGGCTAAGCACGGTCGTGCTTCGACTGTGCTTCCTCAGTTGGGCTTTTGAGTGAATTGACTGAGCACTTGCCTGGATTTTCTAGTGGGAGGAAGCACGATCGTGCGTGGACCATGTTTCACTTGAGCACGATCTTGCTAGGAGCAAGCGAAGCGTACTTCCCCTGTTAAGCAGAAAATGCCTCAGACCTAAAATATTCAATGGGAGGAACACGCTCGTGCCTCGACCGTGTTTGGCTTAAGAGAACCATCCTACTTGAGTTTTCGCTGGGCATTCCTCCGAGCATAGATAATCAGTGGGACAGAGCACGATCGTGCTCTGCCCATGTTCAGCTTGAGCACTTAGCAAATGTCTTTGTTCTTCGCTCATTTCATCATCAAATTCACTCCAAATTGCTTCAAACCCCAAAATCCTGCACATGGAACAACTATACCCAAAATAGCACCGAATATACAAAAAATTATGCTAAAGGACGGGTAAAATAATGAATTGAGGGTAAATAAATATGATATGAAATGCACTCATCAGTGAAGGTAAAAAAAATCCAACAAAGCAATTGTTTGCAATATAAAATAATATAATAATATAAATTGTAATTAAGATAACCATAATTCAAACACACATAAGAAAAGGCATAAAATAACTATTCTTGCACATTTAAAGTAGAACTGTTGTCACGACCAATGCTTCTACCAGACATGTGTGCCATGCAACTAAGGGGAGGTAACTACATCCGACGAGTTTGTTTTTTCCATAAAACATCGTAGAATCACTTCATTATCAATAATTGTAAAAATCTTCTTCTCAATATAGACAACCAAGCCATCATTCATCCACTAATCTCCTATTTTATTGCGTAAATCAGTTTTTACAGTATTCATTGCAGAAAATACCTTCTCAACACTAGCTACTGCCCCTAACAAAACTAATGGCAACTCAATAAGGTGATAAGCGAGTGGGAAAATAACACTTTTACATGTCTCAACCATTTTCTTAGCAAAACCTCCCAAGTCCCCTATATTTCCAAAACCTTTATCATATCGCACATCATAAATAAAAGTTGTAAGTTGATCCTTAGGCATCATGCATTCAGTCACTGAGAAGTCTTTAGGATAAAGCTTTGCAAGACGGAGTAGCTTGTGAATGTTGAATTTGGAGAACAAGTTCCTTGACTCAAGGCATGACACAAGAAGAAATAACTCCGTGCTAGTTTCTGGTTAACGGTTTTGCATTTCTTGTGCAATGAAATCAACAACCTAAAATGACAACAATAATAAAATCAATAACAAATATGACTAAATAACTAAATTAAAGCCATTTATAAAAAAACATAATAAATAAAAAAAATAATTACCTCACAAAATATTCCGACTTGATAATGGTGAAAATAAGTAATGACTTGTACATCCCACACAGAATGACCACAGATTCTCATATTATCCTCTATATTAGGCATTGGGATCAAGTTTCTCTCACAAAAAAAGGCTAACCTTCAAAGAAGAATTCTTCCCATCCTATCTCTCAAGTCTTGAAGTCGAGCTTCACGCTTTCAATTACATGAATAGCTTGAATAATATTCTCGATCTTTTTGTTGTAAGGCATGCAAATGATAATTCATCTATTATCCCCAACAAGCGCCTCATCAAGTGCATCACAAATACAAATTGATAACTCTCCACTTTTTTTCTATCAAACTTGCCACTATAGCTCTATTATCATTAGATGTACCATCATCATGAATGTTTTGCAGTACCCTAACACTGAAGTACACATAGATATTAGTCGAAGAATGGTAGTGTAATGTGATCCCAAAGAGTATCCACTAGACATGCTGGGTTGGATTCTTGATTTTTTTTTTCCTCTACTACCGACTATCTCTACCTTCTCCAACTGCTCAACCAACCTATTATGATGATGTTATCGAAGTTGGTCTCTTCTTATACACAATGCTCCGACCGCATTAACAATCAAAATAGCATATTGGAAAAAATCACTTATAATCTGATTATCTTTATCAACAGCAACAATCACTATCTGGAGCTGGTGAGAAAAACACTAGACATACCTTACTTATAGATTTTCTCTTAGGATAAGTGCCTTTAAACTATTGAATCACCTGCATATTTGAGGCTCCATCATATCCCTATCCTCTTAGCTTTGAAAGAGACAACCCATGTTTGCAAATAGGCAAGTAATAGCATTCTTCAAAGAAATTGCAGAGGTGTCAGTTGCTCATTCAATGAGACATCTCGGGCTTCATCAATCATAAGAGAGAAATAGTTATCTCCACTATCATCAATAATAACACGTGTGATCTCCGTTGCACAAGTATTTGCTAACTCTTTTTTAACTTTTGGAAAAATCATTTGATTGTTTATAGGGCATTTTGATTAACTGCCTTCCAAACCTCTTCATTCCGTGGATTGTACCACTAGAGCAACTCAAGAAAATTGCCAAGGTTCAATGAACTTGATACTCATCATGTCCATGGAAGGACATACCTTAGCTTAATAGAAAACGCGTTACATCCTGAATAATCAACTTGCTTGTTTCTTTGTTTCATTGGTTTAGATTGAATCCAAGAACCCGTAGGAGATCTTTGGAAACCTTTGAACTTAATTTTGAGCCAACAATAGGTCTCGTTTAAGGTTACATTGCATTCTTAGACTTAGGGTTTCATTTGTGATGGCTTACTTCCTTGCTTGGTTGTGGTTGTGTATGTGGTTATGTTTGGTAGGTGGTAAAGGTTTGGCTCAAGGTTTACGTGATTGAATAATTATATTAGAATATTATTTCAATATCAAAAATTTTTGACTAAAAATATTTCATTGTTTTATCGGGTTGAATAGATGCTTTGATCGGTTTGGAAAGGAGTTTCTATGTTATTGAATTATATGTGAAACTCTTGATATTTGCATGAAAAATATTTATGACTATACTCATATATTGGAGTGGAAAATGATTAATGAAACTTTTGTATACATAAACATGCTTTTTGGCATTGACACTTATGTAAATGGCTTTCATTCCCGTTTAGGGATGTTGTCCTGGAAATGGACTTTATGTCGTGATATACATATATTGTATTATTGAGCACATATAGATTTTGATGGTGATGGGGTATATCCTATCTTGTTACAATGGGCAATCTTTGTAGCCAGCCTGTAGAGGTGACGTGGAAGACCCGGGTTTATTTGTCCACTTCAAGTAGCGCGTAGAACCCTGATTGGATGTGTATCGGGTACCCAAAGTCACCACACGGCGGTCCGATGGGTCAAAGTCAAAGGGAATGAGGATCTTGACTGTTTTAAACTTAGCCATGGCCATGGCTAGAGTTTAGAGAGGTTTTTGAACCATTGTCCATTGGAGCAAGATGCAAATTTCGTATTTTAAGAAATTATGTTTTCTTGCAAAGCAAATCTTTGAGAGGTGATCTCTTGTTTATTCTTTGGAAAAGTGGTCCGATGACGATTTTATGTATTATTGTTTGCAAAACTCATATTATGCTAGTTATAATTCATACACGTATATGTGTTGTTACTTGTATAAATGTTGAAATGCTTCAATTTATATTTAGTATTGCAAAATCTTGGTTATTGAAAATTTAAGTAGTTTGATTTCATATTCTTTTGTAACTGTGCTAATCTGTTCACTGAGTGATTTTAGTTACTCACTCTCTCCCTCCTTTCCAGGCTTGAGCTTCTAGTGGTGTTGCTGTGGGATGGAGTGAGCATCCTCCTATCTATCTTTCTTATTTCCAGTCTTATCTATATTTCTACTTGAACATGTTGCATTGTATAAGGACATGGATCCACTAGTGTGTTTGACACTCTATATGCATGACTTATATGTTTACTTATTTTTTTTAAAAAACCATGGTTATAATTGTGACGAGCATGTTTCCTTTAATTCTATTATCAGGTTAATGGTAATGTTGATTCCTCTGTGTTATCTTTGGGTCCCAAATTTTGTATATTCTGAACTTATGAATTATGTTCAGTACTGTTTCATCCCATGATAGTTAGCCTTGCGGGGACTCGAGGGTTGAGTGGCGTGGGTGTCCCTCCTGGGGTTGTCACATGCCGGTCCTGTGGGACGTGACGTGACATCGCCTCCTTAGTCCTTATAAGTTATATTCTTTGCCTGTGTGTTAATGTGCCATGTGTGTAATATGTTTTTATATATAACCTGCATCGTTGTCTACATATGAGTTAATAGTAAACATGTGAAAAATTAGGACAACAATGAAGATTTATTAACTTATAAGTATAATTTGACATAGAATAAATGAATTATTAATATGTTAAATGTGATTACAATTTACAAATTTATAATAAAATGGTGCGTGTCTCATGTGTAGCTTTGTGAACATGTCAGATATTAAGGGCAAGAATTCCAATGATGCAATCATGCATATTTCTTTCTCCATGAAACCTATTAATTAAACCAATAATTAAGCACTTAACATCATTAGCTTCATAGCTTCTTGGGGGGAGGGAGGGTTTCCATTATCAGCAATTCATCTCACCTTTCTCAGTCAAGCTCTGGAGGCTAAGGAGGGTCTCACCAGCATCAGGGGAGGTTGAAGCCCATGCTAGCTCCCTCTTGGTTCTGCCATTACATATTGGGAGCTTAGATTGGTAAATGGCTAATTGAAGGCACCATTTATATTTGGTAAGGCAACTTGAAGGTCAACCTTGGAGGGAGTCATTTATAGACAAAACTAAATATAGATGGAGATATTTAGAAATATGACTAAATATGGTGACGATTAAAGACATGGTTTTGAAGAACGAAACTTGGATGATTGGAAGACCACGTTTGGTGATTAGAAGATTGTAAAAACCAAATTTAACTTAGAGATCAAGTTTGGTAGAAGATTTGAAGATCTTTAAAATCATTGAAGACTATCTTTGGTATAGTGAAAACACACCATGATGGGGTGCAACCCTTAAAAAGGTATTGCAGACGAGACCATAAGGAGTTTAGCTAATTGCTACCTAATCGAGATCAGGAGGATTCAATAGTGTTCAACTTGGATATAACTAGGAGGGGTAGAAGCATTTTGGGGTCACGTTGGAACGGAAGCTAGAACTTAATCAAGGTCAGCAAAAAGGGTAATGTTCCAAGCTCAGTTACTACTAGAGTTGCAACAGCTAAATTTGTAAAGTGTCCAAATTTAAGTAGCTATAGAAATTCTTAAAAAATGAAATTCTAATTTTTGGGGCATTGAGATGTCTATCAATATAAGACCCTGCTCTGAAGATTTACGATGGACACAAGGAGAGAGTTCTAAGAGTGTGGGTGAGAAAGTGGGCATCAAACAATCAAGAGAGATGTCACTTATAATCCTTGGTAAGGATGAGTGAGAGATTTGTATACACATTTGTTCTTTTCTTTTAGTAGATTTATCTCTGGGTATGATCCCTAGATGTAGGCTATTGTTTAGCTGAATTGGGAAAACAATGCTTGTTGTCCTTTCTATGGTGGTTTTTTTTAATGGTTTGGTCGTGGTTGCGTCTATAAAATATTGAGTGATCATCAATCCACAATACCGAGACGGAATAAACAATAACCAACTTGGATAATTTATCTATGGTCACTTTGGGACCACTACTCAAGAGATATCAAATGAGTTGTTAGTTTCAGATGGTCCTCCTCAGTGATGGCGGAGGTGCATAGAAAGTCAACTGTGTTTAATTATAACACAAAGTCCCCAAATTTATACATCTTCAAGCCTTAGTTGTAAAGAACCAAAAAATAAGCATTCATTTAATCTTAAGAATAGACCTAGCAAGAAGCCCCCATGCTTCTTGTTGTGGAGTTTCAAGATTGAGGATTCATGATATAGTAATAGCTAAAGGATATGGCCAAACTGATTCCAAATGTGGGCAACATGAAGCATTAAAGGAGAAGATGGCCAGTGGTTTCCTAAGCAACATGGCAAAAGGCCACACATAACCAGAGTAGGCTATTGCATTCTTGTTTTTATAGGTTGACGAGAGTCAATATTTTGTTGGCCCACACCAACTAGTTGAACAGGTTGATCTTTTAAATACAAGCCCCTGTTATTAAAAAATCCATAAAAGGATCTCATTGTAAAGGGGTCAATTCCTTCTAAGTTCCAAAACTATATGGTCACATAAGTTGCTTAAAAAGGGGTAAAATAGATGCTTGTAGAGTTTGTTTGTTAGAAGTAAAGTCACTTGGAATAGTTGGGATTTACTAATTGATTCACTTAGGAAATTCTAACCAAGATCCTAGATATCAAAAAGTCATGGAAGGGCGTAGGTCAAACTTCCTTGGGGTCTTGTCCTTAAGCTATCTATCATGCAAAAATAAAGTGGAGGCAACATCCCAATAGGGGCGGAGCCAAAGGTGACCAAAGGGGGCCATGCCCCCCCTAGCTCCCTCTGTTTGCACATATATTAACACACACACACACACTTAAGGCATCTTTAATTGCTAGACTATCTTAGAGTTTGATGCACATACTACCCCATCAATCCATTAAACTTTTACTTATTAAATTATCTCTCATAATAGTTATACTATAAAATAAGACACACAATCATTTCATCGAATTTATTAACTATTTACATTTATATATTACATTAAAACATATTTATTTAATAAAATATTAAATATTATTAATAAAATTATTATATAATATATTTAAAAAATTAAAATTCAAAATAAACATTTAAATTAATAACCCTGGGATCAAGGGTTAGTAACTCCGATGTCGAAGTTACACCAATAACCCCCAGATTTTTGTTTATTTTTTATTTTTATGTGTGTTAAAAATATTTTTAAAAAAATATTAAATATTTTTATATTTAATAAAAATTTTATTAAATTAAATTAATTAAATTTAAAAATCTTCAATATTATTAATAAACTTTTAAAATTTTAAAAATTTTAAAAAATTTTAAAAAAAATTAGCCGTTGGCAATGGTTAAATTTTATATATTTTAAAAATTAATCATGGCTCTTGAAAATTTTAAAAATTAATTTTTAAAAAGGATGCCCCACTATTTTAGCGCCCAATGGTAACTGAGCGCTCATAGTGGGGATACTTTTTTGTTAAACGCTCATTGAGCTCAAGCATCCCCACTAAAGATGCTTTTAGAATAAAAAAAGATGAGAGATATACCCCACAACGATATACATATTACATTCGATTATGTCATATTGTCAAATAATATCTATTATATAAATAAAATTATTAAATATGGTTTAAGAAGTCGAAAAGAGAAGTCATGGTTCTGATATTTTTATAAATTATTACATATAGTTTTAAAAAATTATAATTTTAAAAACTATTTACAAAAATCTATTATTTAACCACATTATTCTTCATAAATTTGTATATAAAATTTTTAAAAAATTAGGTTTTAAAAAAAATTATATTTATAAATATATTGTTTCATAAAGACTCTTTACAAATTTAAATATATGTAATATAAAAATTATATTTTAAAAATTTGACCTTTCTCATGATTGTTTTTTCACTTGTCCCACTAAAAATAATTCGTTGCTCCACTCTATGATAATGGAAAACAAGCATGCACGAATCTTTAGCAGAGTGAGGATGATTCTTGCCCAAAAATAAATGCCAAGGAGAGCCACAGTAAGAATAGTTAAAATGGGATCACTCTTCATCATCACTCAATAAGACAAGAACAAATTTTTCAATACCATCTACCCAAAAATAAATAAATAAATAATGATTAGCCCTAAAATTGAGGATGCTTTAGCTTCCTTATTCACAAGATCTACATATCTGTTGCCACTCACCTAGTCCAAATCCTCTAGGTCCCATAAATTAATGATTCCCACCAAACCCAATGAAAAAGAATTCACACAAAAATCTACTTTCAAACACCACATTATACATTTTGACTAATCTGCTTATTTCCACACATACACACATCATAATAATAATAATAATAATAATAATAACCCATGAAAAAAGTGTGATTGCTAGTGTATATATATATATATATATATATAGAATAGCAAAGCCAAAGAAGGAAAAGAAGAGCAGGAGAAAAAGAAAATGGCAGGGGAGGAGGTAACCGAGCTAAACTCAGTACCAACAAGCCCTCCAAGAACTCCAAAAGGGTTCGGCTTCGGCGCCGGCGCCAACGCCGTCCCCTGCGCCGGCTCAAGCCAAATGGCGCATCCTATCTCGGCACCTCCATCTCAGCTCCACTCGCCATCACTAAGCCGCTCACCACTCTTAGCTCCAGCCACGCCGAAGACTGCGCCGAGGACGCCGATGACGCCGATGACACCAAGAACGGTGCCGATGACGCCGAAAACTGCGCCGATGACTCCAAAGTCGGGACTAAGAACGCCGAGGTTCATGACGCCGTTAGCGAGCCCGATGAGAAAGGCAATCGTGACGATGAAAGGGTATCTCGAGGAAGTGGGACATATCACGAAGCTGGATCCGCATGACGCGTGGCTCCCGATAACGGAGTCAAGAAACGGCAACGTTTATTACGCGGCCTTTCATACGCTCACCTCTGGTGTTGGCTTTCAGGCTCTTGTGCTCCCTTTGGCTTTCACATACCTTGGATGGTAACTGCTTTCTTACTCTCACCTTTCTATTTTTTTTTATTAGAATTTTTTTAATTGGTGATTATTGAATTTTTTTTTTCATCTAAATTAATAAACCCAATAAATTGTTGATGCGCATCTTATAAATTATGTATTTGTTGACATATCCTATTAATCTTATATTTTTATATGCAAATTAAAAAAAAAGTTTTATAAGATGTATATGTTAATTATATTACTTGTGAAAATTATACATGTAAATATAGCTTTTTGTGAGGTTATATTTGTAATTTCTCAAAATATTTATATGCATGTGTATTATATTAAAATTAGTGATATGTATAGACAGGTTTGTCAATAGTGTTTTTTTTAAAAAAAATAATGTGTACAAGTCACTGGACATGCGCACACAATTTATTATTATTATTATTATTATTATTATTATTATTATTAGGTCTTAATCATATATTGAGAAAGACACGTGTTTTGACATTTTACATGAGATACATGAGAGTCAAGTGTTTTAACTTTAACGTTACGTTATTGCTATAATGACTGAAGCTATTTTTTGGTAGTATTTTTTTAAAAAAATTTATTCAGGTTTTCATAATTTTATTATTATTAATTTTTTTTATAAAATAGATAAATCATACTTTCTTTTTTTTTTTTATATAGAAAGGTTGGTATTGTCAAGTTTTATCTTGATGAACAATTAAAAAAACAAAATACATTTGTAGTTTAAATTAAAATTTATTTTATAGTTTACTAATTTCAAAGAATTCATCAAAATAACAATTTAAAATTGAAATTAAGAATTCTTGTTTTTTGTGTGCAGAAAGGATAGTGTACTTGTCAAACTATCAATTTTTAAGCCAGAAAAAGAATGAAATATCGACCATTTCATTAAAGGGTAGTCTACTTTCCGTGATAAAATTTTATGGGTAGATTACTTTTCGTGATAAAATTAAAATAATGGTTAAAATTCTACAAAGAATAGTAGTAAATCAAATATTTTAATTTTAATTTTAAATATTTTTTTTTTTGACCCAGTGGAGTGTTATTGCAAACTAAATCAATGAAAGAGAAGTTAATTGAATTTTTGAGATGAAATGGCAGACTACAAATAACTTGTCAACAAGTTTTTCAACATAGTGACCATTTTTAGTTGGTGCTGGAGGAATGTAGCAACTTTCAAAGTTTTAAATCAAATTTGTTCTTTGCTGTTTAAACATTTAGTATATTGATTCTTTTCATGTTTTTGACTTTCCTAAGCGACAGTTTGCTTTGGTTGTTGAGGAGATAAAGAAAGACAAGTCTAATTATAAATAATATATGCATAGGTATATTTATAATAATTTTAATTTAATTAAATAATGTGAGATTATTACTATTATTATTTTCTCTTGGTCACAGTGTATTATATGATAGTGTACTTTTCGTGGGTAAAATTCTAGAAAGAATATTAGTAAATAAAATATTTCAAAATTTTGACCTTATGGAGTGTTGTTGCTAACTAAATCAATGAAAGAGAAGTTAATTGGAATTTTGGGATAAAATGACAAAGACTACAAATAACTTGTCAACAAGTTTTTCAACAAAGTGACCATCTTTAAGTTGTTGCTGGAGGAATCTAGCAACTTTCAAAGTTTTGAATCAAGTTTGTTCTTTGGTGTTTAAACAAATATTAAATTGATTCTTTGTCTGTTTTTGACTTTCCTAAGCAAAGGTATGCTGTGGTTGTTGAGGAGATAAGAGAGACAAGTCTAGTCATATATCTTTTCAATAATTTTCATTAATTTAAATAACATGAGATTATTAAAATTGTTATTTTTCTTGGCCAAAGTGTATTAATTTTTAATATATATTCATTGAACATTTCATATTCTTTTCAGGTCCATAGAAAGAAGAATGCTAATTACCATTCCAAACTACTTCTTTATGATTAAAATTGTAATTAGCAACATAGTTAAATCCAAAAAGAAGTAACATTTAAATTATAGATCAAATTAATTAACATAAACAAAGCTCTGAATTGCATTAAATTAACATGCTTTTGATAATTCTGCAGGACATGGGGGATCTTGTGTATGACTGTGGCATTCTTTTGGCAACTTTATACACTTTGGTTACTAATCCAATTGCACGAAGTAGAACCCGGGACTCGATACAGCAGATATCTGCAACTTGCAAAAACAGCATTCGGTATATATATTATATTCATACGACATTTGTTTAATTTAATAATGCTCAATTACTTATATAATGTACTTGTTAACAGGTCCAAAACTTGGGAAAATTCTTGTACTAGTGCCCATAATGTATCTCTCAGCAGGTATATGTAGTGCAACTCTGGTCGTTGGAGGCCAAAGTTTGAAGTTATTCTTCGAGCTTGTTTGTGGCCAGACATGTGAATCACAGCCTCTGACGGCGATTGAATGGTATCTAGTTTTCACTTGTCTCGCCGGCGTACTCGCTCAACTTCCAAACCTTAACTCAATTGCGGGTGTTTCACTTGTTGGAGCAGTCACAGCAGTGGCCTACTGCACCTTGATTTGGGTCATTTCTGTGGTTAAGGGCAGGCTCCCTGGTGTGTCCTATGATCCTGTTAAAACCAATACAACATTGGACAAAGTTATACACATTCTAAATGCCCTTGGTATCATCGCTTTCTCGTTCAGAGGTCATAATCTTGTTCTTGAGATTCAGGTAGGTACATCTGATGAAATAAATGTTGATTTGAATTTGAATATATAAGTCTGAGCCTCTCAGCTAATTTTTCGGCTTCACAGGGCACCATGCCTTCAACATTGAAACACCCTTCCCGTATTCCGATGTGGAGAGGCGTGAAAGTTGCCTACTTGTTGATAGCTTTTTGTTTGTTTCCCATTGCTATTGGTGGATTTTGGGCTTACGGAAACAAGGTAATTACTAACTAGATTTTGTCGAGTTTAGTAAAACCGATACAACTTATACATTCGGTTATTCATTGCTAATAACTTGAGAAATGGTATGCAGATACCTTCTGCTGGGATCTTGATAGCATTGTACCAGTTCCATGAGCAAGATACCTCAAGGGCTCTGCTGGGACTCACAGCTCTTCTTGTTGTCATAAACTGCCTCGGCTCATTCCAAATCTATGCAATGCCTGTAGTTGATCACATGGAATCTGGATACACAACCAAGCACAACAAACCTTGCCCGAGATGGCGGCGGTTCGCCAACAGAGTGTTCTTCACTGCAGTTTCATTCCTCATAGCGGTCGCATTTCCGTTCTTATCAGACCTTTCGGCACTGTTCGGAGGGATAGCATTGCCAGTGACTTTGGCTTATCCTTGCTTCATGTGGATAGTGATCAAGAAGCCTAAGAGATACAGTGCAATGTGGTATATTAACTGGAGTTCAGGAATCATCGGTATGGTTTTGAGCGTCATTTTGATAGTTGGAGGTGTTTGGGGCCTTGTCGACACCGGTATTAAGCTTCGTTTCTTCAAGCCTCAGTAATCAAACACTAGTTACATCACTGATATGAATGTGAAAACTTTATAGAATATGATGAGTGTACTGTTTTGTAATGTATTAGCGGTTTGTTCGCTCACTTTTACAAAACTACAATGAATATAAACTATCTCTTATTGTATCATATATAATTGTCCAATAAAAACTCAAGAATGCATAGCTACCAAGATTGAAAAAATTGTTTCAATGATTTAATCTTTCGAGTTCTTTCTTGATAATAAATCTCCAAGATGCGGTAATCAAACACTAGTTAAATTGCGGATATGAATGTGAATAAACGAGAGCACAAACAATCTCTCAATGTGTCTGGTGACTATGACTATGTAACTGATCATCCAAATATAAGTAGAACAATTTTGTAGTTATTGATATGAAGGTTGAGATCTTTTCTTTTTAAGTCATAATTGTTGGGTTCAACCCATTTGTGGGCTAGAAGAAAATAAATTGGGCTTCGGCCCAATACTTAAATATAAAAAAAAAAAAACCTATATCAATATTGAAGTCATTTGAGGGCAAAATTATAACTTTATCATTGGGATGAAAACCAAGTGAGGTTGTAGGGATGGCAATGAGTAAGGTATGTGAAAACCCTTATCCATACCCATAACCCTACCCTATACATGTACCCTTACCTCTACCCTCTAGGGGGAAAAATCATACCCTTACTCTTACCGACAAGGTATGGGCATACCCGCAAAATACCCGTGTACTTATTGTTCAAATTACCAAATTTAATAATAATAATAATAATAATAATAATAATAATAATAATAAATTCATAATCCATTATAATACAATGTTTAAACACATGCCCATAAATTTATAATTACATTACATATCACAAAAAGTAATAAAAATGACATTAGAATGTCCGTGATACGATTGATTATCCGAAGAAAGCAAGTATCTACAAAAATATAAAAAAAAATATATTAAGTGATATGATCAAACTATCATTAAATTCAAGGAAAAATATTTGTTACATACTTGCTAATTATATGTGAAAAATCTTCAAGAACTAAATCCACTGATGCTTACATCATTTGTATCCAACGATTCTAACAAAAGAACAAGTGAATTAAATAAATAATTTAATTAGTATATGAAATAATGTAAATAAATTAAAAAGATACAATGCATATAGTGTCAAGATCTTTAGGATAGTCCAATTTAAAAAGATACAATATCTATGTTCAATTTTTTTAATTTAATTATGATTTTTAATATAAATCTAAAATTCAATTTTGATAATATTATGCTCTATCAAATATAAATATAAAAATTAAATAAAATTCAAACTAATAGATTTAAAGAAAATTTAAAAGTATTATTTTCAAATTAATCACCATAAAAAATAGATCTTGGGTAAATTATGGGTAAATGATTAGTTTAATATATATATATATATATATATATGAGGGCACGGGTATAGGGTACGAGTTTTTATCTCGTATGCTCTTGACGGGTAAGGGGTACTGGATAGGGATAGGTGCATATCCTTACCTGTACTTGCTAAAAAAATAACGGGTAATTGCCATCTCTATGTGTGTGTGTGTGTGTGTGTGAGAGAGAGAGAGAGAGAGATGGATGAAGGGGTGAAGAAAGTAAGAAAGAGGACGGCAAACCAAGAAGAAAAGGAAGAAAGAAGGGGGTTAGGGTTTGAGTAAGCAAAAAGATCGATCGGCAAAATGATATCAGATTTCATGCAAGTTTCGAGTAGTAAATCCTTGCGGGTAGCTCTCCTAACCTACCAGGTTTGATCTTCCCTTGATCTCTTCTTGATGTTATTGTTATCCATCATTTATATGATGATGGATGTGTTGTCAAGAGTATTCTCTTGACTTGTTGATGCCTTCTTGTTGTAATTCTCTTGTTGTATCTAGAGAGAGACCTTTTGTTATCCAAATGTATGTTGATGTAGTGAAAATGTTTAAGAGGCTCTAAGGAGTCCTGCGGTTTGTCTCCTTGATTTGAAGGGGTTTTCAACGCTAAAATTGTGTTGTTAGCTTGTTTTGGTGGTTTATATCCCACTCTAACACTCAAGAGGTCTTTGAAGTGTTTTTGGAGCTTTGTTTGAAAATATGGGGAAGCGTACGACCTCACGACCACATACCAGGCTGCATATTGCATCCAGAAAATTGTTCGGGAAAGTATGCGCTGGCACAATAGATGGCACATGACATCCAGAGAATCATGCGGATTGGAATGCACTCGTATAAGTGACCATATATGTGAACATTAACTTACTACAGTGCTACTACATTATACAATGATAGTAACTATAAACAATACTTCCGCTAAAAAATCTCAAGTATCATTCCGAGTTCTCATTGTTATAGTGATCAAATTCGAGTGGAATCAGAGCTCTTGGTTGAAAAAAAAGTAATACTTGAGTGTGAAAATGGATGAACAAAGTTCATGTAGAATGATGAAGTTAACTCCCTTGAATTACTCTATTTGAAAGATAAGAATGCAAGACTTGCTCATAGTGAAAGACCTAAATCTCCTTGATATGGAAAATGCAAAGCAAGGGGAGATGGGTGATGATGAATGGGAGATATTGCATGTGGAAGTAGCTAGCATGATTAGGCAATGGGTTGATGCAAGTATCTTCCACCACATTTCTGAAGAGGTACAAGCTGATGAGTTATAGAGAAAGCTAGAAGCCTTTTATGATAAGAATACATTTAGAAATAAACCACAACCATAAGAAGACTTGTGAATTTGAAGTACAGAGATGGAAGAAGTATGATTAAGCATACTAATGACTTCCACGGCTTAGTGAACCAATTGGCCTCAATGAAAATGCCTATTGAAAATGAGTTGTGAGCATTGTTACTTCTAAGCTTTTTAACAGATAGTTGGGAAACATTGGTAGTATCTTTGAGTACTTTAGCCCCTAAAAGAGTATTAAAAATGAAGATGGTGAAAGAAAGCTTGTTAAGTGATAGGTGAATCTGTGATGAACAACATGGAAGAAGTGCAAGTAGACTTCCACATGGCTATGGGAATAGAGAAATATCCAGAGGCAAGCCAAGGAGCAGGAAAAATTTTAAAATTTTTCACTGTAATAGCGTGGGTCATATGAAGAAGGAATGCATATTCCAAAAGAGAGAACATAGTGGAGCAGATAACAAAGAGAATGAGACCAATAAAGTAGCCATAGAGTGTGATGTCAATGTTATCTGTGATGACATCTGTATCAATCTGATAAGCCAAGAGAGGAACTGGGGGCTTGACTCAAGAGCGTCATTCCAAGTTACTCCTCATGATGAGCTCTTTGCTTCTTACTCTAGTGGTGACTTTAGGAGTGTAAAGATGGGGAATAGTGCTACATCAAAGATTGTGGGCATCGGAGATATTTGGTTGGAAACAAATCTCAAAGATGTCAAGTATGTTCAAGATATGTGCCTAAACCTAATATCCACATACAAACATGATGATGAATGATTCTTCAGTTGGTTTGGTGAAAGCAAGTGCAAGCTCACTAAATGCTCCCTAGTGGTTGGTAGAGGAAGGAAAACGAACACACTCTATGTTTTACAAGCAAAATTTCAAAAAGGAGATGTGAACACAGTTCAGAAGGGTGCAAACATTAATCTATGGCACAAGAGCCTTGACTACATTTTCTAGAAAGAACTACACCTTCTTGCTAGGAAACAATGACTACCCAACTTACAAGGTATGACTATCAAAGTTTGTGTTGATTGTAAGGGGTGGCAATATTTTGTTTGGGCCCACCGGCCTGGTTTTGTCTAATAATGAATAAAGTGGATTTGGACAAAATTTGTGCAAATGCGAGCTGGGTCCTGACATGGCTTAGTTGTTCGGATTTAAATCCAGGCCGGGTCCTGACATAGAAATTCGGACAACCAGGTTGTCTGGATTTAAAAGCCAACAATCTGAAGCCCACTTGTCTTGAACCCAATCTTCAAAAAACTTCAAACATATATTTTTTTTTTATTAAAACTTAAATTTTTGTATGATTTGAGTTGAGTTTTGGATTGTTGACATTTTTTTTTGTATTTAATGTGAATTAGATTATTTTTGTATAATTTAATATTTGAGTGAATTTAAATGTAGGTTATAGAATTCAGATAAATTTGGACATTCGGACAACTCAGTTTTAATATAAACTGGGTTTGGACAAGATATGTTTATCTGGATTTAAAATTGGGCCGGGTCCAGACAACAATTTTATCTATTTATACTAGTAATATTCCGAACCTTGTTTTCTTGGATCTAGATTTTTGGCACCCTTAGTTGATTGCTTAGCTAGAAAAATGCATAGAATAGTTTTTCACTCATATCCCCCATGTACAAAGTCAAGTATTCTTCATACTAATGTATGTTCCATGTAAGAGAAAACCCTTGGAGGAGCACATTCTTTTGTGACCTTAATAGATGACCACTCAAGGAAAGTGTGGCCCACTACTCTGTAAACTAAAGGCTTAGTGCATGATCCTTTCAAGGAGTTTCATATCAGAGTTGAAATAGAGACAGGGAAGAAGCTGAAAACAGTCAAGGTAAACAAAGGTGGTTAGTACAAAGGGTCATTTGAAAGGTATTGCAAATTCCATGGTATCATGCTTGACAAGACACCTAAATTGAATGGTGTGTTAGAGATAATAAACAGGGCAATAGAAGAGAGGATTAGATTGATGCTCTCTCAGACAAAGCTGCCGAAGCCCTTTTGAGAGAAGGTAAGAAGGACCGCAGTGGATTTGATCAACCTTTCTCTAGTTGTTGTTTTGGATAGTGATGTTGTCGCACCCACTCTTTTTACTGAGGTAAATGTGGCACCCATTAGTTAAAAATCCATTTTAACTGGAAAACCAACACCATGAAAACAACAAATCAGACTTACAGAACACGATTAATAACTTTATACAACTACAGGTTCAAATACACGGAAACAACAAGCACAATTTCTCCAACATACTGGTACAACCGCTATAAAATCATGACATCAACAGTAGAAAGAAAAAGGACCCACTACAACCCTGAATCAGCCTTGACTGGCTTTATACTCGCACAGGCAAACTAGTAGGGTCTTGCTTCTGCAACTACAACACATTTAGTTGGTCGATAGTGGCTCAATAATTTCAAATAATTAAATATAGTGTATATAAAGTATATTAAAATCCATTTCTCAAATAATTTCTCAATTTTCCTAAATACCAGAATTTTGGCAAAATACAACTTTAAAGAGCTTTTGAAACATAAATTCATCACAAATCAACATCAAAACAATTTTCTCAGAAAATCCAAATTTTTGTGAGAGATTGCCATCCTAAGAGCGACAGCTGGCTTCACCCCCTTATCACAATTCAAAATAACAGTTGAAGTATAATCCGCCCTCAAATCACCGGCCAGAAACACTCCCCGACTTAGCCGCCGTCACAACCAGGTTGAGAGCCGTCAAAACCACAACTTTAATATAGCACTACAAAAGGAAAGCCACATTGTCTAGAAACCTCTCCAAACCTTCGTCGTGGCCGTTGCTAGGTTCAGAGCCGTTAAGAAACTCATGCCCTTAACGTTGACTCATCGGTCCACCGTGTGGTCACCCCTGCTTCCCGATGAACATCCAGTCAGGGCTCTACACTCCCACCTGAACAGGACCAAAAAGTCTGCTGGTCTTCCAAGCTACCTCAATAGGCTGGCTGTGAAAACCACCTACTGCAGTAAGATGTCACTAACTTAGTAACACAAACATGCATCTCACAACGAGGAATCCATAACCAGGACAAAAAGTAATATCCAAAGTATCTACCATTTTCCCACAGAAATGATAAACACAAGCATATCCAAAGATTTTAACACAAATCAACTCAAGGTCAAGGTACACATACCCATTAAAATAAATACATGAAAAGAATAAGGGGATCATATTTTCATGTATTTTCCACAGTTGAATCTAAATATAATTGTCCAAACCAAATACACTAATACGATTGCTATGGCATATCAAACTGCAAATAAATATAAGTATCTTTTAACAATAAAAATTATTAAACGGTATAAAATGAAATAATTAAACAATTATTTTCAAACGGTAGCCATTTAAATAACTATTTCAAAATCATAGCAATTAACTAATTATTCAAAACAGTAGTTACTACCAACTCACCTGGCTTCCATTGCTAGACCTGAAACTCCCTCCTAAGCCTAAACAACACTTAACAGGATAATGGAATAAAATGAATAAATACAGGCTAATTACGAAATTGAACCTAAAGAAAATACAAGAAACAAATAACTGACTCTCTAATTGGGCTCACTCACTCCAACCGGTTAAAACCTGACCTTGCATAATCAAATAGGTCTCCAATTGCACTTAAACCAACTCAATTTCATTAAACCAAGTTTAATTTCACTAATCAACATTGAACCAATTCCATTTGTTATACAAAACCTCTTGAACTAGCTTGGTTCAACTGAACCCAATTCTCCTTAATTTGGTTCAGCCCAAAGTTATTAGTCAAAATCTGGACCAAGCCCAAAGCAATTAAACTCAATCAACTTACTCCCACTTGGTTTGATCCTACCAAACATCTCAACCAACTCTATTTCAACCATCATCAGCATCATCATCACCATCTTAATCATTATCATCATCAACTTAACCATCATCATCAACACCATCTTAATCATTATCATCATCAGCTTAATCACCATCATTATCATCAACTTTATCACCCAAACAAACCTTAATCCCGTTGCTACAGTAACTCTACAATGAAACCGAGAATTCATTCTTCATTCCCAGCAAAATCCATCATAAATATAATGGTTTTCCAAAACAATTTGAATCACTTATCATCTACAACACTAGACCATGCTTTTCCACTCAAAACAAAGCCAAAACTTAGAGAAGAATGAAAGGGAGAGAGCCAGATTTTGACCGAAACCATTAATGTCTTCAAAGAGAGTTTTAAGGGTTTTGGAATTTTTCATCACTCCTAAGAGAATCAATGGCCACAAATAGGGTCCATGAACTCAAAGAGAGTTTTAAGGGTTTTGGAATTTTCCATCACTCCTAAGAGAGTCAATGGCCTCAAACAGGGCCCACGAACTCAAAGAAAGTTTTAAGGGTCTTGGAATTTTCTCATCACTCCTAAGAGAGTCAATGGCCTCAAATAGGGTCAATGAACTTAAAGAGAGTTTTAAGGGTTTTGGAATTTTTCATCACTCCTAAGAGAGTCAATGACCTCAAACAAGGTCGATGAGCTCAAAGAGAATTTAAAAGAGTTTTCAATAGCCCATCCCCTTCCGTGTCTGTCAAGAGGCAATGGAGAGGCCTCTTTGAAGAGAGCAGTTACCATGCATTGGACCCCATGGTAAGCTTATAGGGGTGTGGTCTTGTGAAATTACCAAAATACCCCTCATCTTTGCTAAAAATACCTCTTTTTCTTTTTCTTTCACTTTTTTTCATTTAGACCTTCTAACTTTTCATTTTTTCACATTTTATCAAATTTTGTCAATAAACCCCCAAACTTTCAAATTTTCATATTTTTCATGGCTTTTGCAATTAAACCCTCGAGCTTTCATATTTTCACACATTTTCACAATTTTGCATATGTGTCCTCAAATATTTCATTTTTTATCTATCCATAGAATGTGCAATGAAACCCAATTTTTCTACAAAATTTTTGCCGAATTTATAACAGAGCCCCTTCTCTCTCTCTCTCTCTCTCTCTCTCTCTCTCTCTCTTTTCTTTCTCTCTTTTTTTTTAGCAAAGAATCCAAATATTGAATGATAACATTCTGTCTCGGATTACTTCGAAATATTAGCCAAATCTAAAGGCCAAAACATGAGATGGAGGTTTTGATTAAGAAAGCATGTTGGCATGTAATACATAAAGACATGCTACCATGGTATATAACTAATTACTTGTTTAAGCAAGGAATGCATGGTTCACAAAGCAATCCATAGTGCGCGTCCCACAATGACTAATATTCACATGGGAATGAATGAACAATGAAGCATGGGTTATGAGGATTTTTGTTTTGTAAAAATAAAATCTAGACATTTTTGCATGGATGCAACCAGAACATGTATATGTATTTATATTTTTGGATGAAATTCTATAAAAGCATCTACCTCTTCGAAGTCATAAGCACTTAAAGAGCTTCTCAAGCATGCCTCGAAATTCATGCTAGGGTTATGAACATCATCTTGCTTGCCGACAAGTCAATTTGATGAAGAACCTCATCGACGACCTGTGATGAGGGTTTCAATGAATGGCAAAACATCGAATTCCGGAGAGTATTTTTCTTATCATCGAATGTTGTTTCTCGCCATCAATCTTCTCAAAGCCTTGGGATGGAGATCGAGATCTAGGATCGGAGAGGAAAACTAGCGACAAGGCTTATTGGATTTTGCCGGGGTGATGACGGTGGCAAAAGCCATATATCGTCACCACCACGTTGTTGTCCTTCATCTTAGCCTTGATTTTCTCTGGCTCATCTCGTAGTAGTGTTTGGAGAGAGAAAGAGAGAGTGGGACAGGAACTAATAGAGCCAAAGGACCATTACCGGACTCCGACGATGTTTGGATTCTCAAGTTTCTCTTCACAAGAATCGGTCATTGATCTCCTCAATGCCTTGGAATGAAGATCTGAACTCGAATCGAGAAAAAGAGATAAAGATGAGGAGGAGCAAGGTCTTTCGATGACGCCACCGCCATCACCACGCCAATTTTTCTTCGCTCTTCTTTCTTTCTTTCTTCACCCTCAAAAACTTTCTATATCTCATCCTCTTTATTTTCCTTCGCCTCCTTCTTTTTTTCTTTCTGTTCTCCCTCTTTCCTCCCTGTTCTCTCTGTTTTTTTTTTCTCTTTCCCACAAATCCTCAACTTCCCCCCTAAAAATCCTCAACCCTCGGGAGACTTTTTTTTCTTCAAATCTTTTTTTCAAATTTCAAAATTTTTATTTCAAAATCCCATCTTATCCATTTCTTTTTATTTCTTTTTTTATATACTCTCACTAGTTTTTTTAATTTTGATTTTAATTTATTTTATTATTATTTTGGCCGTCATATATCCTTTTTATTTGATTTTTTTTTCTGATTTTTTTATTCTTTTTTTTTCTATATAAACAAACACTAAACGATGCTTTTGCCACTCAAAACCAAGAGAACACTCATAAAAACAAGATAAAATTCTAGCATGCTTGCCCAAGTTCTTTAAGCATACATCATTCATCATTCAAACCAAGAGAACACTTACCAAGCACTTTGGCGAACTCCCTCCGACCATCTTCAGGCCTCTCCATATAATTTCCTTTCTCTCATCTCATCTCATCTTCTTTCCTTTTTTTTCTCTCGGGATACTGTAGTAGCAAATGAAGAAGAATTAGAAAAGCCACTCAAAAGACAGCCATCCACACCTTATCTTTTATCTTATATGTCTGCCAAAATTCACTGTCAATCCCTGAAAATAAAATTCCTTACAAAAAAATCCCTAAAAAGTCACCAATGGTCCCTGAATCATGAAATCATATTTCTAAAAGGTCTTTACAAACTATCCAACAGTTCCTGGATTATATCACAGTATTTCCAAAAGGTCCCTGAAACCTTACCTTCTAGTCCTTGGTTTCTAGAAACACTTAAGATCAAACCTTTTTTAATTACTTATAAACCCAAAATCTTCTATAAACTTTGACACTTAGGTCCTTGAGCTTCCCACTTGGGTTCTTCAACAAAACTGCTCTGTAAGAAAAATATTATCGAACTCGTAGTAATACCACTGAATAAAATTTTTTTACGGTATCCAAAGGTTCGGGGTATTATATATGTACCAAAACAAAGTTTGGACTGGAAAAATGTATGTTATAATCACTGGAGAGTGTTCGGCTGTAGGGCTTATGTTCATGTTCCTGAAAATGGAAGATCTAAGCTTAATGGTGTTAAGGCGAAACCATGTATTTTCATGCCATGTGACCATGAGGAGGTTGCATATAGTTTGAGGGATCCAGTGAACAAAATGATTGTCAGGAATAAAAATGTGGTATTCCATGAAGGCCAGGTGACAAATAATGGTAACCAAGGTGAATCCCCTAGTTTCTCTATTGGAGTTCCTAACAATTTGGATCCTATATCCCCTTTTATAAAGAATACATATCAAGGGGGAGATTCCCAAGAAGATGGTGATGAGATAGCTAAAACACAAGTCCATCCAATTGATGATGTAAAGCTAATTGAGGAAGTAGAGCAAGACCACACAACTAATGAAGTAAAGTTAGTTGAAGGGGTAATACCAACCCAGCTAACTGATGAAGTATAACCAGTTAAAGAGGTAGTACAAGCCTATCCAACTGATGATATAGAGCTAGTTGAAGGGGCATAACAAACTTATCCAACTGATGATGTGAAACCAATTGTAGAGCAAACTTGTTCAGTTGATGATATAGAACCAACTAAAGAAGGAAAAAAACCATCACCAATGCCACTAGTAGAGCCTAAGTTGAGAAGATCTACTAAAGAGTGTTATCCTTCTAGTAGATGCAATGCTAAGGAGTCTATCATACTTAGTAATGGTGTAAAGCCAGAAACCTACCAAGAAGCTAAGAAGCAGAATTGGTGAACCACAACTATAGCCTGGTAAAGCTACCAAAAGGCTAGAAGGCACATAGGTACAAGCAGAAGATCTTGCTTAAGAAGAAGCTTGAAGTTTGTAGGTAAAAAGCAGGCTTGGTTGAGCCTCTCAAATGGGGTTGAGAGGGAGGTTTGTTGGTTTTAGCCTATTTGTGGGGTAGAAGTAAATAAGTTGGGCTTCAGCCCAATACTTAAATGAAAAAGAAAAAAAAAACTACATCAACAGTGAAACCACTTGAGAGCAGAATTGTAACTTTGCCTTTGGGATGAGAGAAAGAGAAAGATGAAAGGGATCAAGAAAGTAAGAAAGAGGGAAGGAAACCAAGAAGAAGAAGAAGAAGAAGAAGAAGAAGAAGAAAAGAAAGAAAGAAAGAAAGAAAGAAAGAAAGAAAGGGGTTAGAATTTGAGCAAGCAAGATGATCGAACGGCCAAACGGTGCAAAATTTCACCCAGATTTTAAATAGTGAATCCATGTGGGCAGCTCTCTTAACCTACTAGGTTTGAACTTCTCTTGATATCTTCTTGATGTTATTGTTATTCATCATTTCAATCATGATGTGTCTGTTGTTAAGATTGTTCTCTTGACTTGTTGATGCCTTCTTGTTGTAATCCTCTAGTTGTATCTAGAGAGATATCTCTTGTTACCCCATTGTTGATTAGTGAAAAGGTTTAAGAGGCTTAATGAGTTCTGTGGTTTTTATCCTTGATTTGAAGGGGGTTTCCAAGTTAAAATTGTGTTGTTAGTTTGTCTTGGTGGTTTATATCTCATTCTAACACTTAAGAGGGGTTTGAGATGTTTTTGGACCTTTGTTTGTAGGTCTAGGGAAGCATACAGCAAGTATACAACCTCACAAATGCATTTGAGGCCACATATCACATCCAAAAAACCGTGTGGAAAGTGTGCACCTGCCCAAGAGGCCGCACAGGATGTCAAGAGAACCTTGCGGACTGGAATGCGCTCGTATAGGTACCGTATACATGAACATTAACTTCCTACTGTGCTATTACACTATACATAAATGGTAACTGTGAAAAATACTTTTGTTGAAAAATCTCAACCATCATTTTGAGTTCTTATTATTACAGCGATTCAATACCCAACAATAATAACATTAAAATGAAATGTTTAAGGGCATGTTTGGGTAACCCAAAAATATGGCATAATCTGTGCAATATGCCATAATTTAACATTATATGAGAATTATGCCATATGGGTTGTTTGGATACTTAATTTACACTAGAAAATTATGCTATAATGTGGGTGGGTGTTATGCATAAAAAAATATTCCACTCAGAGTGTAATATTTTTTTATGCTGAAGTGTGTAGTGTCTTTCTCTTGTTCTCTCTCTTTTTCTCGATCAAGATTGGTGGACATCTACTGATTTTTAGGGTTTGAAGAGGACTCCGAAGACCGACGCTGGAGCACCCAAGACGCCAGAGCCGAAGGGCCGACGTCAAAGCTTGATAAGGACCGCAAGGCGTTGATCAAATGCAAGGCTAGTGGTCGGGCAGCTGATAAGGCAAAGGGTAAGTTCTCCACCGAAGATGTCGCTGCTATCAGTGGTGGAGTACCTTCTCTTAGTGAAGTTTGACTAATTTTTTTTCCTATGTTTTCTTTCTCATCTTGATTTATAAATCTAGGCTTTATCACATATCAAGATTCATGCTTTTTGATGTTAGAATGAGGAACTATTTCTTGAAACTGGTTTTAATATTTGTGTTTGATTTTTTGGGCTCATGTAGTATGGAACAATCTTTACTCGTAAATCATATAAATATCTTTGCTTTGACATGATTCTGATTGCATTTTGTTGATCTTTCTGATGACTTTCTGAAGATTTTCTGAATGTTTCATTTAAATTGTTGTTTTTCTTGCCCTTCTGTTTTTGGATGCTTCATTGGAAATTTAGATTGTCTATGCTCGCTAAATTAAACATTTTGATATGTTTGTCTTATAATAATTTTGATTTCTTGTAGTTGGTTTATCTAGTGATTTTCTTTGAACATTTCATTCAAAATTTTGTCTTTCTTCGCCTTGTATTTCTTTTGTTTTGATGAAGGTTTTGTTTTTGTAAGTTATGCATTTGTTTAGGCTGCTGAAGGGTATCATTTTTATTTATTTGTATTATTTGTGCTACTTGTGCTTTGACTATAAGGTTGGAAGGCACCACATTTTATGTAGAGTGAACCAATGCCATTAGACAAGGTATGTCGGATATAATATCTTGCGACTGATATTGCTTGCTGGTGAGTGGTTGAGGTTTGAATTAAGGAGTTAATGTAGTTTCTTTGTTTCTATTAATAAGATGCTTTCTTTTGGCTTATACGCTCCTCCTTGGAAAGTTTGGTTATGGAAATTGGTCATTCATGGATAGAAAATATTCATGATGCATTTGTTTCATTATTGTTGTTTCTGCATGACATTAGGATTGTTTGTAGTTATGATGTGATGCTATTAGGACAAATTATTTTGGACATAATGCTGGTGAGTCATATTGCTCATTGGTTCCTGGTTAGGCTTTGGGGAAATGAGTTAATGTTTTTAATAATCATATGAATATCGTTTGGTTGTGAGATGCTTATGCAGAAGTTTTGGTTAAAGCAATTTCTTATTTGTGCTTAGAAAGGCTATTTTCTTTAAAAAGTTCCTAATTGAATGTTTGCTAGAAGTTAATGATCTGCCATGTACTTTCAAAATCATTTAAGAGAAGATTCCTGAACATGGATCTGTGCCATTTTTTATATAAACAAATTTTTTTATTATTTGTGACTTTAAGCCAAATGGAAAGTGAATGTAAACATGAAAGTAGGGCAAAGTGGGATGAAATTTACAAGGCTCGCCTAATAAGAGTATTGGGTGAGTATAATACTTCTGTGTACCGTTCACAAAATGGATGGACTAAAGAAGCATGGAACAAAATGGTATGTAACATGATAAGCAAGTTTTCCAATCCAAGCATCACCACAAAAACAAATTAAAGCATTAGAACAAGAGTTGAAAAAAAACCTACAAGCTTCTAAAAGGTTTTTCTGAATTAAGTGGATTTAGATGGGACTATGAAAGGCATATTGTATCGACCCCTGACTATGTTTGGGCACCATTATTGAAGGTATGTATATAAATAATGAATGATATTTTCATTAATTACTTTTATCTAATTTGGAGCAAATTAAACAGAGGAATAAAGATGTGATGAAATGGCATAAAAAACCATTTCCATATTTTATGGGTAAGCATATATTTTCTAATATTTGACTTTTATAATTTTTTTACTTTTACTAACATATTATATATTTTTTATGTAGGGGGATATGCTGAAGGTAAACACTCTACTGGTATAGAAGATTATGAAGATATTTCTGAATCACTAATGCACTCCCAACCCCAAGTGTTTTTACTCCAAACGATCCACTTCAATCATCATCTATACATGAGACAGAGGATGATGATAACATGCAAGTGGAACCTCTTTGTTCTCAACCATGAAATCCTCAAACTCAAAGTTCAAGAAATGAAATACTTCGGGGAATAGGAGATGAAGATGGACAGAGAAGAAAAAGGGAGCAAAAAGGAAAAAAAAACCCAAGAATCATCATTCAACATGGGTAAATACATTGCATTTCAAGAGCGCGAGAATAAAGAATATCTCGATGTTCTCGAGGGCACTCAAGTAGTAGAGAAGCATACAATAGAAGATTGCATGAAGGTGTTTAAAGTAATGAGTGGAATTTTAAGAAGAAATGTTCAAAGCCACCCAAATTTTCATTAAACATATATAAGAGTTATCATGAACTCTTCTTATGTCTTCAGGAAGAGCATAGAGTGTCATGGCTCAAAATGATGTTCACAAATTTGGAATAGTAGATGATGAGTGTCAAATTGTTATGTGTATTTTTGAATGTTTTGATTATGATTGTGACAATCTTAATGTTTTTAGATAATCAAAAACTTGATTATGATTGTGATAATTTTTATGATTTTGATTATCTTTATTTTGATTATGATTGTTATGGGTTTATTGTTCTTTTTTTTAAAGCATGAACTTGTTAAATTTCCTTTTGGCTTAAAATTTAACTCTAAGCTATTTAGGAACTTGCAAAATTTTCCGAATTTTTGGATTCATTTCTTACATTAAATCAACATAGCCAATGGTTTGTTTAACAAAAACCAATATTGTTTCATCCAAAAGACCTAAAGAAATAATTTCATGAAAGCCACAAACCTATGTTCTAGCTCAGCGATAGCTACAATAACATCCCACATCTGCATTGTTATTTCATCACTTTTACGAGCACTTGCATTTCACTCAAAGTTCATGGTGTCAACATCCTCTCCGTATGAGTCATCTCTATTAGGAACAATAGTTTCTTCAGCTTCATCATCAAATTTCTCAACAACATTTGCACCGTTATGTATACAAATAAAGTTATGCAAGATACAAGCAGCAACTACTCTATCAGTTTAACAGTCGATTGGGTGAAAATTTGCTACTTTAGGTATCAGAAATCTCATTTTCAAAATGCCAATGATGCATTCAACATGATTCCTTAATAAAGCATGTCACAAATTAAACAATTCTTTATAATTGCTCGGTTTAGATTGCGCTCATCCTTGGTCCTACAAATGGTAACAGACACCTCTGTATATAGCAATAAAATTTGGGTATTAGCATATCCTGCATATACAAGATAATATTTACCCCTTTAGACTTCAAAACCATGTTCGATCAAATGTTGGAGAATCCTAGTATCAGAAGCAGAACCTTCCCAACCAGCTAGTACATATACAAAACAAAGATCAAAATCACATGTGACCATAACATTATGCGATAGTGTTTGCTTCTTATTTCTGTAAATATCTTGTTTATCCAAAAAAATCATGATAGGAATATGTGTTCCATCAATGGCACCAACACAATCCTTAAAAAGAAACAAATATATAACATTTACAATGACTAAAATAAATTTACTATTAAATTCATAATATTTAGCTTTGTCCACCTTGAAAAATGGGAAAAATTTTCTGTTATTCTGAATAACCGGCGATGTGATTATTGATGGAGGTTCAATGTATTCACGAGTAAGTCAATTAATAGCTCTAAGTATTTTACTAAAATAATGACTAACTGTTTATGCATAATGTTGAAATTGTTCTTGCACATTGCGGTTACTAGCATTATGAGCAAGAGTATACATAAGCATTGCTAGTTGTTCCTCGACTGTTGTCCATTTTGAGTTGCAGATGAGAGATTTTTCTCTTAAACAATCAGCCAATGCTTGAAATATACAAGGCTCCATACGAAATTCTGATTTGTAACATTTTTGTACATATGTACCACCTATAAGAATGGATGTGTGATGTTCTATACTTTTGGAAGTCACTGAACATTGTCTCGACCAATTGCTGAGCATTAATAGATCATCCTCTTCATTTTCTTCCCATTGAATATATGAATATTTGTTTATTCACATTGATCCCTAGGTTTTACTTTGATTGTAAATAAGCCCTTTTTCCCATTTTGACCCCTAATATTTATTTTATTTTTTGTTTAACCCCCTCGTGACTTATTAATATTTATTTAAACTACCTTTACTCAATAATTATATCATTTTAAAAAAATATACATATGCACAATTGAAATTGTTAATGTGAATTTAGCTAGGGTTTTTAATTTTGGAGAAATTATACATCACTCATTATGTTCGACTATATTTACCTTATTGTTTCTTGTATTTGAGATCTATCCATCATTCTCCATCTTTAATTACTTGTAAACCTGCAATTTTCTTAAGATGACCTTTCTTTCCATACAAAAATGTCTTGTTCTGCTTATTGTTGGTTGAACTATCACTTGAAATAGCAACATATTTCCTCTTATTTGCAACCTTATTTTTTAGCCTTCCCAAACTTCTTAACATCATAGTTAACATTATTTGTATTAAGACTAGGATCTAAGGCAAACTGGTTGTCATGAATACAAGTTTCTTCTTTAATCCAACTATGCTTTATAAGGTAGTCATTGGTGAATTTTTCAGAATTCTACTGCAATTTCTTTCTATAATCATTCCAAGTATTAGGTAATTTTGAAAATACAACCTCCACTTTAAGTTGTTAAGACATTTCAACTCCTAAATTCTTGAGTATAATATTGTAACAAAAAATTCTTCTACTTTTGTCACAACAGGTTTCTTGTTTGATATTTTAAACTTCAAAAAATTAATACTACTAAAATCTATAAGTACTTTGTTTCTATGATATATACTTATTCTCCAAGGCCTTCTAGATTTCTTATGGGGAATTGGTCAAACAAAATAGATCATACAGACTCTCAAAAAAAGCATTCAGAATAAAACCTCCACAACAAACTTCATCTTTTGCATGTATCTTGCCTCGTGCTTGAATTTCTTCAGTATCTTTGTTAGAATATTTCAGGAATATGGTAAATCATATTCTAATAAAAAAAAAGTGACACCTAATTATGTGAGCACAAAAAGTTACTTGTCTTTCTAGCAAGTGAAATCCATTACATCAAAGCAGTCCAACTTGATCATGTCATAATTAGATAAGTTATTGCCATTAGCCTCCATTGTTTCAACAATTTCTTAAGATTGTTGAAACAATATAGAAATATTATTTTATACATATTTTTATTTTTATTTTTAAATTAAAAGAATAAATTTTACAAACACCACAACCCTTAGGGTTCGAATCCATGGCCTCACTCACTCCACAGCCTAATTGCTCAGCCAAGTTTTTTTTTTATTTGCTAAATTAGGGAAAACTAAAAAATTAAAAAAATATATTTTTCATTTTTTTTTTCAATGTATACACACCCGTTTTCATCCCATTGTTTTGAATTTAGTGTAATTTTATTTATTTTAATTGTTACTACAAAACATTAAAATAAAAAAAAATTTATCATTTAACATTATAATCCATTGTTTTTATATTTATTACTCACCTCCATTATATTGATATTATTTAAAATGAATAGAATTTATACCAAATTATTTATATAGAAAAAAATTGTTATACAAACTTCCCAGGCCACATAATTTCAATGATATAGCAATAGTATAAACATGTTGTCAATCTAAAACTATAATCCTTTCTACAATATTTTTCTGTATTTTTTTAGGTAGAATCTCTAAAATCTTGTGTATTTCTAACTAAGGCCCTGTTTGGATAACCCAATATTATGCCATAATCCATATATTATGTCATAATATAATATTTGACAGATTTATAGCATAATGGCTGTTTGGCTACTTAAAAAAACATTACAAAATTATGCCACAATGTGAAAAATATGGCATAAAAAAATATTCCACTCAAACTGGAATATGTTTTTATGCCAAATTGCGTGGCTCAAGTATTTCTCTCCCTTTTTTCTCTTCCTCTCTCGGTCTTCGCTTCTCCATCTATCTCGCATCGCCAGCACCGCTGATTCCAGCGTTCAGCTTTCGCCTCTCCACCGGCGGCATCCTCTCCGCGGCCATTGTCAACGCTGTCAGCCCCGATCCCGCCTCATCCGCTTCATCCGCTGCACCACCCCCCTGCTTTGCGTCTTCGTCGACACCACTCTGTCATCTTCGTCGAATCCGCGAGAGAGACTGAAAATTTTATGCTGGATTCGTATCTTCTCAGGGTGATAGTTTCTTGAATCCTCTGATTGCTATATGATTTGTTGAATTCTTTGGATTAGAATCATCTCTAGGGTTTTTTATTTCTTGGATTTATAAATCGAATTATCTTGCTATATAATTATATTTATTCAATTTCTTTGGGCAGTACTATTTCTTCAAGTAACTTTGATTTTTCTGCTATGAAGTTAAATTTACAGGTGTTGTATGGAATTTTCTGCAAGTTCTATATATATGCACCTGATAATGATATTAATGTGCATGACTTGCCAGAGTTGTTGTCTTTTGTTAACAAATTTTTTGTTGTACTCTTGTTATCAAAGATTTTGGATTTAAGTTGGTCTGTTTCCAACTAAAGTAATTAGTTTTATCAAGTTTCTCTTCAAAGCTCTGGTGTTCTGTTATAAAGATATCCAATGGTTGTGTATGTTTTCTTGTTTTCAATAAAATTCTGAATGTACATCTTGCTTGCTACTCCAAAAGATTGAATTCTGAATGTGTATGCATGTATCACATTGTTATGCATGAATTACAATAAAGCCCAAAAAAATACTTCGAATATTAAAAAAATGATTGCTATATGATTTGTTGATATTCTAGTAATGCAGAGTGTATCTTAAAGATTGTGCATCAGAGCATGTTTTGATCAAAAGCAAGCGAAGAACTTGGCCATTTTGGATGTAGAAAAGTACACTCATTAATTAACTTAGGCATCATTGAATCATGGATTCAACTTACAAAAATTCAATCCTTGACCAAGCGTGGTCCATAGATGTGCTTAATCAGAAATCTGTTTTCTTTTTTCTAGTTCTTCTGAAAACCCTGTTCTGTCATTTATAATTTTATAGATTCAGCACGACAATTTTGGCTTTCTAAATGTCTTTAGGTTTGTCATTTATAATTTTACAGCATACTGTTTTGCTTCAGTTAGTTTTGAACAGAAATGTAAGCTAATTGTATTTTTTTGTGTACAACCATTAGTCAAGTGCAAGTTCTTTCTTTTTTTTTTTATCCAATAGATGGTAGTGAAACTGTGAAAGGCTTCATAAGGAGATATTTGGTTTGTTTGCCACACTAAAAATTGTGTGTATGTTTGTTTTCCGAATCAGATTGTATGATGATGATCATTTAACTTGATGATTGTAGTGATGAGTATAGAAGAAATTACAGAAAATAAATCTAAATTAGGATAAAAAAATATTAATTGTCAGGTAATGATAACAACCGTCTTATTGTAAAAGAACCACTAATATTTTAAAAGTTTTCTAAATTTATTATTTCATTAGAAAAATTAACTCATAACACCACTACTTTTAAGAAGCCCAACTATAAGTTAATAGTTGATGTTGTTCCTTTACTTAAAGATATAAACAATAAATTGCCATTATGTTATGCAACATGGTAGTTGCCTATAAAGCAGTCATGGGCTTACCGCCAACCTAATATTTTGTTATTTTTTTTTTTTTTAACATTTAACATTATTTTTTAATTATATTTTAAATTTTATTTAAAAATAATAATAATACCCTATTGGAAGCTTGTGAACGGGAGGATTCTAGCTCAACTTCCTGATTTTGGGAGATGGCCTTAGCAGGGTCTATGGGGCCAATTTGGCCCTGTGGACGGGCAGTGTAGGCGAGCCTGGTTCCTAGTTGGCCAAAAGCCTATCCAAATCCACCAGGTGAGCCTTGTTAACCAGCCCATGGCCCTAGGGATGAGCAAAACTGGTACCTAATCTAGTTTTCAGACACCTGGTTTTTTAAATCACAAAACCTTGATCCGTATCTGATTCAGTATATATATATATATATATATATATATATATAAAAACCAAATTCCCAAAACCGAGTATCCAATCAATGTGGATTGGACATCGGATATTCAAATCCGAATTTAAGTTTTGCTTAACTTGGAATATTTGTTTTCTTGTAATTTATTTCATGTTCAATAAAGATTTGATTTGTTTTGAGCAAAGTTATTGTTTCAACAATTGGGAATCCATCTTTTTCTTTTTTCTTTTTGTAATTTAACTAATTTGATAGGTATAAAAAAAATAATAATTTTTAATAGCATATAAATAGAGGCATTTAATATTAATCAAATTAGCACATAACAACAGTGCATTTAGTTAAAGTTTTCATCGGAATACTCATTTTTAAGCTTTATTCCTCACATTTACAAATTTCATATAGTTTATATGTCATATTCAATAATTTGTTTTTTTGCTAATTATCTATATTTCAATTTTCATAATTGTTTTATTAAAAACTTCTATTTGCATTTATATTTTTACAAGTTAAATGAATAAGCTGCTGAATTATAATGATAAAATTGGCTAGCCTATGCATTTTGAAAATAATTTTAAATTCTTGATATATAGTAATATCTTAAAAAAAAGGATTTCGGGAACCAAGTTTTCATTTTATCCTAATGTCAGATTTGATTTGGTCTTTATCTTAAAAATTCCAATCAGGTCGGTACCTAAAAAATTCCTATAAAAATTTAGATGCCAGATTGAGTCATTGGATCCTAATTTTTGCTTACCTCTACATGCCCTCCATTACCCTCATTAGTTTACGCATAGGGATTTAATAGCAATATTTTCTCCAAGATTTACAAAACTTAACAAAATTCTTCTACAACAAATTAAAAGAAATTTCACAAGAAAATATTAGAAAGTTGAGTGCAATAAATTTCAAAGAAAAGAAAGAGAAGAGATGGAAGAAACATATCAAAACCCGTCACAATTAGAGGAGGGCACTGGGTGAGCCCGCATTGTAGAAGGCCCCATTTAGGGTTGGGTTATCCCCAACCCATGACCCAACAAGCACATCTGAGTTGACCCAACCAACTAGGTATTTTTATTTGTAAAATTTCTAAATTCTTTATTATAAAAACTAAACATGCTCAAACCAACTCAACTACAATTGGTTGTTGCTTTATTATTATCAAACATTATTAAAAACAAGCTCATCATGTTTTTATACTTATTATTCAACTTGATATTATTTTAAATGAATAAAAAGTAAACCAAATTATTTATACAAAAAAATATTGTTATACAAAGCAACATAATTTTAATGGTGTACAATAATATAAATATGTTAATTTAAAACCATAATTCTTTCTACAATTTTTTTTTATGTATTTCTTTTTTGGTAGAATTTTTAAAATCTTGTATATTCTTAAACATGCTAATAACTTAGAATTATATTATTCTCTCATATCTTTATTTATAAATAATTAACTGAAAATTTTATTAAATTGATAAGGAAGTTATTATTCCGCTGTAAGTTAAAAAATCTTTTAATAATAAATTTTTATTTAATCCTATTTAACAATGTATTTTTAAAGAAAGAAAACGATAAAAATACTCATTATGAGATAATGGCAACAATTATCTCATTATAAAAAATCATTAATAATTAAAAATTTTACTATATGTATTACTTTTTACTAAATAATATAAATGATAAATAAGATACGTTTTTCATATTTAGTCCCACATCAACTAGCCCATAAAAGAGAACCGCAACCCAATCTTGTTTGTTAATTTTATTTAAGATTTTCCGTTAATTTTTAAATCAACATTTATTATTTATTATTTAAAGAATAATAAAACCCAACAGATTGGCCTGTCAGTTTGGAGCGTGACCCGTCAGGTATGCCGAGCCTACCCAGTCTGAAAGGTTGGTATTGTGGGTTGGTTCCAGGTCAACCTTTGGTTGGCCCGGACCAGCCAGGTTGGGGCCAACTGGCCCCGTCAACCGATCTGTGCCCACCTTTAATTTGTTGTCGATAAATAATTTTTATTAATTATAAAATTAAATTAAGAAGAAGTTGAAAAAAAATAACTACAAACATATATTAGAAGTTAAAATGGTGTGCATTTATTAGTTGCAACCTTTATTAATTTTTTTATTCAATTATCTTGTTAATGTTTAACATATTGGGTTGTGGTTGATTTTTCAAAGGGGACAAATGAAATGTTCATAGGTTGTTATCAATAAGAAGTTATATGTTAATTTCTTAAATTTTTTTCCCTAAGTTTTTGTTTGCAAAGATTGTAATAGTTAATTAACTCCTCACTCATGACATACCAAATGGTTGGGGAATGAAATTATTAATGTTATAGAGAAAGGAGTGAGAAATTGTTGGAAATATGAAAATGTTTTGAATGTTTATTAAATATTGTTTTAGACAAAATAGTCGTTAAATATTTTATCTGCGAATCCTTCCATATGAAAAATGCATCCTTCTTTGAAGTTCTTTCTTTTGATTAAAGTATATACAATGTCTTCCAATCATAGTTAAATAAAGAAGTATCAACCTACGTTTTTCTTAATCCTTAATACGATCGAAAGAAATATTTTTAAAATGTCAGGGATCTTCATCTCAAATGAAAAGTCCACAGAATATTTTAGTTCAGATATGTATATACATATATATATATATATATATAAGGGAAATATAAAGTATAAATTTCTTTCTTTATATAAATCATATTTATGAAAATAAAAGCTGAAAGGAGCATATAAAACACAAAAAATCGATTGAAATATAGTAGGTTGATATACGATTAACATGAATTAAAAAAAAATATTGTTATATAGAACTTTTGAAATAAACAACAAATAAATGAGGTCCTCACAAATATATCATCTTTTCCATGATTCCACCGTGCACTTTCTCTACACTAATAAATTTTCAACATGTCCAAAAAAAAACATTAGTTAATGTTTTTCGTCTTTATCTTCCTTTTCCATCAATAAAAAAAAAATTCCCTTTATGTTAAGCAAGTTAGACCATGAATTAGATATTTTCACGAGTTGACTATTGGCAGAGTTTAGTAGTATTTACATACTTAAATAGTTCGTGTATCAAAAAATTTTTAATTGGGCGTTAAAGATTTATAACTATTCGTATGATATATGTTTTGACAAAGAGTGTAAGTTGAGCACTAGAGGATAGTGGGAGCATATGTTATGGATACATTGATGTGTTCAAACATGACTTGTTACAATATAATCACTTAGGTTTTACTTTTTTTGCCGCCAATGATTGAGATTGTTAATTGTGATTATATGGGTGGACCTTAGCCCTAAGATATCATAATCATGATGTACTTGTAATATTTAGTCTATTACTAGAGTAGCTATACTTAATTACTCTTTGGTAGAGTAAATCTTGAAGTGCGCCTATGTCGAGCAAGCGGCAATCTTGAGTAATCACCAAACTATGAGTTAGTATCCAATGCAATCATTAGAAAGGTAAAATTCGAAAATCTTGGCCAAGCAGTCAAACTAATCGTGTGAGACACAAAAAGTAACTATGGTTATTAGCATATTATCAAGTTTAGTAAGTTTGATGTTTTTCGTGACTCTCAATTGGTTAGGATACAAGAACGAAATGTTTATACACATTTAGCAATCATAATCAGAAAGGTTCACAATAATCTATTTATTCATATTTGATTAGGCTAAGATGTGGGGCCACGAGACTAGCTATGTGTCATCAACGTACTTTGGTATCCTCTCATTGCCAATCGGAACAAACCTAGAGAGTCACTTTTAAAAGAATTCAAAATCAGTCTCGTTTTAAGCAAGGTAGTCAGACCCGGCCCGGGGATTGACCCGGCCAGATCAAGGGGTCAGGGGTCGATGGGTTCGACCGGGTTAAACCGGGGTCAACAATAAAATATTAAAAAAATAAATAATAATAATTAATAATGATAAAAAAATAATATAACCTATATTTTAATAATTAAAAATCATAAATAATTAAATATAATATTTAAAATTTTAATTTCATATAGTTTTCTTGATTTTAAAAAATATCTTAAATAAAATTAAATGTAATATTTAAAAAAATTTAATTTTTATGTACCATCAATCCATTCTTGATTTTTTTAAAACCATAAAATTAAAAACCCTAATGATCCTCATCTCACCCTTTGTCTTCTTCCATCGGGATTCGGAAAAAAAAAAAATCACGTGCCACCACTCATACTCTGTTCCTCTTTCTCTTTCCTTTCTCTCATCGTTCTCCCTCGCTCCCTCTCACGCGTTTCTCTCATCTTGCCGCCGGCGCATCCTCTTCTTTCTCCCTCACATCTTCATCTCATCAGCGCCACTTTTTTTTTAAAAAAATAATTTTAATTTTTTTACCCGAGTAAACCGGCCGAGTCAACGATTTCTGAGCAAACCGGCCGGGTCACCCGGTTTTTGGCCGGGTTGCTTCCAAACCGAGTTAGAGGGTATAACCGGATCGGCCTCATGACCGGTTCCCGATTTTTCCGGTTGAACCGGTCGAGCCAGTCCGGGTTTAACAACCCTGGTTTTAAGTATAGATGTAAAATTATCAATTTACAATTTTACCTCATGGGATGAAATAAATCAAAAATTAAGGTAGGGTTTTGTCTTAAGTTTAAATTTTGATTAAAGTTCGATTGAGTTGAATAATTAATCAAAATTATAAGAGCTTGAAGACAAAAGTTGTTTTAGTTACTTTAGGACCACATTTATTATATTTTATGTGACTTCATAATGGGATAATCTTTTATCATGTTTTATAAATTTTATATATAACCCCTCTCTAATCCTAGTTGAACAATTCCCTTCACTTGTGGAATTAATCCCCGATCCATGTCTCCCTTCTAACTCGAACCTCTATTTTGGAGAGGAAAAGGAAGTTGTTATTAGATTTCAGCATGTGGCCTTTGTTCGATACTAGAAGATGTAGGATAATCAAAACAAATTTGTACATCTAGAGATAATTTCCAAATTTAATTTTAATTAAAATTAAGTAAAAGTAAGGTGTTCATCAAATCAACCCGTTGATGTCACAATTTTGTTTTTGCTTCCGCTTGAATCTGATTGTTTTGTAAATTTTGCGATATTATCTAACAATAACTAAAGTTTGATTGATGCATATGTATACTAAATGAATATTCATCCAACTGCATGGTTTTTAGTCTCAACTATTGATTGAAATCTTGCAATTAATATCAGTGTTTTAAAAGTTGAGTTGACCTTGCCGGTTTTAAAAGTTGACTATTGAGTTGACCTAGCCTTCCATAATAAGTGATTAGTTGTTTCTCAAGCAAAAGTGAGGTCTTAAGTTTATATTTTTTTAAAAAAAAATTATACATAAATTTATTTTATAATAAATGTTTGCACTTTTCTACCTTCCAAAAATAAAAATTTATGCTTCTCTTAATTCTCAAACACATGAACCATAAATATTCATATGCATAATTTAACTAAATGTCAATTAATATTAAACTTTTGAGAACTGATTCAGGTTAATTAGAATCATTCTTTAATCAAGGTTTATATTTTACACCTCTTTTATTTTATTTTTATAAAGTTATCAAACACATTCTTATGATTTACCTCATCCATATACATGCTAATCATTGTTGTTATAAATTATAATAATTAACTATATGATATTAAAAGACATTGACTTTGTTAGGGTTACCGTTATTTGTGAAACCTATAAATTATAAAAAAATAAGATTATTTCTTTGTTCTACTTTGTATTATTATTAATCAAATTCTTAGCAATTTATAGTACATATTATATATTTATATTTGATTAAAATTATATATATATTATTTATAACCAGGTCAACTCTAGTTTAACTCCGATTCAACCATTGACTCATGACCAAGGAGCCTTCCCAAGTCACTCCCTTAGTTGAGTTTCAGAACATTGCCAAATATACCTTAAGTAACCAAAATATTGTCTGGCTATTTCGCTAGTCTTTCTTCTGGATTATAAGAGGTATCATATCTTTGCCCTACACAAGGTGGACAACTCACACTGTGTTTCTCATGGAGGAACAATATAGGAGACTATCATTAGAGGATGAAGATGAGGACGGTCTTAGTATCCCTAAAATGTTGGGGAGACACTGGTATTGGAGCTCCAATTCTATTTTGTTGGAAAGTTCTTAACAAAGAAGAACATTAATTTCCTAACTATGAAACACACTTGGCAAGCATCTGGAGACCTCTCATGGGAGTCACCATAAAATAAATAAGTCTAAATTTTTATCTATTCAAATTCTATCACCAAGTGGATTTTTAGCGTATTATAGACGGCGGACCATGGACCTTCAACATTGATCTCCTACTTTTCAAGCAAGTCTCTAGCTCACTGTATCTATCCCAAGATTTGTTAACTGATGTGGAGATATGGATTTAGGTACATGGGATTCCTCATGGATTGAAATCAAAATGGGTCGCTCAGAATATAGGCAACTATGTTGAGACATTCATTTGTGGATATCCAAAGAATTTCACACAAATTTGGTGGTATTTCTTTCTCATCAGAGTTAGACTTGATGTGCGAAAGCCTATCCAAAAAAATATGAAGATCAAGAAAGAGGGAGGATCCTGGACTTGGGTTGACTTCAAATATGGACGTTTTCCTACATTTTTCTTCCTCTGTGGAAGACTCGGCCATGGGGACAGATTCTATAAGAAGGCCCTGGATCAAGGAATCATTACAACCACTAAGCCTTTCGGGCCATGGCTGCAAGCGACTCCCCGCTCATATGCAAATCATCATGGGCCAACTGGTTGATCGAAGAAGATACAAAGGTGGGTGTTGATGGTGCATAGGAGCAACAAGCGGCCAAAATCTTTGGGACTCATGCTAAAAACAATCCCCAACAGTTCAGGTTCTAAAGGACCTGGTCTTTTCTAATATCCACAATATGGTTTTTCTGATTGAAACCAAGTGTAATCAACATAGGGTGAAATTTTTACGAGCCCAACTCGCTTTTGATGGTGCTTTCACTATAGATGTTGTGGGGTCGAGTGGCGGTTTAGGGTGTGTTTGGTTAGGAAGTGAGTGTCCGAAGTGGGGGAAGTCTGAAAACATCACTTCAGTGAAAGTGTGAATTTCATTTAGAAGTCTTGACTTCCATGTGTTTGGTTGAGAGGGAAATCCCTACTTCAGTAACCACTTCGGTGTTTGGGCTGGTGGAAATGAAAACCCCGGAATACATCACTTCGAGTAGTTTCTTGTGTTTGGTAACACCGAAGTGGGGCTATGAACACCACTTCAGTATAGAGGTGAGGTTACCCCATCTTTGTTATATAGGTTAATTTTTATTCATATAACATTGCCTATTAACATATTTAATGATAAATTTGGTTATTTTTATTAATACATTTTTAATTGAATTAATTTTGTTTGTTTTCTTATAACCCATAATTAAGGCATGTATTACTGTATACGACTTAATACTTTCTTCTAATTTTTTTTAACATTATGATCTTTAAATTAAAATTGCTTTCTACTAATTTTTACCTAAGTACAAGTTATATATCCGGTTTTGCAAAATATTACCAACTTAAATATATACAATAAATTTACATATGGTAATGAAAAAAAAATACTTGGAACCTGTAGATTTGTAACAAAATAAACCAATTCTAAATTATCATCTTTGAAACTTTTATTGATATTTTCCAATCACCCATACATTACTATGCACCAAGTCAAAAAATAGGATGATAGACTGGATTGCTTCATTTAAGCAACAAATAGCTGTGTTGCTAAAAACCCATTCAAATTAAGAAAATACGAAATTCGGAACATACATACTTCACTAAGAAGCCATACAAATTCAGCATGATCTATCATTTGTTCAAATACTTACCAAACAGATGGTGAATGAAAACATACAAACATAACAATTTGTATCTATCAATACATGCACCCAACAATGTCTTGTTTTCAAAAGTTTTGCGACAACAATAAAAGCACTGTGAACCCAGTTTTCCAGCCTCAGATTTTTGAATAGAAGACCCCAACATTGTTTTGTCTGAACAACTGTATTTGTAGTATCTCAATGGAATCCATCCACATGCTTCATAAATCAGATCCTACAAGTGTAATTGCAATTAAAATCAAATAATATCCAAAATTAAACATATAATAAACATATAATCTGCTTACATGTCCGCCTTGTGTCCGAAGCAAGTCCTGTCTTCTTGGCATGGCTCAGGTAATAGCAAGAGTGACATTATGCACATTCATTGGCATTATAGTTTATGTAAAAACAACCAGGCGACTACAAACTATACAAGGTGGGTCGCAATGGTGGCGGCAAGTGCCTGCTAATTGCCTCGCCACACTCATATAAACAAATACATCCATACATTTAGAAGCAGGGAAAAATACATAGGGAACCAATTACCAAATGAGATACATGAATGGTCGCAAAAGATTGGCAAGGAACTACTAGTCATTTTGCCCCGCCAGCGCCCCAATCTGGTTTTTGTCCCATAAACGCGTGTGCCTCAGTGCAATGTCACACTTGCCTTTCATCATTGCCATTATACCATAACCTGAAATACGAACAAAAACAAAATAAAGAAATCCATGTTAGTAACAAACACACAAATATCCAAACATGGCATAGCAACAGAAATACAACTAGGTCTCAACAACATACACATATCAAGAGCATGAAATGCAGAAAGCCAAAACAAATGAAATGCATAACGGATGCAACGACAACAAGATATCACTTGCTGGGTCACTCCATAACAAAACATGAGTCAGTTAAGATGCATGAAATGCAGGGACATGCAATGAAATAAGTAGGCAGTATAATGCAGGATCTGGTCATTCCATCCTCGACAGAAATTGTTCGATCCAATCCTTCCTCAGTTCCATATCTTTGACTAGGAATCCTCTTGCCTCATTCTCACGAAAGCTGCGAGATAATCAAACACCGAGCGAGTTCCTTCTTACGAAACCCGTCAACCTCCATAACTTTTCGCATACAATGGCTCATCCGATGGGTGGGGTTCTTAATAGCGTTGCCATTTCGCCTACCAAATAATTAGGTCACCCATCATAGAAGGGTTCTTGAGCCCCTACTTGAGCGTTGTGACCTTTGTGCGGATGAGGTTGCGGGGCTACCAACAATTGGTGGGGCGGAGTTTACATCGGGTCGTCATCGCTTAGCGGTTCAAGCTGGGCCTTCATCAAAGTTTTTCCATATTATTGCCTTGACCTACGATTTATCACGAAATCGAGCATATAGAGAGGTCGCTGCACTCTCGATCGCATTGTCATCACCACATATAATCCTCAATGCTTCATAATGTTCAATGGGTTTGTTTATAAAAAGCCTTGGGTCGTCGGGTGAGCCTATATTACAATGCCGTTAACAACAAAGTGCACGCGATACATGAATATGCTCTGTAATATTGTTTTTCATGGAAAGTGAATCATTTTACCTCGATGTAAGTCGAGGGCAACCATAGGATCAAGTGTGATGGTCTTCGTGGCATCATCCCAACCTGCCCCACTGAGATCTCTCACCTTTTTTATCTCAACATATCACAATTTCAATGTTCGATAATGATTTTCAACGTTCTCAGACCTGAAGTCGATGATTGAACCTAGAATTGACTGCATGACGGCAAAAAAACAAATGCAGCTCGTTTAAATGATTTGTCGCATTTCATCCCTTTTTTGACTTGTTCAACAAGAAGTGGAATGAGAAAACTATCGTATTCGCCCTTCCATCTCTTATTAGGTGTACCCCGCTTGCTGCTAGATGCCCTTGATGATGATTTCTCAGAAACACGCTCGATACCCTCCATAGTCGTTCAAATTCTATTTGACAATGGTGTGAAGAACATGTGAATCAAATTCTTAAAACATGCATATCAGAATATAATGAACAACAAACAAGGAATCAAGAGATCAACAGGTGAATAGACCTATGATATTGTTATACATGAAAAGGAATGCACCCACTGTTTCCGGGGGAAGGAAATGAGGATAGAAGGAATAAACAAATCAACAGGGAAAAAACACAACACAATATGAAATCAATAGGGAAAAAACACAAAAAAAATGCACCATCTCAATCCAAGGAACAAACTGAGGATACGAGGAATCAAGAAATCAAAAGGTCAATATTAACAACAGAAACAAATAAGATTTCAGAAATCAAGTTTAATGAGAAGAGTATAATGACAGTTCACAGAATTGATTACCATGATAAACAATGAAATAACATGCAAAGAACAGACCTACGATATTGTGCAATCGAGTGAAACATGAGAAGAATGCATCATCTGAATCCAGGGAAAAAAATGAGGATACAAGAAATCAAAAGGGCAATATTAGCAACAGAAACAAATAAGATTTCATAAATCAAGATTAATGAGAAGAATATAATGACAGTTCACAGAATTAATTAACATGGTAAACAATGCAATAACATGCAAAGGACAGAACTATGATATTATGCATTCGAGTGAAACATGAACAAGAATGCCCCATCTCAATAGGTCAATATTAACAACACAATGAATTAAGGTTTCAGTAATCAAGTTTAATGAAAAGAAAATAACGACATTTTACAGAATTGATTATCAGCAAACAAGTGAAACACGAAAAGAACAGACCTATTATCAACAGCAATCGGGTGAAACATAAAAAGAACACACCTATGATATTGTTATCCATGAAAAAAAAGAAAGACATATCAAGTGATTCAAAGGAAAAAAAACATACAAGGAATAAACAAAATAAACCACGAAAGGAAAGTGAAGAATTTAAACAGAACATGTAGTCCAGACATTGTACGTTAAGGGAAAAAATTCAAATTGGCGACAAGAAAGCATGCAACGATTAAGATGTCCTTACTAGTACTCATAACAAGCTATAAGTACTGATCACACAAATCCACTATATCGATCCCACATGTCATGCGCTATCTTGTCTCTGAGTTCAATCCATTGTCGATTTTCTTCTCGCTGTTCTCGTTGTGATCGGGGTTGTGATGACATAATTTGGTTATCATGTTGAGTGATTCCTTCATCCAAAAGTATATCATTTGGGTCGACACCTGCTATGTAGTTATGCAATATGCAACATGCAATAACTAACCTAACCTGTGTCCTAAATGGGAAGAATGGATGTGATGTAAGGATTTTGAAACGGTTCTTCAAGATTGCGAAAGCACGCTCTACTCGAGATCGAAGCATCGAGTGTCGTAGATTGAACAATTCCTTGGGGTTTGTTGGAGCGCGTCCACTATGCTCTTTTAAGTGGTACCTAACACCTCGATAAGGTGCTATGAAACCCTGCATAGTGGTATAACCAGCGTCTACAAGATAATATTTCCCTACAAGAATGGTATTCGTCAAGTGGATTATCTTGAAATTTTTTAATTGCTAAAATGCACGGTTCCCTACCTTCTATCATTTTTAGACCTTCAGGTTGTGGTCATGATAGTGCATCTTTTAGGACAGTGAAGTCATTGGCTGATCCTTCCCAACCCGCCAACACATAAGTGAACTGCAAGTCAGGGTTCACTACAGCCAAGACATTTTGTGTTGGGCCTTTTCGACCACGAAACCGAGGTAGTTCTTGAAGGGGAACGGATGCATCAATATGCGTCCCATCTAGCAAACCTATACAGTCCTACACGATAAAAGTTTATGAAGGTACATGGAACGAATGATTCAAAGGGGAAATTATTAAATTTTATATTTCAAGCTTACTTACTTTGAAAAATGGGTACCAGTTCGGGTTACATTCGATTTCCGAGTGACAATTGCCGCAAGGGGGATGTACGAAATCATCTCGGATGGCACAAATAGCTTTCAGTACGTTATTGAAATATCGACTTATTGTCTCACCCGATCGGACATATTCAACCCTCATGGTCCTATTTTTGGTATTGTGACCGACAATATGCAAGAACATGGATAACTGTTCCTCGACAGATACATAACGTGTGTCGAGAAGGAGGTGCTTGTCACGCATGATCGACGCTAGATGCATAAAAGGACCTACATCCATCCTAAGGTAACTCACACAATAGTCGCGGCCACTCCTTAAAACACGTTCCATATGCCTTTTTCTAGTTAGGTCCCGAAATATAGATGGTTCTTTACTTCTCCCTTGTCTAGTTTGATTCATTTCCTCAATTAGGCAGGCGACGACCACAACAATGGTAGTAAACGCCGCAACCAATGGCCTCACACGTTCGTTATCATTCCAGCTAGCCATCTACATGATAAGGATGACATTATTGATTTCGGCATTAACCTACTAACTTAGGTCAGTAAATAGAACTCATAAATTGGCGGCTACTAAACTAAGCAGAAGGCTATTTTAGTGTATTTGTGTATAACTAATGCAATGGATCAGACACAATTCATGAGTTACTCGAAAGGTAGAAAAAAAATTCAGAAGTATCGGCATCAAGATACATATACCAGGAAATAGTAATAATTCTTGAACAAACTAAGATGGTATGATTGGCATACAAAAATAAGAGCATGAATCAGATAATAGGTAATGCATCTTCAAAATTAACACAGCCTGAGAATAAAATTCAAACCAAAGCTAGAACATGCTATGGTTATATCAGGAAAGACAAAAAGGCAACAATGAAATAACTTGCTATGATTGGCATACAAAAATAAAATCATAAATCAGATAATAGGAAAATGCATCTTCATAATTAACAAAAGCTGATAATAAAATTCAAAACAAAGCTAGAACATGCTATGGTTACATCAGGAAGATGAAATTAAAAGCCAACACTGAACTAACATGGTATGATTGGCATACAAAAATAAGAGCATGAATCAGATAAGAGGTAATGCATCTTCAAAATTAAAGAAAGGCTGATAATAAAACTCAAACCAAAGCTAGAACATGTTATGGTTACATCAGGAAAGAAAAAAAAAGCAACAATGAAATAACATGGTATGATTGGCATACAAAAATAAGAGCATAAATCAGATAATAGGTAGTGCATCTTCAAAAGTAAACAAAAGCTGAGAATAAAATTCAAACCAAAGCCAGAAAATGCTATGGTTACATCAGGAAAGACAAAAAAAAAACAACAACAACAACAATGAAATAACATGGTATGATTGGCATACAAAAATAAGAGCATAAATCAGATAATAGGTAGTGCATCTTCAAAATTAACACAGGCTGAGAATAATCTGGAAATAAAAATAAAAGCTAACAATGAAATAACATGCTATGATTGGCATACAAATATAAGATCATAAATCAGATAATAGGAAATGCAGCTTCAAAATTAACAAAGGATGAGAATAAAATTCAAACCAAAGCTAGAACATGCTATGGTTACATCAGGAAGATGAAATTAAAAGCCAACACTGCACTAACATGGTATGATTGGCATACAAATATAAGAGCATGAATCATATAAGAGGTAATGCATCTTCAAAATTAAACAAAGGATGAGAATAACATTCAAACCAAAGCTAGAACATGCTTTGGTTACATCAGGAAAGCAAAAAAAAAGCCAACAATGAAATAACTTGCTATGATTGGCATACAAAAATAAGATCATAAATCAGATAATAGGTAATGCATCTTCAAAATTAAACAAAGGATGAGAATAACATTCAAACCAAAGCTATAACATGCTTTGGTTACATCAGGAAAGCAAAAAAAAAGCCAACAATGAAATAACTTGCTATGATTGGCATACAAAAATAAGATCATAAATCAGATAATAGGAAATGCATCTTCAAAATTACCAAAAGCTGATAATAAAATTCAAACCAGAGATAGAACATGCTATGGGTACATCAGGAAATAAAAATAAAAGCTAACAATGAAATAACATGCTATGATTGGCATACAAATATAAGATCATAAATCAGATAATAGGAAATGCAGCTTCAAAATTAACAAAGGATGAGAATAAAATTCAAACCAAAGCTAGAACATGCTATGGTTACATCAGGAAGATGAAATTAAAAGCCAACAATGAAATAACATGGTAGGATTGGCATACAAAAATAAGAGCATAAATCAGATAAGAGGTAATGCATCTTCAAAATTAAACAAAGGATGAGAATAACATTCAAACCAAAGGTAGAGCATGCTTTGGTTACATCAGGAAAGCAAAAAAAAAGGCAACAATGAAATAACTTGCTATGATTGGCATACAAAAATAAGATCATAAATCAGATAATTGGAAAATGCATCTTCAAAATTAAACATGCCAAATTACAGGCAGTGAAGAACTGCAACTTAGTAAAATAAGAAAACTAAGGAGAAAATTTAATGTTGTCGCAATATCAAATAAACTAGATTTAGCTGGAAAAAAAATTAATGTTGTTGCATATCTGTAAGGAAAAAGAAGAACGGTTTAATGAAACCCTGGAAAAATACACACACGGCATATCAAACCCCTAAAAAATTGATGGTAAGGTTAGAAGCTAACATGATAAATAACCTAGGATCGAACAATGAAAAAAATTGATGTTCTTGTAGATCTAGAAAAAAGAATGGGGCAAGACAAACCCCTAAAAAAAATACACACACACATTCGCATCCTCAGGAAAAACTTAAAGAAAAAAATGAGGAAAAAACCATGGTACGGTGATTACTTCGTGACCAGAAGCAATAAAAAATAAAAAATCCTTTGATGTTCTTGCAGATCTATAAGGAACAAGAAGAACGACAGAAGATAAAACCTAGGAAAAAATACAAATACGTTCGCATCCTCAGAAAAACTAAACGAAAAACCCAACTGAGGAAAACGATGGCATGAAGATTGCATGATAAAACCATAAAAAATGATGGTCATGCAGATCTGTACCAAATAACAAGAATGGAAGCTTGAAACAAACAACAACAAACCGCGAGGAAAACAGAAGGAAAAAACTGGAAAATAAAACACATAAACATCATCGTTCACAACCGTTGGGAAGAGAGATGGCTACCAAGTAGATGGTAGTAGAGAGACTGGTAGACGGCGAGAGAGAGAGAGACCAGTAGACGGTGAAGTAAAAGAGGGCAATCACCCGGAGGAGATGAAGGGGCGAAGTAGACGACGAGAAAGAGGCCTGGTTGCGGCCGAAGAGGGAAGACGGAGAGATGGCGAAGCAAACCCTAGACGGGTTGATGGGAAAAGGCAGGAAATGGCCTGGGAAATGGGAAAAGGCGGGGTGAGTGTAAGCATAATCACGTGGGACCACGTGACGGAAGTCAGCTAGTTCAAACCCGACTTCTGGATTTTTCTCGCCGAAGTCAAATGGGGAAGTTGCTGGTTTTGGAAGTGAGGAAATCAGCATTTCAGAATCCACTTCCGCGAACCAAACACAAGGAAGTCATTGGGAACTCACCGGTTCAGCCACTTCGGCTTCCACTTCGGCGAACCAAACACGCCCTTAGCTTTACTTTGGAAACAACCCATTAGGGTCTCCTTATTAAGTTACTCAAAATTCAACATCGATGTCTCCATCTCTGATAGAGATGAAGAACCTTGGCGTTGCACAAGGTTTTATGGGAGACCTAAGCGGAACCAAAGAGAGGAAGGTTGCCGTCTTCACCAAAACCTAGCAGATTATGCGAGCACACCTTGGGTCATGATCGGAGATTTTAATGATATTACCCATTAATATTCAGAAAAAGAAGAAGGCAACACTCATCCAAGCTAGTTGATTAATGGGTTTTGTGGGGCTCTTGCTAATGCAGGACTAGAAGAAGATCTAGGTATGGAAGGGAATGTATATACATGGGAAAGAGGTCTTCCTAATGGTTTCCTAGTAAGGAAATGCCTTTATCGAGGTGTAGCCACTCGAAGTTGGATAACAAGATTTCCTCATCATAAGGTAAGCAATCTAGGTTTCTTCACTTTTGGTCATTGTCCTTTTCTTCTATCATCCAGGCCTATTTCCACCCAGCGACCTTATAGGCGATTCCGATTTGAGAATGCTTGGATATCAGAAGATGATTGCAGAAAGGTAGTTACAAACTATTGGGCAAGAAGTGGGCAAGCACCCCCGGTGGAGAAACTTCATGGATGTGGTCAGGTTCTAGAAATATAGGGTAATCAACACATAGGACAGTTCCAAAGAAGACTGCAATTCTACAGGGAAAAGGTAACGGCCTTATTGTGGATGATTCAAGAATTTAGGAAGCGAGGGGACAATATTATCAAATTTTAAATCAATGGAAGATTTATTGGAAGTAAAGGACCAAATTGTTTTGGCTTAAGAATGGCAATCAAAATCCTCACTACTTCCATGATCAGGGATAGCAACGAATCAAGAAAAATAACATCACCAGACTCAAGGACGATAGCGGTATATGGAGATCTCAAGATAATGGCCTCCAAGAACTTATTGTCTCTTATTTTCAGTCTATTTATCAACTAAGACTAGTCTCTTTGGGACTGATCACAGGCTGGATTGACAAACATCTCTCTGATGATGATCGGCGATATCTTTTGGCAGATTTCACTCCACATGATGTTAATTTGCTAGTTTTAACATCCATCCAGATAAGGCTCCGGGTATCGATGGTCTTAATTCGGCTTTCTACCAGCATTACTGAGATATTATTGGCCATTATGTTGCGCAGACATGTATCACTTGAATCAAAAGAAAATCTTTCCCTCCAGAAATCAAAAACACAATCTTGGTTTCGATTCCAAGAACAAAAGCTTGCTACTTTGCACGAATACCGCCCAATAGCTCTATGCAATGTCATCTATAAGATCTTGAGTAAGGTGTTGGTTAACAGACTAAAGCCTATCATTCACAAAATTATATCTGATAACCATAGTGCCTTCCTGTTGGACAGAAGCATTTCAGATAATGTCATTGTGGCTGCCGAATTGATGTATTTCATAAAATGGAAAACTCAAGCAAAATCAGGGATCACATCTTTAAAGATTGATATTAGTAAGGTCTTTGACCGTATTGAATGGTCCTTCATCAAGGCTATGCTGACAATTCTAGACTTTCCTCCAGGATGGTGCTTTGTATGTCCATTATCACATACAGAATCTCAATCGCCTAAGGCTCTGAGATAATTAGTCCATGGTGGGACATTCGACAGGGTGATCCCCTATCACCTCTTTTGTTTATTCTATGTGTTGAATGCCTCACATAGCTGATCAATAGATATGAAAGACAAGGAATACTTCATGGCTGTAGAATTTCAAGGGAAGCTCCAATTATCACAAGTTTGTTATTTGCATATGATAGCCTTGTTCTTTAAAGCTAATCATCATGAAGCATCCACCATGAAATCAATTTTGCAGATTTATGAGTAAGAGTCTGGATTGGAGATCAACTATTATAAATTAGCCATTATTTTCAGCACAAATACTACTCTACAATTTCGAGAGATTGTTTACAAAACTCTTTGGGTTCAGGAGGCAGCTACACCATTTAAATACCTAGGCTTACCTCTGTGGGTGGATCGAAAGAAGTATGTAACTTTGAACTTCCTTAGATGCAGAATCTGGGATCGCCTACAGAGTTGGAAATCCAAACTTTTGTCAAGAGCTGGGAAAGCAGTGCTAATGAAATTAGTAATTCAAGCAATCCTGAACATATGTATGGGCACCTACCTATTGCCATTAGAATTATGCCATGATTTAGAGCACCTCATAAACTCTTTTTGGTGGGGAAATAAGCAGAGACAAGAAAAGAGCATCATGTGGATGAAATGGGATTGCATGTGTAAAGAAAAAGACAAAGGAGGTTTGGGTTTCAAAACACTTAATGAGTTCAATTTGGCACAGTTGGGGAAACAAGTTTGGAGACTAATGACCAATCCAAACTCCCTAGTCACAAGGTTTATCAAGGCTAAATACTATTCTTCCTCATCTTTCCTAGTGGCAAAGCAGGGCAGCAATCCAAGCTATATTTGCCGAAGTCTCTTAGCAACAAAAGAACTTATTCGAAAAGAAGTTTGGTAGCGGGTAAGAAATGGTCAGGGCATTAGTATCTGGGATTCTGCATGGTTGTCGAATGACACCTTCCCAAGAATAACCACTGATCCAATTGAGGAGATGGTGAATTGGAAAGTTGCAAATTTAATGACAGTTGAAGGTCAGAGATGGGATCTATTGAAATTAGATTTTTTTCAACAACAGAGATAGGGATCTCATCACTCAAATTCAGTTAAGTGTATGGAATGTCGATGATGTTCTCTACTGGTAGCCAGACAAAGGTGGGAGTTACAAGGTTAAGAATGCATACCAATTACTAACCGATCGAGCAAATCTGTACATTGATCCCTCTATGTAAATCTTTTGGAAGAAACTCTGGAAACTAAACATCCCATCATGAGTTAAAGAGTTCATGTGGCGTACGGATTGAGGATGCCTCCCATCAAAAGCTAGACTATCTTCTAAACATATCTATGTCGATCAGGAATGTTGCATCTGTCAAGATACAGTTGAGTCTGATATCCATATCTTATGGGAATGCTCTTTTGCTCGAGAATATTGTTTTTGATAAATTTGTAGCTCCGATTGGATGCAGTCCCTTCATCTAGACATCTATTCTCTTTTGTTATGATCTGTTTGCCTTTATGGAAACTCAGAAACAATGTGTTTTGGCAAGGCAAGCATACTTTGGCTACTTCACTTGTCATGGTAGCTACCAGCTCTCTTCATCGATAGCAGAATGCTAGAAGAATGGAAGATCCCAGCAGTATATACTTCCAACCTATTCCCAATTCAACTTGGACCCACCTCCGCAGGGCTGGCACAAAATGAACACGGATGCTGCGGTGAATAGATCCTTAAATCCTGCTGGTCTGGGATGGATACTCCAGCAAAACAACCATCAAGTCATCACACCTGAAGGAATACCGATCCACGGCAACATGGACATCATGTTGGTTGAAGAGTTTGCCATCCGCGAAGGGCTAAAATGGTTATCTTCGCATTAACTAAGCAGTGTGATAATAGAATCTGATTCAGAAACGGTCATCAAGGCAATCAACAACCAAGACTTTACAACTTCTGAATCAGGTCTCATTATTGATGACTGTCGTTACTTTCTTTCTTCTCTAATCAATGTAAGATGTGTTTATGTTCGGCACTCTATGAATAATGCTGTTGGTACCTTAGCAAAGGTAGCCTATTCTATGCCTGAGCGCAGGTGCTGGGATGGTGTTATTCCCAGCCATGTTCGTATGCTTCTCTAGTTATAATATGGCTTCCTAATTTCAAAAATCCAAACATCACAAGAACCTATTGGTTTAGTTTGTAATGGATTAAAAAAATTCAATTAAGTTAATATAGAATTAAAAAATCATGTTTTAAAACTGAATTTTCATTATAGTATACAACCACTATTTGGTGTCGTAAAATATTATGAGAATGGTGAATGGGTAGACCGTAGCAGTATTGTTACAATACTGTGCATACACTAATAATATTGTATAAATACTATAGGAGTACAGTTCATTCACTGTTTACAGTACCCCTATAAGATGTCGTTTTCCTTCCTTCCAAGGTTGCATGGTAATGGGGATTTATTAATTCGGTATGGTTCTTGAATATCTTCTGGGTATTCACATGGTAGGACTCTAATCGTCTCATGTGATATCTGGCCAAGTTAATAAATCTTTAGTGGGTAGTTAAGCCATTGTAACTAGTGCACTATCGTGCATATCTGTCCCTTGACACCTTCTTATAGGTGGGTACTTGTCGCCTTTGTAAAAAAAAAAAATTCATTGTAGTACGAAAATCTTGTTAATGAAAGTCTATGCGTGTATTGACAGAAAGATTCATTTTAGAAAATGGTGAACAATATTTCAAATGTTCAGAGGTGATTTGGAGTTTGAAAATTTGGAAATTTTGGGAATTTGGATCAAAGAGAATGGGATTTTAATTTTAAAGTTTGAAACTATGGCAGCAAGGTTAGCTATTGCAATTTTTTATTAAATGTTTCTTTCTTTTTTTTTGTTGTGTAAATATTAAAATTTATTTATTAAAGTTTTCAAGTTTCCATATATTTGGTTTAAATCCTTATAAATTCTAAATTAAAAATTTTATTATTCTTCAGATTTTATAAAATTTTTTATTAAAATAAAATATTAGAATTTAAAAATTTTGATAAATAACTTTTATTAATAAACAAAATATGTAAACTGAAAAAAAAATTAAGACAACATTAGATAAGAGAAAATGATCCACAACAAATCCACTAATGGTGGATTAAACATTAGACACATTAAGTACAACAATTTTGGGGAATGAAAGTAAGAGTTTTCTAAGAGTGAAACTGAACAATGAAAGAGTAACTTGTGCTTGGGAAGAAGTACACCTGTCCATAGATCGGGGCGGACTAAATTCGGGCCTGATTAAACCTATAATTAATAAAATCCTAGCTTGTCCAAATCAGGTCCGTCCCAATAATATGGGTATTAATTTTTGCAATGACTAGCCTGGATTTTATGACCTTTAACCAACGTCTATCCAAACTCGCCCAAATAAGTTTTTTTAATCAAATAATAAATAAGTTATAAAAAAAAGTTAACAAATAATATTAATTTGTGAATACTATCAAATATTATTCTACAAAACACATTAAAATTAAATTACCAAATGTAAATTTTTATTTAGTCACAACATCTAAACTTCAAACTATTATGACCAATGGTAATCAACAATAATCAATAATAAAGCCAAGTAGTAAATCTATTCATAATTAATCAATTCAAAATAGTAGTTCATGCCTTAAATATACACGCATACAATATATGAATATTTGATTTTATTAATATGTTAATTATATATATATATATATATATGTATATAAGTACATGTATAACTAATTAGTAAATATATTATATAATTCAGGCCGGCCGGGTCTGGGATTTAACAATAAAACCCAAACCTGGTCCGTTTTTAAAACGGGCTTTATATTTTGTTTAAGGCCCGATCATTGAGCCTCGTATATTTGCCCAAGCTCTCTCAATTTTCGAGCAGGCCTTCGTGCTTGGACGGGTAGCCTGGCCCTTGGACAGGTCTAGGAAGAAGTCACTTTGCTAGTATCATTTACTCTAGCTATTTCAGCATGAGATCTAATAAACTCAAGACTGTGTTTAATGGTCACAATGGAACTCTCTAATTAATTTTGTTCTTACTTCCGGAACCCCAGAAAGATAACTGTAGTGAGGCTTCACGGCGTCAGCCCTTAGCACGGGCATGACCGGGCCGCTTGGCCAAGAGGATGGTCGAGGGCTAATCGTTGGTAGAATGGATGGTACGATTGGAGATCACACTCTGTCATTAGCAGGTATGACTTCCCGCACAACTTGACTTGAGGCGTGACCAAGGGGTGTCTGCAGGGCTGCACAATGACCGAGCGGTCGTGGTAGTAACGGACAGTACTAGGCCGGGAGAGGGCAAAAATATTCTAAGGTATTGGCCTATAATATATATATATATATATATATCCATGGCTTAGGCCGGTCATGGAGCACTTACCGAGAGATATGGCTTGGTAGGGCCGACCATTCTCGATAAGGCCAGCTAACATAGGCAACATGGCTCTGCTAACACGGGCTGGCTGGCTGATGCAGGCTGATGGCATAGGTAGCAGGGTTGGCAGGGCAAGGTGCTGAGACTGAGCGCAATCCTGCCTGGCGCAAGGCGTAGGGCATGGCCATTGGCAAGGCATGGTGCCAAGGCAAGGGGCGGCATGGCCGAGTGACATGAGCTGCATGGACAGGGTTGCCGCTATGGAGCTGAGGTGGGCTAACCACCATGGATGGTCAAGTATGTGGCCGGCCATACCCAAGAGAGGTTATCTCTTGGGTCATTTGCCTAAAAATAGAGGCAAGGAGGGTCTTAGGGAAGGCTAGTGAGTTTGTTGCCTCAAATGTGGGTTGTAAACATTCCATTCCAAGAGAGTTAGTTTTTCTCTCTTCATACTTGGTGTCATTTGCCCTTTGTCTCTTCCTTAACCAGATTCCTGGGCTATTTTGAGCGCGCACGGTATCAATCTAGGTAGATCAGTCCCATGACAATAACCAACATTATAATTTTAGAGAGAGAGAGATTGAGTAGTAGTGAACTTTATTGAATGTTTTCTTTTGAGAAAAGGTTAAAAAAGTTAATTATGATTATAAATTACTTTTCACAACATTAAATAAGAAGTAAATGAGTTTATAAGTATTTTCAAATATTAAAAATTGGAATAAAATTAAATGCTTCGGCATGGTTTTATTTAGTCTTTTAGCAACCTTATCTGAATTATATTGATTGGAGTAAAACAATTGAATTGAAATGTAAATTCTGTTCTTATTCAGTATGGTTTAATTGGTTTGATTTCGCACGTTGGTTGGACACTCCAATTGTTAGGTCATAAACAAGCTTTGTCACATATACACGGGAGGCAGATGCTTAACATAAGTATCACAAGATTAATTAAATTGGTCAAAAAATAAATAAATAAATGTGAATATGATACTAATTTATTACAAGGTTGACAAAACATGGCTTAACTTTTAATAAATGTGTTATAGTTGACTCATACACTGGTAAATATCCGAGTTTACTTGATTAAACATCAATACAGTTACAAAACACATAGCTTATGAATTTATTATAAAAAATTTATATTATAAGAAGATAACTATAAGTTTTCATTTTTTTTTAATTTTTTTTCATATTTTTGAAACGGGTCATAAAAGGGGTGAAACAATTATGATATAATTATTAACTGGCGTACAATGGTCATTACCAATTTAAACAAAATATTCAAACTGAAACACCACATGATCATAACAGTTTGAGCCACAAATCGCTAGTCTAAACTTTTTTTTAAAACATTAGGTAAATTAATGTTTTATTCTGAAAATTAAAAAGAAACAAAATAAATGAATAATACAAAGAAAATAAAGCAAAAACATCAAAAAAAGAAAGAAAACAAGGAAAACAATAGCTACATCGCTAGGCCAAAGTTTAATAGATAATCAAGATATTTTTGGAGGATTTTACTGATTTCTTTAATGAAATATACCGTTTGAAAATTACACTATGACTTGCAAACCGTTTCTTTTGTCATAGCTTTCTTCAAAGCTCCTGCAATTACTTTCAATTTTTTTCCTTGATTTTTTTTTTTATATATCCAAATTATCTGGCTTTATAACTTTTTCCTCTTCTTGATCTTTTTCTTTCCTTTTCTTGGGTGCGTTTGGATGACGGAATATGAATGGAGATAGAAATGTGAGTAATGAAGAAAGTGATGTGAATGGGAGTGATGGGGACGGGATAGGAATGAAATCTGTGTTTGGTTAGAGAGGTTATGCATTGGGAATTTAAAAAGTAACTAGGGAATATGTGAGATAATTACCTTTATGCTCTTCTTAAAAAATAATTATATATATTTAATGACAATTAAGAATTAATTAAATTAATTAATTATTTTATTAATACAAATAATTATTTTATTAACTTAATTAATTAATTATCTTATTAATTAAGTTAATCAATTATTTTATTAACTGAATTAATTAAGTTAACATAATTAATTATTTTATTAATTAATTTAATCAATTATTTTATTAACTGAATTAATTATGTTAATTATTTAATTAATTAAGTTAACACAATTAATTACTTTATTAACTTAATTAATTGAGCTAATTAAGTTAATTAATTATTTTATTAATTAAATTAATCAATTATTTTATTAACTGAATTAATTAAGTTAATTAATTATTTTATTAATTAAGCTAACACAATTAATTACTTTATTAAATTAATTAATTGAGTAAGTTAATTAATTATTTTAATTTAATTAAGTTAATTTGGGCAAAAATGTAAATTCAACTATTTGTAATGAGTATTCCCCCCAATGTGGGAGGAATGACTTATTCCTTTGGTGGAGGTAATAAATTCCACAGACCCTCAATGATTACCTGCATAAAATAACATCCAAACAAAGGGAAAGGAATATGTAATCAATGATTCCCTTTCCTAGGGTAATGATTGAGTACATCCAAACAAAGGGAAAGGAATATGTAATCAATATTGTATTATTTGTTCTTCTTTGTCCTCTGATTTCTCTTTGTACATATTCTTAGGATAAGTATAAAGCATTGGATTCTTTAAACAATAGGATGCATAGTACTTAAGTAATTGGCACATCATATTTAAACAATTAGTTGCATAGTATAAAACGGTTAAAAGTTATCACGCCCCGAACCTGGAGCATTGACAAACAGCCGCATACCTAGAAGGTCGTGACCTAGTAGGCACGCAAGGTCTCAAAACCTGTCTCACACTAGACAAAACAACCTTTAATAAAGACATTAACTTTCGAAAAACAACATAGAGGCACAATGCCCGAAATATGACGGAAGCAAATAACAAGTGTCTCATATGACATTAAACATAAGACAAAAAAAATAAATAAATAATAATAATAATAATTCTAAGTCCACAACAAGGGAAGATTATTAACTTGAAATATAACTAGGCGGTGACTTGCTCAACAACCCCGCTAAGCTGTTCACCACCCAACCCTACTCCTGATATGAAAGAGAGAGAGAGAACAACTTAATGAGCTTGGGAGCCCAGTAAGCAACCACTAAAAATATCGGGATCTTAAAAATTCAATAATTTGTAAAAACATATAAAATGTAACAAAACGGAATAAATATCAAAGTGAAATCCAGAAATCGGAAATAAATCATAACAGATTTAGTTTACCAAAATAACAAGCATATATGTCCCCCAACAACTAATGCCAAAACAAAATATCATAACTCATTTATTTAAACTCGGTGACCCGAGTCGGATTTCAGAACTCATAGGTTTAACCTCGGTGACCCGAGCCAGAATATCAGAAGTCGTTATTCTTCATCGACGGAATGGTGCGAAACTATAGTTTCTATGTCAGAAATACGTGGTGACACGGTCAGTGTTTAACCCCCAGTGACAGGGTTATTGCACAGTTAATTGGGGAATACGAGTTTCTATAACAAAAATATGTCGGTATGTCCAAAATTATTGTCAACACAAAAATACTGAAATTCGGTGATCCCGTTTTTCTAACAAAAATTAATCCAATTATATCAAATAATCAACTATCACCTAACATAATATTCCACACAATAAAAAAAAATTTATTTAAATCTGGAAATAACATTAAAACAATTATAGCATTTCTCAGCACTTCAAGTAAATGCAAATGTTCATGAATTAAACAAATAAGATAATTCAAATATATACTTATATATATATATATATATATATTTATATTTATATCATGAATCCGTATTTTGCTAAAATAGATAAATAAAGAAATAACAACTAAGGCCAAGTTAACAGAAAAGTTCAAAATAAAAAAAATACCATAAATCAAATAAACAAAATAATAAATATACTAAACTACAAGGATGACGACCAACCTAAACACAAAAGTCAAAACAAAACTTTTTGATTAGTTCATAAATGTTTTTTTTTTTCCTAAACAGTAACATCCAAATTAATTAGACAATTATGTAAACTATTATTGAAAATAAGAAATTTGCATATACATATATACACAGATTTATATGTGGTTTACTTATCTGACTAGCTAACACCAAAACTATAAGCACCACGAAATTAGGCTTCCACAGAACACCCTATATTTGAGAGTACATTCCAATGTATTAAAACGATAAACATGCTACAAATACACGTGAATATACAGATGGATCAAATTCCCTACCCTAACTATCATAATACTTAAAAACATCCAATAATCCAATTTATATAAACATATACATGTATATATTTATATATATATCTGTGTGTGTTAACTATTCATACATAAAACTTCTCCACTAATTTCTAGGAAATCAAAAACAAATACGATGATTTAAAAACAATTGATCTACACAACATCAACCAGTTTGGTTTCATAAACTCAATGGGATTTCTATCTACACAACTATACATCCTTGAAGTAAAAGCATCATATATCATCAAAATATAAGCAACATTACTTTACACACTGAACACATCATCATAACCCATACACTTAATATATATATATATATATATATTCATATATTATATGTGCTAAAATAATGAGCCTTCCACACTAATTCTCATCAATGACAAACATAATAAATAAATAAATAAATAAATAAATAAATAAATAAATAAATAAAAACTGGATTTGAAAGAATCAAGAATTATATATATATATATATGTTTGCTAAAATAGTGGACGCCACACAGCCAGCACACTAAATCAATAAAAAAAATAAAAAAAATAAAAATAAAACAAAACTGAATTTAAAAGAGTTATATATATATATATATATATATATATATATATATATATATATATATGATTCTTCCAGAATCAAGAATAATGTTTTTTAAGCATGAACAAAAACATAGAGAATTTAAGCATGAACAGAGGTATTACCAAACTTGCAAATCAATGTTGACAATTCATTGTGCAATGGCCAGTATCAACATGACATAATCAATGTTTTATGGGTCCTCACTCGTTTCACTTGAGCAATTTGATTATGTTTCCTTATTGTTTAGTTTTTTTTCTTCAGGTTGTTGTTGAACTACCAATAACCTAGAATTGGAAGTTGTGAAGATGCAGGATTTGATTTATTTCTTTATTGATCAATTTTTCTTCTTCATGCATATGAACAACTTTTAGTAGTAGAGATGATTTTTATAGTTTTTTTTTATTCTGCTTTTCACATATTTATTGTTTTGAATCACTCACCAATCCAATAGAGATACTACTTTTGTCCATTTCGTATGGGTGTATTTTTTTATTGAATGATTTTGAATTGTGACCCTTTCATAATGTTTACCTATACTGAGAGCTCAATAAAAATTAAAGTAACCCTTTCATAATAAGAAAGTGTGGTGAAGCTTGTTGGTGCTAATTATTTAAGTAATTTGTACAAGTATATTAGCTGCCTTAGTATGTCTAGGCTTAATTTTGTTTAGGCTTACTCATTGTGTTGTACCCGGTCCAAATTTGGACCTACGATCTTCTCTTATTTTTGTGAATACATTAGGGTAAAATAGTCATTTTGCATTAGTAGATTTTTTTACCGGATTGCATAGTAGGATATGTGCGAAAAATCCCCGCCAAAAATCCGGGGCAATTCCGTCATTTGGATCCATTCTCTATTATTTGCTATTAGGAGGGCAATTAGGTCATTTCCTATTTAAAAAGGAGAGAGAAAATGAATGAGTGAAACAAACCACCTGGAACCTTCTTCTTCATTTTCCTTCTCCTTGCTTCTTTGTTCGGCCGATCCTTAACCCTAGAAGAAAAAAAATTTTCCGGCGAGAATTTCCGGCAAACTTAAATACCAAACTTATTCCTCTCTCACTCCCGAATCCGGTAAGCCTAAGATTCAATGTTTTTTTGTTTTTGTATTTCTTCCGTATTTCCTTTGTTTTTTTAGAATTGTATAAAAAAACTTTGATTTCTTCATGGATATGATGATTCATAGGCTTAAATTGAAGCCAATGATTTATAATGCATGTATGAGAATGTTGTAGAAGAAAAATTTTTTTGATTTAGAGTTGTAAATTGGGAGAAAAACCATAGTATAAGGTTCGGGTTTCATCGTAGCAATTCCGAAGTTACTCGTAGCACTCGAAAAATTTTTGAGTCTTTTCTGGTATTTCTTTTGGTTCACATTGAAGCTCTTCATACCCTCGAACTCATTGGAACTAGTTTTACTCCATTCCGAGATCGCTTGGATCCAAAAATAACGATGTTTTTGCCCTAAAACCCTAATGTTTTGTATTAGACATGTATAATTGTATTTTTTTATACATTTTCTTGTGATTATCATTATTATGTTCATTAGAATTTGATTCCCTCGCTTGTATCTAGGTGGCGAAGCATCCTCCAAGGGGAAGGAAACCGCCAATCGCTGTACGCTGCCTCCACGCGAGGCAACATGTTCTCGTGAGTGGGTTATGTTGAGTGCACAATTCTAATTGAGTATCGAAAAATATTTTATTTGTTTTTTTCTCGAAATGATTTCCATGGCTTTTATCATGTTTTTCAAATCATCGGGCTATAGGAGAAAAGAAAGTGTAGATGACTACTAGAGACTATGGTTTATTTAAAATGACTTGTGGTTTACTCTTTGAAAAATCATGAGAAAGCTTGTTAATGTTGTACTTATGCTAGTTGAGATTGAACTTGAGGATATACATGCTTGGTGGATGAATGGAAATTGCCGATTATTACAACAAGTTCATGGAGCTTATGGGTTATAAGTAAAATTGATTATGTATGTTCAATGGATGATTTAATCTCCCTAATGATGCATAATTTCGAAGTTTTGAGGCATGATGTGATAAACATGGTACATGGAACCCGATGAAGTCTTGAATGCTAAGGTATATGACTACACTAGTATATTGGAATTGGAATAACTTGTGGAACCTTATATATGATTTTGGCTAGTCGATGAGATTTATGCTAATATATTCTTTGTAATATCTCGAGAACCATGGGTGACATAATTACACTTATGTAGTAGGATTCTCACAAATTGATGAGGTTTGTTCTTGTGAGCATAGTGTAGGGTGCTTAATTGTAGTTTGATCATATCGATATACATATGTATATATATATATATATATATCGGGTGGATGCCAATGATTATGATTATTATTCTAAATGGAATTTATTTAGAAGGTTGATGATGAATAGCTTGAGCTATATATGTGACAAGTGTTGAATTGCAAAGACTGAATATTCCTGTGAATTTTTAATAATAGTTTGATTTAATACATCCTTAGAGGAGATAGTCAACTTGTGAGTATTTTGACAATGAAATTATTATAGATGAAGTAAATATTAATGTTGAGGTAGTGGCACTATGATAAGGATTTAAGACATTGTTGAGTATAAGAGAGGCTCGAATAGTAAAGGCTTGTGAAAGTAAATACCTAATGATGTGTAAAGTAGGATTTAATCAATGTATATTGGTAGGTGTAAATATATGTGATGAGATGAACATATTTTCATGACTTGTAAAGTATTTAGAGGTTGTGATAGACTAGACCTTGGGGATTAATCTTGTATTTGGAGGAAAAACTTAGTGAGTCAAGAAAGAGAAAGCTAGAATGATCCTAAGTAACTTGAGGTTTAATCTAGAACAAAAGCTATGCTTGTTTTGTTTTGATGCCTTTTTATTGTATTTCAAAAACTTAATGTTTCTTTTCTACACTCGTTGGCATCAACTTTTTAGAAATGGTTTGTAAAACCTTTCACTTGTATAAGCATGCTTTTGATATTTATGGTTATGAAAAACAAAAAGGGTTTTTATTTCCGAATGGCATGTTCTTCTAGATTGTGGATATTATAATGCGTTTAATATTGACTCGGTTTTATTGTCTCAAAAGCAATGCTTCAGAAGCTTCGCGATATTATTGTGTTATTCTTGACATTTGGACGTAAATGTTTTTGAATGTATTGGCACATCGGGATTGGAATATTTTTTGAAAGTTTACATGCATTGCTATGCTTTGGCTTTGGATTGGTGGAAATAATGTTTATTCCCGATATGTGAATGCTTGTCCTGGATAAGGACCCTGTGACATGAGTGATTCGGGATTGTATTATTGCTACGCCTATATGTTGGTTTCGATGGGCGACGGCGGGCTAAGGCGTCCGACTATCGCAGAGTGGGTCCCAACGGGCCACCTTTTAGAGGTGGCGCTGTGGACCTGGTATTGATTTGTCCGCATCGTGGGAGCGTAGAGCCCTCGATTGATGATACATCGATCCCGGGTCACCACACGGACCGTGGGCACAACGCCAAAGGTGCGAAGACTTTGACGGGCTCTCAACTTAGTCGCGACGGCGGCTAATGTTGGAGAGAGTGTTTTTAGGCCATTGCTTATCGATCGAGAATTTTATTTGTTTAAGTTGGTATTTCTACTCATTTTTGGGAACTTATATCCAAGTATTTGTTTTTATACATGTTAAGGTTTTGTCGATGCTCGTGAGAACCTATGTTTTGGTTTTAAATACCAAGGTTTCTTATATTACACTTTCATTGTGCGGAAATTGTGAAGCGTTTTCACTACTTATGTTATCTGTAAAATGTGTTTATTGTATTTCATCGATTTGTTTTGATATTCTGTTAGATTTGTGCTAACCCATTCACTGAGTGACTATGGTTACTCACCCCTCCTCTTCCGTGTTTTAGTGGTTTGGGTCGTCATAGCGAGGCGAAGTGTTAGCAGCTTTGCATTCCAAGTCGTTGTTTATTTATTGTTAATCAGTGTTGCATTGTATGAGTGCAAAGTGGATCCACTAGTGTTCTTAACTCAGAATCGTGATTTGTATATCTTTCACTTCATCGCTGATTCTTCGAGTGAAAGTTTTGCTTTTGGTACCTTTTATTATCGTGGTGTTGTTTAGCGTGAGTTTGCGAGCCTCATGCGACGACTCGAGGGTTGAGTGGTGTGTGTCCCTCCTCGATCGTCAGCGCGGTTGTCACGCGGGCGGGCCCGCTGGGTCGGGACGTGACAATTTTATTGGTATCAGAGCTATTGGTTAAACTGATAGCCATCTTTTGTTCTTGTCTTCGATCGTCTCTTGTAGTCGTTAGTGGATCCACTTAGAGTCAAGCATGTAGCATAGGTGCATGTTAAAACTTGGTTTAAGTATTGTTCGGGTGATCTGTTCAGTTGGTGTTGCTAGCACAATGCTTGCTGACGCGTCTTAGGGTAGTTGCTCCCGCCCATCTAGAGTCGAGAGTCACTTGGAAATTTCGAGGACCTAAATTTCTTTTAAGGAGGGTAGAGTGTTGTACCCGGTCCAAATTTGACCTCACGATCTTCTCTTATTTTTTTGTGAATACATTAGGGTAAAATAGTCATTTTGCATTAGTAGATTTTTTTACCGGATTGCATAGTAGGATATGTGCGAAAAATCCCGCCAAAAATCCGGGGCAATTCCGCTCATTTGGATCCATTCTCTATTATTTGCTATTAGGAGGGCAATTAGGGTCATTTCCTATTTAAAAAGGAGAGAGAAAATGAATGAGTGAAACAAACCACCTGGAACCTTCTTCTTCATTTTCCTTCTCCTTGCTTCTTTGTTCGGCCGATCCTTAACCCTAGAAGAAAAAAATTTTTCCGCGAGAATTTCCCAAGCAAACTTAAATACCAAACTTATTCCTCTCTCACTCCCCGAATCCGTAAGCCTAAGATTCAATGTTTTTTTGTTTTTGTATTTCTTCCGTATTTCCTTGTTTTTTTAGAATTGTATAAAAAAACTTTGATTTCTTCATGGATATGATGATTCATAGGCTTAAATTGAAGCCAATGATTTATAATGCATGTATGAGAATGTTGTAGAAGAAAATTTTTGATTTAGAGTTGTAAATTGGGAGAAAACCATAGTATAAGGTTCGGGTTTACTGTAGCAATTCCGAAGTTACTGTAGCACCGAAAATTTTGAGTCTTTTCTGGTATTTCTTTGGTTCACATTGAAGCTCTTCATACCCTGAACTCATTGGAACTAGTTTTACTCCATTCTGAGATCGTTTGGATCCAAAATAACGATGTTTTGCCCTAAAACCCTAATGTTTTGTATTAGACATGTATAATTGTATTTTTATACATTTTCTTGTGATTATCATTATTATGTTCATTAGAATTTGGATTCCCTCGCTAGTATCTAGGTGGCGAAGCATCCTCCAAGGGGAAGGAAACCGCTAATCGCTAGCATGGCGTCTCACGCGAGGCAACATGTTCCGTGAGTGGGTTATGTTGAGTGCACAATTCTAATTGAGTATCGAAAAATATTTTATTTGTTTTTTTCCGAAATGATTTCCATGGCTTTATCATGTTTTCAAATCACCGGCTATAGGAGAAAAAGAAAGTGTAGATGACTACTAGAGACTATGGTTTATTTAAAATGACTTGTGGTTTACTCTTTGAAAAAAATCATGAGAAAAGCTTGTTAATGTTGTACTTACGTTAGTTGAGATTGAACTTGAGGATATACATGCTTGGTGGATGAATGGAAATTGCCGATTATTACAACAAGTTCATGGAGCTTATGGGTTATAAGTAAAATTGATTATGTATGTTCAATGGATGATTTAATCTCCCTAATGATGCATAATTTCTGAAGTTTTTGAGGCATGATGTGATAAACATGGTACATGGAACCCGATGAAGTCTTGAATGCTAAGGTATATGACTACACTAGTATATTGGAATTGGAATAACTTGTGGAACCTTATATATGATTTTGGCTAGTCGATGAGATTTATGCTAATATATTCTTTGTAATATCTCGAGAACCATGGGTGACATAATTACACTTATGTAGTAGGATTCTCACAAATTGATGAGGTTTGTTCTTGTGAGCATAGTGTAGGGTGCTTAATTGTAGTTTGATCATATCGGGATATACATATGATATATATATATATATATATCGGGTGGATGCCAATGATTATGATTATTATTCTAAATGGAATTTATTTAGAAGGTTGATGATGAATAGCTTGAGCTATATATGTGACAAGTGTTGAATTGCAAAGACCGAATATTCCCCGTGAATTTTTTTAATAATAGTTTGATTTAATACATCCTTAGAGGAGATAGTCAACTTGTGAGTATTTTTGACAATGAAATTATTATAGATGAAGTAAATATTAATGTTGAGGTAGTGGCACTATGATAAGGATTTAAGACATTGTTGAGTATAAGAGAGGCTCGAATAGTAAAGGCTTGTGAAAAGTAAATACCTAATGATGTGTAAAGTAGGATTTAATCAATGTATATTGGTAGGTGTAAATATATGTGATGAGATGAACATATTTTTCATGACTTGTAAAGTATTTAGAGGTTGTGATAGACTAGACCTTGGGGATTAATCTTGTATTTGGAGGAAAAACTTAGTGAGTCAAGAAAGAGAAAGCTAGAATGATCCTAAGTAACTTGAGGTTTAACTAGAACAAAAAGCTATGCTTGTTTTTGTTTTGATGCCTTTTATTGTATTTCAAAAACTTAATGTTTCTTTTTCTACAATCGTTGGCATCAACTTTTTAGAAAATGGTTTGTAAAACCTTTCACTTGTATAAGCATGCTTTTTGATATTTATGGTTATGAAAAACAAAAAGGGTTTTTTTATTTCGAATGGCATGTTCTTCTAGATTGTGGATATTATAATGCGTTTAATATTGACCGGGTTTTTATTGTCTCAAAGCAATGCTTCAGAGCTTCGTGATATTATTGTGTTATTCTTGACATTTGGACGTAAATGTTTTTTTGAATGTATTGGCACATCGGGATTGGAATATTTTTTTGAAAGTTTACATGCATTGCTATGCTTTTGGCTTTGGATTGGTGGAAATAATGTTTATTCCCGATATGTGAATGCTTGTCCTGGATAAGGACCCTGTGACATGAGTGATTCAGATTGTATTATTGCTACTGACTATATGTTGGTTTTGATGGTGACGGCGGCTAAGGCCCGACTATCGAAAGTAGGGTCCCAACGGGCCAGCCTTTTAGAGGTGGCGCTGTGGACTGGTATTGATTTGTCCGGATCGTGGGAGCGTAGAGCCCCGATTGGATGATACATCGGGATCCCGGGTCACCACACGGGACCGGTGGGCCAACGCTCAAAGGTGCGAAGACTCTGACGGCTCTCAACTTAGTCGCGATCGGCTAATGTTGGAGAGAGTGTTTTTAGGCCATTGCTTATTGATCGAGAATTTTATTTGTTTAAGTTGGTATTTCTACTCATTTTGGGAACTTATATCCAAGTATTTGTTTTATACATGTTAAGGTTTTTGTCGATGCTCGTGAGAACCTATGTTTTGGTTTTTAAATACCAAGGTTTCTTATATTACACTTTCATTGTGCGGAAATTGTGAAGCGCTTTCAGCTTTACTTATGTTATTGTAAAATGTGTTTATTGTATTTCATCGATTTGTTTTTGATATTCTGTTAGATTTGTGCTAACCCATTCACCGAGTGACTATGGTTACTCACCCTCCTCTCTTCCGTGTTTTTAGTGGTTTGGGTCGTCATAGCGAGGCGAAGTGTTAGCGCTTGCATTCCAAGTCGGTTGTTTATTTATTGTTAATCAGGGTTGCATTGTATGAGTGCGAGTGGATCCACTAGTGTTCTTAACTCAGAATCGTGATTTGTATATCTTTCACTTTCTATCGTTGATTCTTCGAGTGAAAGTTTTGCTTTTGGTACCTTTATTATCGTGGTGTTGTTTAGCGGAGTTTGTGAGCCTTGCGATGACTCGAGGGTTGAGTGGTGTGTGTCCCTCCTCGGGATCGTCGCGGCGGTTGTCACGTGGGCGGGCCCGCGGGTCGGGACGTGACACATTGCCTTTTATCATGTTAAAGCCAAGCATTTTTAATTTTTGCAATGGAGTGTTTTTTTATTGAACAGCTTATGAATTGTGTTGAATCTTGTTGGTGTTATCCATTTCTATATTATGAAGTGTGGTGAAACTTGTTGGTGTTAATTATCCACGTAATTTGGACAAGCCTATTAGCTTGTGTATGTTAATAATTGCCTTAGTATGATTAATTATAGTATTCATTGGCTTAATATCATAGCACTGATTCTATGGGTTTAGCAAACTATCATTGGTGACTTTAGAGCAACCTGAGCTACAAGTTAATGAGGCTTTTGAGCCCTAACACTTGTCCTTAAACCGTTCGGTCTCTAAATGATTTTTTGGGATTCCTAATAGAGTCAGTATTTTTTTAGTAGGTTAGTATGTCTATGCTTAATTTTGTTTAGGCTTGCTCATTGCCTATATTTTTTTTTTCTTTTTATCATGTCCAAGCCAAGCATTTTAATTTTGCAATGGGTGTGTTTTTATTGAACAGTTATGAATTGTGTTGAATCTTGTTGGTGTTGTCCATTTCTATATTATGAAGTGTGGTGAAGCTTGTTGGTGTTAATTATCCAAGTAATTTGTACAAGCCTATTAGCATATGTATGTTGATAATTGCCTTAGTATGATTAATTATAGTATTCATTGTCTTAATATCATAGCACTGATTCTATGGGTTTAGCAAACTATCATTGGTGACTTTAGAACAACCTGAGCAATGAGTTAATGAGGCTTTTGAGGCCTAACACTTGTCCTTAAACTGTTCGGTCTCTAAAGACCTTTTTGGGATTCCTAATAGAGTCAATGTTTTTTTAGTAGCTTAGCTTTTAGGATTTTCTAAATGTTTTAAGTCTGGCTTTGTTGAATCAAATTTCAGTACCCAATGCAGAACTATTCACTATATATATGCAGTATATGGTAAGTGGAGTACAAGCATTGGCAGGATATGTTGATTATGTATGTGTAGATCAAATTTCTAGACTTGAATTACTCAGCATGGCAAGAGAATTTAATATGGAGGTGGAAGGATGCAGTATATGGTATATGGATGCCCATAGTGCAGACATTCTAAAAGAGATAGTAACTGACCTAGATGTCTTAGCAATGGCTACTTCTGTTGACTCTAGCAGAGAGATTGAAGTGTGTATCAAGACTACCAGATTACATGTAGTGCATGAAGATGTTGTAGGTGGCAGTAAGGGGAAAACCTTAAAAGAATCCTATTTTGAGTCACATGCTTCTGAGGAAGAGGATTTGGAGGGCATTCTCATTAGGGATAGCAGTAAGGGGAAAAACTTGGAAGAAGAAGTTGAGATATTTTACTCAGAATACAGCTTTGGTGGGGAGTGATCAGATGATGGTGGCAAAAATGAGTGTGATTCTTCAAATGTCTTGATAACAGTGGAAGGAGAAGCCCCCCAAGTTGACTTTGATGGGGAAATCTTGTTCGATCATGTACATTCCGATGAATTACATTCTTGCTCTTCAACAAATTTAGAAGAAATTAAGCCTTCTAGACCAAAATTCTCAGAGTTTAATGAAGACACTGATATGGGTGACCCTCAGCTTCAAATAGGCATGAAGTTTAGGGATTTTAATCAATTCAAAGCAGCTGTGAGGAATTATGGAATAAAGAATAGATATTTGATGAACTTTAGGCCAAATGAAAGCACAAGATGCAAAGCTATATGCATGAGAGGGTGTCCTTTTTATTTGTGAGCTTCCCTTATGACTAGGGGTGTCAGTACAGTGCAAATCAAATCATGGCACCTTAAACATGAATGTGCAAAGGAACACAAGAATAGACATGTGAATGCAATGTGGATAGCAAGAAAATATGTGGAACAATTCAGGGCAGACCCTTCTTGGAAGCTCAGTGGAATAATGCAAGATGTTAAGTTAAATCAAAATGTTGAGATTAGCAGACTAACAGTCTACAGGGCAAAATCAATTGCTTTGAGGTAAGTTTTTACAATTAAAATTAAAATTTGGGTTATTAATTTTTACTAGTGAAACTAATGCTTTTCTCTTTGTTGTATGTGTGTTATTTTTGTCAACAAAGGGAAATAAATGGGGATGAAGCAACACAGATGGACAGTTTGTATGACTACAGGCTAGAATTGCTTAAGACCCACCCAGGATCAACTATCAAGTTCAGATGTGATGATGGAATTTTGAAGCTATGTACGTGTGCCTTGCACCACTTAGGGCAGGTTTCTTGTCTGGGTGTAGGAGAGTTATATGTGTTGATGGGTGTTTCCTTAGAGGAGTTTATAGAGGTCAACTTCTGTCAGCTGTAGGTGTTGATGCAAACAATTGCAATTACCCAATGGCTGGGGCTGTTGTCAACAAAGAAAACAAATACAACTGGTCCTGGTTCTTGCAATTGTTAGGTGAAGATCTGAACATTGAAAACAGCCATGGTTGGGTATTTGTTAGTGACAGGCAAAAGGTATGAATGTCATGCTGATTTTTCTATATTTTGATTTTGTATGTCCTAGTTGATTATGTTATATATGTCCTAATTGACTGTTTCTTCTGATTTTGTACATCCTGCTGAATTTATATGTTATATATATATTGTATGTTCTGATTTTGTATATCCTAGTTGATTTCACAATCTAATTTTGTATGTGATTTAGTATGTTATGCTGTTTTTTTCCTTGCTGTTTTTTTTTGTTTTGTATGTGAACTGGTTAATATTCTGATGTTGAATTCAATTGCTGAATTTGTATGTGTGTTCTGATCTTTTTGTATGTCCTGTTTCAGTCTTTGATTTGGTTTGGTTTTAACATACAAGTAGTTGAAATCAATTGGTTAATGTTCTGATGTTGAATATAATTGCTGAATTTGTATGCATGTTCTGATTTTTTTTTTCTTTTGTATATCTTGTTTCAGTCATTAATTTGGTTTGGTTTTAATATACAAGTAGTTGAAATTAATTGGTTAATGTTCTGATGTTGAATATAATTGTTGAATTTGTATGCATGTTCTGATTTTTTTTCTTTTGTATATCCTGTTTCAGTTTTTAATTTGGTTTGGTTTTAACATACAAGTAGTTGAAATCAATTGGTTAATGTTCTGATGTTGAATATAATTGCTGAATTTGTATGCATGTTCTGATCTTTTTGTATATCTTGTTTCAGTCATTAATTTGGTTTGGTTTTAATATACAAGTAGTTGAAATTAATTGGTTAATGTTCTGATGTTGAATATAATTGCTGAATTTGTATGTATGTTCTGATTTTTTTTCTTTTGTATATCTTGTTTCAGTCATTAATTTGGTTTGGTTTTAATATACAAGTAGTTCAATTCAATTGGTTAACCTTCTGATGTTGCATTCAAATTATAATTTTGTATGTCCTGGTTAATTAGGTATATGGCCTAATTGATTTTTTGTTCTGATTTTGTATATTCTGCTTAATTTCAAAATCAGATACTGTATGTCCTATATGATTTCAAGTTCAGCAGATTTTTCCTGTTTAAGTTTTCTAGTCTCTCATTTGTTGTTCAGCAATGGTATTTTAATATCATTGTATTTTAGTATCATGGTATTTTAACATAATCATATATGTGAACTATTTTAGTATCATGGAATTTTAATATGATCATGTATATGAACTATTTTAGTATCATGGTATTTTAGTATCTCTTAGTATATTGTATGTTCTTTTGTATATCCTTTATGTGGTGATGGGTTGTGGTGTGCCCACCAATTATTAATCTATAGTGTTTAATCAATGCAATTGATGAACTATTTCCTAATAGTGAACATAGGTTCTGTGTGAGACATATTCACACCAATTTTAGGAAAAAATTTATGGGAAAGGGACTTAAGGACCAGATGTTTCTTTGTGCCAAAGCAACCTACCATGCTGCATTTGATAGAGCAATGAACATCCTCAAAGGAATGTCTATAGGGGCATACGAATATATGAAGAACATAGCTCCCCAACATTGGTCTAGGGCATATTTTCAAACACATTTCAAATGTGATATTTTACTCAATAACCTGTGTGAGGGTTTCAACTGTCATATACTGGAGGCCAGGACAAAGGGTATAGTGTCTATGAATGAAATAATTAGGACTCAATTAATGATTAGAATACAAAAAAGAAAAGATTCAATGAAGTATTGCACAACCCAACATTGTCCAAGGATCCTTAAAAAATTAGAGATATACAAACAAATGAGTACATTCTACACACCAACTTGGTCAGGGGGGCCTAAATATCAGGTAGTAGGCCTGGATAGGGAGTTTGTTGTTGATAAAGAAGAAGAGAGATATTCTTGTAGGGTTTGGCAATTAACAGGACTGCCATGCAGTCATGCAGTGGCAGTCATATATTATAACAATGAGAGACCTGAAACCTATATCAATCAATGCTATAGTGTGAGCACATACTTATCAACATATGGGCACACCTTAAACCCAACCCATGGCAGGGATCACTAGCCCAAGAGTGACCAAGGACCAATGATGTCACCATTGGCAGTCAACAAGAAAAAGGGTAGGTGGACAATGTTTGAAAGGAAAGAATTTGGTGAAGAAGTGAGAGGCTTCACAAATGGGAAGGTGAGCAAAAGAGGAGGCCATGTTAGATGTGGCTTATGTGGTGACAAAGGCCACAATAGAAGATTTCATACTAAACAGGTATGCTTGGCATCTAAATGATTCCAAATATTTAAATTATTATACATTTTTTACATCATCATCTCAATTTGAAGGCTAATAGGGGTAATACAACTGGGAGTCAAGATGAGGTTGGCATTGGGCAGGACAGACATACAAAGTTGATTAGTTTAATTTATTTTTTCTTTGAACTTGTCATATAGTATTAAATTACTCTCTAGCAGGGTGATAATGAAAATGCAACTACAGAGATGAGCCAAACTCTAGTTGAAACAGTTGAATCAACGCAATCAAGTCACCCACATGGATCACAAGATCCTGTGTCACAGGTGAGGCATCTTAATAATAATTATTACAATTTACAGTTTCACTTAAATTGACATCACATTTTGTTGTAGGTGATTTCCACACTTGACCTTCATGGGAGGACAATGGTTGAGTTTGACAACAGTCACAAAGGGAAAAATTTGGCCACTAAAAGAGGTAAAGGGGTTGAAACCAGAGCTAGGTCAAGAGCCCATCTGACTCACAAGGGTAATGATGGAGGGCCTTCAAAAAAAAATAGAGTTTGGCTTCCATGAAAGGTTTACATTTTTTTTTTCCTAGGAAAGTTTTGTAATGGCAACACTTTAATTAATTCCTAGGTGTTCAGTTTATGTATTTATATCTTGAACTGAGAATCTATAGAATAGAATACTTCTACTTCAATGAAGTAACTAATCTGATTTGTACACAGATGATGAAAGTGTTACAATTATAATCAGTGAATTTTGTACACAATGAAAGTTTGTATTTTTTTTTTGTGTCTGCATGATACAATCAATGAATTTTGTACACAACTTTTGTAATAGCCAGTACTTAAATTAATTCCCATATGCATTTTGACTTTATGTACTCCTATCTTGAACTGAAAGTCAGTGCAGAATGGAATTTTTGAAAGTCAGTGAAGTAAGTAATTTGATATAAGTTTTGTACAAAGATGATGTTTGTGTTCCAATTCAAATCAATATAAGTTATCAGTATTTAATCATTGAATTACGTTTTTGGTTTTTGGTTCCACTTTAGTTGATATTTGAATGTGAATGCCAAGCAGAATTTTGTCTCAATTGAATTTAGCAGGAGCATAATTTTTCTCAGTTGATGTTCACAAACTCATGTTTGAACAACCTTTTTACTGCAGAAAACTTGGTTGAAAAAAATATAGGATCACTGCACTTGTACTTGTAATTAATCGTGAACTTAATTTGAAGAGATTCATGGAAATTAATTTGCACTGCACTTGAACTTGTACTTAATTTGCAGAAAACTTGATTGAAAAGGATTAAGAGGGAAATTAATCTCACACTTGTAATTAATCTTGAACTTAATTTAAAGAGAGAAAGAGGATAAGAAAAAGACAATATAGTAGCAAAATATTCTCTGCCTTTCATTCATTGTATCCCAGATTATATAAAGTATCATTACAATCAATTGTTGTAACAAACCTGCCATTGAGGCATTTCCATAAATACTACACATGCCAGGACACACTACTCAATCATAACAACTTCTCAAACAACCTTGATTACAAAAATTACAATTCCTTGTATTATTACTACTAATCATCATCTAATTAACTGATCCCCCAATTTCGATGGCTGCTTTTACTCATTCCCCGCTTCTCATTTCATCACAAAATCAGCGCATTTGTTACCACTGATCCCCCCATTCCGATGGCTGCTTCTACTCATTCCCTGCTTCTCATTTCATCACAAAATCAACGCATTTGTTACCACTGATCCCCCAATTCTGATAGCTGCTTCTCCTCATGCCTTAGTGATCTCCTCGATGACAACATTTGCAACAAAGGATTGGTCAAAAAGATCAAAACAAAAAAAAAAAGGAAAAATTCCATATAGATTCCCGTTTGTACAAATGGCATCACCTTTTTAAAAATTAAACCATGCAAAAACAAGCTTCACAAGTTGAATTTGAACAAATGGCACAACCTTTTTAAAACAAAGCAAAAACCTATTTGTACACTCTGTTTTGTCCAACTCTTACTTGAT
>NC_052472.1:14892940-14977626 GCF_009730915.1 Dioscorea cayenensis subsp. rotundata | reverse complement strand
GGAGGAGGTCAGCGGGGAGGTCAGTGAGGAGGTAGGGATCGGAGGAGGGAAGAAGGAGTCTCTGAAGTGGAGGCAGAGCGGTGGAGGCAGGCCGGAGATGGAGGAAGAGGTGGGTGAGATGGGAGAGGAGGAGGTGAGCGGTGGTGAGGTTGCCGAGGTCGATGGAGGAGGAGGCGGCGCGGAAGAGGATGTCAAGGAGTTGGTCGCTGGTTGGAGGAGATAGGAGCAGGAAGAGAGGAGGAGGGAGGAGGAAGGGGTAGTGGTCTTTTTGAGGGATGAGGAAAGAGCAGTTGTCCGTGGTGGAGAAACGATCTAAAGGTGGCGGTGAGGAGTCCACCGTTGGGATGATGCGGACTTCCGGCGAGGTTAGAGGAAGTCTAACTACTGAGAGTGGGTTCGTCGTAGTAGTAATAATAATAATAGTCATCCACGTTAACGGTAACATTGGACTCTTGGTCTTCTATGTTTTTGCTTGCTCATGTTCTTTAGTTTCATGTGTTTGTGTATGTGTGTGCGTGAGATGGAACTTGGAAGAGGGGGAGGGTGGGAGAAAGCAATGGAGGGAATTATAAAAGAAGGTGGCAAATAGTGCATAGGTGTTATTTGTTGATTTATAATTGAATGTTGCTAGCTGGATTATGTTTTGTTAATGATTAATAGTGTGAAAGATTAGTTTGTTTTTCTTTTCTTACTTTTGTTTATGGTTGCCACGCCCTCAAGATGCTTTCCTTTGCTTTTTATTGGAGAGTTGTTTGGTAAGAATCATGGAGAAATTGACATGTTTGAACTTTGATTGCATGGAGATTGGAGAGAGAGAGACAGGTTGATTTGAAGATATGAATGAGAGACTCTTCTATGATGATTCATGTGTGGCATATGGCATGCATGATAGTTAGTCTTAATTTTATTTAATTAGTTGATTTAGAATTGATTTTTTCATTTTCTCATGGATTTATATAAATATTTAACGATTATAAATCTCAAATATATATAAATAAATAAATAAAAATATGATGGAATGTTCGTTGGTTTTCTTAAGAAGGATTTTGCTTTGTTTCTTATGCTGTGTTCATGCCCTGAGACACCGTATATTACACTCTTACATGTCCATCGTTGTCGGAGGGGCCAGCGTGAATCTCAAAAGCTGCTCTTCGTACTGTATCTCATACTGAGGGGTATCTCAGGTAATTTCCATGGAAGATAACAAGAAGACGACAAAGGTTGGCACATCTGTGAACAAGTCATCTAGAATCTCCTCTGATTAATTTTTTTCTAAAAATAAAATAAAATTTTTTACTCCTGTGAAAAGTTTGAAATATGGCATTTAGCCCAGTCTTTTTCCCAAATATTTTATAATTTTTCATTAGCTCTTTCATGTTGGGTTGCATGTGTACTACTCACTGTGTAAGAACCTGATAATCAATAAGGATTAGTTGTGTAATAATTTTTTTTTTTAAAGGAGTTGTCAGTTGTGTAATAATTGTAACACTATATTCGATTTAGAGTAGTAATAAAAATAAATTTTAAATTAAAATTTAATTATAAAAATTAGTCAATTAGATATGTACATTTATATAATAATGTGTAAAATTTTTGAGGGTAAAATCATTTCATTACTTTTTAACGTATGATCAATTAAAAATGGTACAAAAACTACTATAGTTTTTCAAGTAATTTAGAGTCTTAGATTATTCTTGTTAGATTCCACCATTTCAAACTTAAGTTTGTGGATGTCAATTCCTACGTTGGAGCAGAAGTGTGAATTCAATTTATTTTATTTGAGATTGAAATAAATAAAACTTATCTCCACGATCGAGTTATTGATAACCGTCTTTCAAGTACTTAGGGATTCCATCAACCAATAAACATAATAAATTTTTAATATAAATAGACAATATAATCAAAACAAATTTGTTGTTAGTTTTGTTTCATCTTGTTACAATTTTAAAATTTTATTTAATTATTTATTTATTACAATGATGGGTTGGAAAAATTGGATTGATTTAGAGCAGATATATCAATATGATAAAAATCAGAAAGTTTAACAAGAAATTTAAAAATGTTCTCTTTGTATTCATTCATGATGTATATATTTTATACACGATAGCGTGCATACGTAATCGTAGCGATTTTTATTTGGAAAGAAAGTCATATAAAATCATGAATATATTGTAGTTTCAATAATTAGATGATTTTATGAATAAATAAAATACAATTTAGTAGTCATTAAGAACTTATTAAGTACCTTTTAATATTCTAATGATCACTCTAGTTAGCAAACTCAATGTTTGGCTGAATGGCACACTTTAACCTAAATCACTTTCAAGTGGACAGGGACCAATTTTATCTAAAAAACAATCAACAAAACAAAATTGGAAGCTAACTTATAATTTGTCTTAAATGTCATGTTATCTTTGACCATATTTGTCAAAAACCATGGGCTAATCAAGTTTTCAAGTATTAATTAATGAACAGCGAGGGAATCAAAGCAGTGGCACTCTTTGCATTGTTCCATATTAAATATTTATAAAAATTGATATAATGATGGTTATTCGTATTCTTTTGGTAATTTTTATTATAAAAAGGGGTAAAAATATCTGAGATGTAATCACCGAGCTATATGGGTGTTCCTATCCTTGTCACTGAATTATAAAAATTTACAATTAAATCACTTAAAGATTTGAATATAGTTTTTGTGTTTAAAGATAAACTAACATGGCATTCCAAATCAGCACTGCGCTAAAAATAGTGACTCGACCAACATAATCTTCTTTCCTATCAAAGTTCCCTCCACATCATTGTGATTCAATGTGGTATAGATATTAATGCTATCTTGTTAATTTTTAGGATAACATGTATGCAAAGCACATTGTGTCACATATAAATACATCATTATAGGTGTTTATAGTGGGCAAAAATCCTTTGCTAATATATATATATATATATATATTTTGCAAGCTGCATTATAAGGATAAAAATCAATATGGGTAGAATTTGTTGCATCTTAAAGTCATAATGTAACCTCGACATCAATTTTTAATCAATCTCAGAGTTTAGATTATTTTTTGGATAAAAATAAAATCAAATTCTTCACTTCTTTATGGATCAAAGAACTTCTTTATCAACTAAAAAAATCTTCAAATAAGTATAATTTTTACAAAACATTGAGATAAATTGGATGCTTCTTCTATTTTATAGTAGATATACACCATACAAAGCCAAAAAACTTAGAGGAAAAGAAATAAGAAAAACAAGGGAAAAAACACCTATCTCCTTTTTCCTAATTTCCATGGGCACTACTTTTTGCCCATTGTCTCTCTCTTGTAATGATAGGGTTTCGATGTACTAATAGACGGAGGGAAAAGGATTAGAGTTTTTGGAGAAAAGGGGAGGAAACTTATATTAATCTCATTGGTTATGATGTATGATATAGCGAATCCCTTCAGCTTGCAATTAGCACTATAAGTGTCAAAAAAAAAATAAAAATAAAAATATAATAATCAAAACTTAAATGATGTAATTGTAATTTTTTATAGTTCATTAATCAAAATAGATTCACCAATGTAGTTTAGGTGTATAATTGTATATTTTACAAATAACATTATTCATTTTTGATTTCACTAAATGTCTATTAAAAATACAAGTTAGGTTACATCGCCCATTTAATAAAATACTTTGTTTATTCTGTCTCGTGGTTATTTTTTCAATATTTATGATCTCTTAGTTATGTCATATTTTTTGATAAAATTATGTATATATATATATTGAGTTTGTCTCAATAATTTGGGTAATCAGATCAGATTATGTTTGGTTAGCCACATTAGATTGTTATAAATTTAAAATATAAGCGTTTAGCTGTAATTGGTGAGTTAGTTAGCCTTATATATGTTTTGTTTTTCAAAACTAGGGTTTTAGTAGATCATTGAAATTGTGAGAGCTTTGTGATTACTTATTCTCCATATTATTGAATATTTTCATTAGCTTACCAGTCGAGAGGTTTTCTCCATGCATTGGGGGTTTTGAGTACGTCTTGTGTGTCTCTTTTATATATACTTCATTGTGTTTGGTGCTCTTGTATTGTGTTTCTCCTTTGTCGTTATAATCTTTTCGTTACGCTTCGGTCATAACAATATATATATATAAGAAAAAGATTAGATGAAAACAGTATGAACCTGCCTGAATTAATCTGAACCAGAAGAATATAATGTTGGATCATGTCTAAAAGCAAGGGAACAAGTTAGTGTTGGCCAACTTTAATGAGTCTGATTTGGGCTATAAAAATATCAATCCTTAGTCCATCAGAAAGGAATAAAGCGTTTGGTCACACAGATCGTTGATGGCATGCATGAGCATGATAGAACAAATCATAAGAGATAAAAGAAATATTAATAATATTTCAAGGAGTTAGATAAAGCATGGGGATACAGTGTATCACAGACCCCCTATCAAAGTATCACTGCAAAGTATCATCCTCTTTTTCACCTTTCGCGTTATTATTATTATTAGTATTATTATTATTATTATTATTATTATTATTATTATTACTTATTTGTTTATTTATTTATTTATTTACTTTTGAGAAAGACGATAAGCGCCGGAACCCAGGGATGAACACGTGGGAGAATGCCGCTCGCTGCCGAGCAGGCCTCAGCATGCGTGAGATGGGGGATCGACTCGGGGCTAGATCTCGTACTCGAGGACAAACGCTCATGTAAAGGCCGGTGCGATGGGCCATGGCGGTGGTGGTTTGGCTGTTATTTATTTTTAAGTATAAGTAGTATTCGAGATACTACTCCTTCCAAATCAAGGTTTTAGAAATATAGAAGCGTATGGTGAAAAGCTTGTTTTGTGGTGGTTTTAGGATATAGTTGTGTCAAATCATGTCCATGTATTTCTTTCTGTCGGTCGATTGATTTTGTGTGTATTTAAAAATTTGAAGTTAGATTAATAAATTACTATCTCTTTCTCGACAAACTATCCTTGTTATGTTTTTCTCCTTTAACCACTGCAAGTCTTAAGCTCGAAAACTTTCCAACAATTTGGTAGTAGTAAATGTCTTCTTGAGGGACACTGTAAGTAGGGAGGAAACCCATTAAAACACCTTTCTTTTCCATGGATTCTGAAACACCCTTCTCATCATTGGCACAACATGTGTTTAATGGTGAAAATTACAATGTCTGGGGTGTCAGAATGGAAGCATATTTGGAGGCAAATGATTTGCGAGAAGTTTGTTGAGGAGGAGTATGAAAGTCCTGAGTGCCGACAAACCCAACAGCAGCGCGGATAAAGAATCATAAGGGAGAAGACAAGAAAATCAAAGGCTAGAGCTATATTGTTTGTTGTTGTGTCACTAGAAATCTTTGTCAGGATCATGACCATGAAATTTGCATTCAAAAGTCGGAATTTTCCTTAAAAAGCGAATATGAAGGAGATGAAAAGAATCAAAGTGATGCAAGTTCTCAATCTGATTGGGAATTTGAATTAGTGAAAGATGAAGGATTACGAGGACTATCGAGAGAGTATTTCAATGGATTACTCGGCATTGACAACAAACCAAGAATACTTGGTACTTTGAATTTCAGATTCTAGATTGGTTCGGAAGGTTCTTGTAACTATTCTCGAAAAGATTTGAAGCCACTATCTTCTCTTTTAGAGAATACTAAAGACTTGTCAAAGATCGGTCTGGCAGGAGTTGTTGAGTGCCTTAGTAGGCAGAAGAAATGGAGAAGACTCATGAGGAATGAAGGGTCGATAGAAGGGGAATTCACCGTCAGAAGTCCAATCAAGCCAAGTTGGGAAAAGGGAAGAAGACTCTGGAAGAAGCAAGAAAGGAAGGTGCAAGTTTAGATTCTCCAAACACTAGTGGAGAATCAAAATATGATTTTCCTCCTTATAAGCATTATGGAAAGAAGTGTCATGCACCCCTAAAATCTTTGGAGAAGGCCAGATGTGCAATGTGAAAAGTGTTAGAAAATGGGGCACCACCAGAAGGTTTGTAAGAGCAATATCACGGAGAAATGTGACTAAGTCAACCTTCACGAGAGGAATGTGGCTCAAGTTGCGGATCGGGAAGAGGAAGAACAACTTTTTGTGGTAACATATCTGCAACAAATTGCTCTAATGAAAGTAGGAAAATGAAGCTTGTGGACGGTGGGTTGCACCAACCACATGACCTTTGATAGAGATCTCTTTCATGGAGTTGGATATCATCATATATCTCAAAGTGAAAATTGGTAATGGAAGTACCTTCTTTGTCAAAGGAAAAGGAATTGTGGCGGTTGAGTAGTTTCTCGGGGTTCAAAATTAATCAAAGATGTGTTATTTGTACCTGTTATCAATTAGAATTTGCTGAGTGTTGGTCAGTTACTTTAAAGAGGTTTTAAAGTGATCTTTGAGGACAAGCAGTTCTTAATTAAAGATTAGATGGTAAAGATGTGTCAAAGTAAAACTGAAGGGGAAGAGCTTTGAATTATATCCTTTGAAGGAGGAGCAAGCATCCTATTTAACAAAAGAGGTGCAGGCTAAATTTGGCACAAACGACTTGGCCACTTCCATCATGCTGTAGTGCTAAATATGAGAAGAAGGAATTGGTTTAAGGGCTATCTCACTTAGAAGCTGAGTTACCAGATTGCAAGGCTTGTCAGTTGGGAAGCAAGCAAGACTTCCTTTCAAGTAAGCAACCTAGAGAGCTACTGAAAGGCTGAGATTAATCCACACAAACTTGGCTGGGCCTCACAGAACTCCTTCACTCAATGGGAGTAAGTATTATATAGTCTTCATTGATAACTATACTCAAATGTGTTAGATTTATTTTCTCAGGTTCAAATCAGAAGTTGCTGGTGCATTCTGGAGGTTCAAGCAATGGATGGAAACACAAAGTGGATGCAAAAATTCAGGCCTTAAGGTCAGATAATGGCAAGGAGTATAACTCTGATAAGTTCAACCTATTTTGTGAGGAAGCAGGAATTGAACATCAATTCACAGCTCCATATACTCCTCAACAAAATGGAGTTAGTGAGAGAAAGAATCGAACAATTATAGAGATGTCCAGATGCATGCTTCATGAGAAAGACTTGCCAAAGGAGTATTGGGCAGAGGCTGCAAACACTGTTGTTTTTTCGCTCAATAGGCTACCAAAAAAGGTAGTGGAAGAAAAGACACCCTTTGAGGCTTGTTATGGTTGCAAACTTTCTTTAAAAACCCTCAAAGTATTTGGGTGTTTGTGTTTTGCTTATGTGATATAGATTAAGAGAGATAAGCTTGATAAGAAGGCGGAAGCTACAATCTTTGTGGGATATATCACGAGTCCAAAAGAGCTTACAAAAATTTTCCGACCTCAGTACTAGGAAAAATTCGATAAGTAGAGATGTGCATTTCATGGAGAATGACAAGTGGAATTGGGCAAAAGCAGAAACAACTACATCTCCTCAGCTGAATGAAGAAGAGTTGGTGGATGATGAACCTGTAAGGGGCACAAGATTGCTCTCTGACATATATCAGAGATGTAATGTTGCAATCCTTGAACCTGCAGATTTTTGGTAAGTTGAAAATAATCCAAAATGGAGAGTTGTAATGAGGGAGGAGATCACCATGATTGAAAGAAATTAGACCTGGAAGCTTATGAAGAGGCTAAGGGAAAGAAAGTAATAGGAGTAAAGTGGGTGTTCAGAACCAAACTGAATGTGGATGACTCCATTAACAAGCACAAAGCAAGGCTTGTTGTCAAAGGGTATGCTCAGATCTTTGGTGTTGATTTTTTTGATACATTTGCTCTTGTAGCTCGATTGGATACCATAAGATTGTTGCTTGCTATTGCTGCACAAAAGGGCTGGAAAGTGTACCAACTAGATGTTAAATCTGCATTTCTGAATGGTATTCTTGAGGAGGAGATTTATGTCAAGCGGCTTGAAGGATTTGTTGTTAAAGGGCATGAAAATAAAGTCTATTTACTTAAGAAGGCCTTATATGGCTTGAAGCAAGCTCCAAGGGCCTGGCACAATAGAATTGATAAGCATTTGATGGAGTTGGGTTTCAAAAAAAGTCTAAGTGAAACAACACTTTATATCAAAGGTGATGAAATCAATTTTGTTGTGATATCTCTATATGTTGATGATTAGCTAGTTACAGGAAGCAATGTTAAGCTTGCTGAGGAATTTAAAAGGGATGTGCAAAGTTCCTTTGAGATGACAAATCTGGGTGAAATGACCTATTTCCTTGGATTGGAGATCAAGCAAAATAGGAATGAGATCTTCATATATCAGAAGAAGTATGCAAGGAGATATTAAAGAAGTTCATAATGGAGGAATGCAAGAGCATGGCTACTCCTATGTGTGAGAAGGAGAAGCTGAGTAAGCTGGACGAAGCTGAAAGAATTGATGGAGTCCTCTATAGAAGCTTGGTTGGTTGTCTCATGTACTTAATAACAACTAGGCCCGATATTTTGCATGTTGTAAGTCTATTGTCTAGATTTATTAATTGTGCAACTGAAACTCATCTTAGAGCTGCAAAAAGAATCATGAGATATGTTAATGGAACACTAGATTTTGGCATAAAGTTTAGTGCAAGCCAGGAGTGTTATTTGTAGGGGTATTCATACAGTGATTGGGCTGGATCTACTAATGATTTGAAGAGCACTTCAAGTTATTGTTTTAATCTTGGTTCATGTGTGTTTTCTTGGTGCTAGAAAAAGCAAGTAATAGTTGCATAATCCACAGTAGAAGCTGAGTTCATTACAGCTACAACTGCTGCAAATCAAGCCTTATGGCTTAGAAAATTACTGATTGATCTGAATTTGAAGAAAGAAGGATGCACTTAGGTGTTTATGGACAATCAAAATAAAATTTCTATCTCCAATAATCCTGTTTTTCATTGGAAAACCAAGCATTTTAACATAAAGTTGTTCTTTCTTAGAGAAGTGCAAAAGGAAGGATCTGTTAGTCTAAAGTATTGCAGAACTAATCTTCACTTAGCAGATTTGTTTACCAAATCTCTACCAAAAAGCAAGTTTGAGTTCTTAAGGGATAAGCTTGCATTTGCAGCAACTAAAGCAAGGAGGAGTGTTGACGTATGCTTTAGTTACCGTAAAACTTTAGCTCTACCAGTAAGTCAATTATTTTCCTTGTTTCTAGTTGTTTTTTGTTCAGTTTTTGAAAGTTGTGTAGTGGCTGGTTTTTAGGATATAGTTGTGTCAAATCATGTCATGTGTTTCTTTCTCTCTCTCTCTCTATCAATTAGTGGGTTTTTGGTTGTATTTAAAGCTCAATTAGATTAATGAATCATCATCTTCCCCGGCAAACTATCCTTGTTCTATTTTTCTCCTTTAATCCTCCATGTCTTAAGCTCAAAATTTCCAACACATGCAAATTAATTACTCATGTGAAATGTTTGTTTAGTGCTTTAATTATTTATAATGTTTTAGGGAAGAGGAAAGGCACAAATTAGAAAATGAAAATCAACAGCAACAAACATGAGAGTTGGTGAAATATTGAATCACTATCACAACTTGAAATACCAAAGATTTATTTTTGGAAGAATCCCTAGTAAATAAACACAAAAGCACACTTAGATAATCAAATAAGAAAGCAACTTACAAAGATAAGAGAGCTCTAGGAATCCTTGGTCATAAGAAAAAAAAGATAATGAATAGAAGAGTGCTTTTAGATGCATGTATCTACAATGTTTTAACAAGTGGTTTACATCAAGTATCTATTTTTGTATTTCAATAGGATGAAGTGTATGGATTATGTCACGATAGTTAGATGAAGTTTGAGGATGTACATGTAGCTTTAATGATTTTTGGTGGCATGGTGAAGTATAAATGCAATTACTTATACCATGGCGGAACTTCGGATTTCAGGTGGGGATTGGGGTATACATATATATATATATATATATATATATATATGAAGAACCCATCATCACAGGGGCGCCCTAGATTTTCATCTAAGGGATATCATAGTGGTAGTGGATAATCGGCACTGTTCTTATCGATTATAAACGATGAAACGCGTTCTACATTGTCTGATGATCGTGAGCAGGTAAAAAGGTTATACGGTGTTTATATAATCGATCAATAGTAGGATGATGATCCAGCATGACTTAGATTTAAAGACATCCCTAGATTTGAAATCTAGGAACGTCCCTAGATGATGTTTTCCCTATATATATTATTTATTAAGACACTAATAATTATAATTCATATATAAAAAGTGCTCACACTTTATCTATAAATTCTACCCCTACTTTCTTCAAAAAATAAATTAAATAAAAATAATAAAATTCTTACATTAAATCAAATTGATATTGAGTGATAATAATTAAAAATAATATTGCTAGTTAAACATGGATTTTCAAATATAAATTTATATTTAGATATATTTTTTATTGATATTATCAATACATAATTGCTTTCTCAAAATCTATATAAAAAAGAAATCATTGCAATTTTTGTTGATTGGTGAGTTTTCTTACTTTGCTCAATCTTTCTATCTTTCATTAATTTTGTTTGTTTGTTTATGTCTAATTTAATTTCTTTAATTTTTTATTGATTAATTGATGGATTCTTGTTAAATTATTTGTTTGATAATTTGTTATGAAAATTTTGATTATTCATTTGATTATTTGTTTAATAATTATTGCATTTAATAATTGAATTAGATTGTGAATTTTTGTTAAGTTATTTTTTTATTGTATTATTTATTAATTTAGTGCTTTTGTTGAGTTAATCGCTAATTATATAGATATGATAGGTTTTTTTACATCTAAATAAAAATTTTTAGATGAATGTATATTTTTTATTGTTAAAATATAAATTATTATAATCTCAAGTTTAAATTAATAGAATTTTTGAATATTTTTAAATTTTTTAAATTTAAATTCAGCACCCTTTAATTTTGTTTCTCGTTCCGCAACTGACTTGTACTACATTTATTAATGGGTCCTATAAATTAGATCATTTTGATAAGGCAAAACAACTTTTTCAACCAATGCCTAATAACAAACACTTTTTCCCATTTTTTATTTTTTTAATGATAATTGGATGCTAATTTTCTGTATTTAGATGCTCTACTAGTGGATGGATTCACAATATACATTCAAATTATAATGTCAGAAGCATTTTTATTTTTATTTTTTGTTTACTAGAAAGGTAAGCTATCCCCAAAACCTAATCAATTCAATATGCAAGTATAATAATGTATAAGCCAATAATCAATAAATAAATAAATAAACAAAAGTTTAGCTTGTATATAAGCATACTTATATACTTACATCAAAGGTTGTAGAATCAATGTGAATATTTCTATATATAAACATGCTCGCATCTAAGCATTGCTTGGGGAAAACACAGAACTTTAAGTGTGTGTATATATATATATATATTATTTATTAAAACACTAATAATTATAATTCATATATAAAAAGTGCTACACTTTATCTATTTTTTAAATTCTACCCTACACTATTTAAAATAAATTAAATAAAAATAATAAAATTCTTACATTAAATAAAATTGATATTGAGTGATAATAATTAAAAATAATATTGCTAGTTAAACATGGATTTTCAAAATATTTTTAGTTTTTAAATTTATATTTAGATATGTTTTTTATTGAACTTATAAATACATAATTGCTTTCTCAAAATCTATATAAAAAAGAAATCATTGCAATTTTTGTTGATTGGTGAGTTTTCTTATTTTGCTCAATAGAAAGAGTTTTCTTATTTTGCTCAATCTTTCTATCTTTCATTAATTTTTTGTTAGCTTATGTCTAATTTAATTTCTTTAATTTTTTATTGATTAATTGTTGGATACTTGTTAAATTATTTGTTTGATAATTTGTTAAGAAACTGTTGTGAAAAATGGTTAGATATTTGTTGTAATTATTTGTTATGAAAATTTTGATTATTCATTTGAATATTTGTTGAATAATTATTGCATTTAATAATTGAATTAGAATGCGAATTTTTGTTAAGTTATTTTTTTATTGTATTATTTGTTAATTTAGTGCTTTTGTTGAGTTAATCGCTAATTATATAGATATGATATGTTTTTTTACATCTAAACCAAAATTTTTAGATGAATGTATATTTTATATTGTTAAAATATCAATTATTATAATCTCAAGTTTAAATTAATAGATTTTTTAAATATTTATAAACTTTTTAAATTTAAATTCAACATCCTTTTAATTTTGTTTCTCGTTCCGTCACTGACTTGTACTACACTTAGTAATGGGTCCTATAAATTAGATCATTTTGATAAGGCGGAACAACTTTTTCAACCAATGCCTAATAACAAACACTTTTTCCCATTTTTTATTTTTTTAATGATAATTGGATGCTAATTTTCTATACTTAGGTGTTCTACTAGTGGATGGATCCACAATATACATTCAAATTATAATGTCAGAAGCATTTTTTTTTTACTAGAAAGGTAAGCTATCCCCAAAACCTAACCAATTCAATATGTAAGTATAATAATGTATAAGCCAATAAATCAATAAATAAATAAATAAACAAAAGTTCAGCTTGTATATAAGCATACTTATATACTTACATCAAAGGTTGTAGAATCAATGTGACTATTTCTATATATAAACATGCTAGCATCTAAGCATTGCTTTGGGACAACACAGAACTTTAAGAATTTAACAATTGTCCCAAAATAAAGTAATAATATTTCTTAGGAAAATAAGGATATACCTAATACTACCCCTAAAATCTAATACTAAATACAACCAACTCATTTAAAACTTTGATTAGGCATGCTAACAGAGCAAGAAGACAATATTCTAAGGGTACACAAAAGCACTAATAGATGATAATCGAATGCAAGTTAAGGAGCTTACTTAAATGGCCGAATTAGAGAGATTATAAGAAGAAAACCTAGCTGCACCCAATCTTGAAATCTCATAGAGTTAGATACACCCTCACCAAACACTAAAATGAAGAAGAGAAGCTTCTTTTCGAAGAGGTTTAGGAGATAAGATAATGGACAATTCCCGGGAAGAAATGTTGAGGAGTATTTAGAAGCTTAGACCACGGAGAAAAACAAAGGTCACTTTAATTTGATGTGTCGCCCAACAATTAGTGCTTATCTATCACGTTGTTAACTTTCGTAGATGTAATTCAGTCCTTGGTCATAATGTTGCATGATTGAAGATGTTGTTGTTGGAATGAAGTTGGAGATGGAGATTGGAGATTGATGGTGTTGCTGTTGTTAGTGAGCTAAAGCTGAAGATGTGTGTTTATATTTGCTTGTGTTTTCTGTTGATGTATCTTTGTAGTTACTGGAGTTTGATACTGTTTGGTTCGTTGAATTGTGAATGAGAGAGAGTGAGAGAAATGGATGGATGAGATGGCTGGATCTTTAGATATGGTATAAGCTCGAGGTATGTTAGTGGGTGTTTTGTGTTAAGTTATGGGTATTATGGTCTTTTCAGGGTTAGCTTTATATATATATGCCTGTAAGAAAGAAGGGAAAGGTGTGAGATGTAGAATGAATGAAATCAGTGTGTACTATTTGTGTTTTTTTTTTCCTGATTATGCTTTCTCTGACTTTGTTTTGGATTGATCACTAAACTTTTTGGTTCATTCACATTAGAGAATCAACAGTGGTATCAGAGCATATCCAGCGGGTGTTGGGTACTCGTGTGACAGAATTTGAGAAAGGTGTAAGTTGTTGGTGTGTTTGTGAGGTGTGTAGTGCAAAGAAGTATGACGGCTAGCTCATCATCAACTCCTGAGATAGTTCAAACATCTGTGCCTATGTTTAGAGGAGAAGCATATGATCGATGGAGTGTTCGAATGAAGATTTTGTTTAGAAGTCAAAATTTGTGGAAGATTATAGAAGAAGGAGTTTTGAAGGAAGGAACTGAAGCACAAAAATTGGAAAGCCAAAAAGATGATGCTAAAGCTCTATTTTTGATTCACCAGGCAATTGATGAATCAATCTTTGATAGAATTATTAGATTTACTACTGTAAAGGAGGCTTGGGATCATGGAACTACATGAATGGTCTCTGTTCGAAGGCAAAATTTAAGACAAAAGTTTGAATTGTTGCAGATGAGAGAGGATGAGACTGTTCAGCAGTATGTTGCCAGAGTTATAGCTTTGGTAAATCAAATTAAAGGTCTAGGTTTGGAGTTGGAAGACAAAGAAATGATGTCCAAGGTGATGAGAAGTTTGACATTGAAGTATGATCATATCATAACTTCTATTGAAGAAGCTAGAGATATAGATTAGATATCTTTGAATGAATTGATTGGTAGCCTGTAAGCTTATGAATCCAGATTTAATAGATTTGCTGATCAAACTACAGACAAGGTGTTATATATCAAAGGTGAAGCATCAAGTAGTGGTGGTTCTCAAGGGAGTGGTGGTCCTCAAGAGAGTGAAGCTTTGTTTGTTGGAGCTTCTAGAGGCAGAGGTTTTGTAAGAGGTCGATGCAAAAATTTTTGAAGCAGAGGAAGAGGTGTTGATTATGGAAGAGGAAATTTTGATGGTTCTAAAGGTGTTTTTTCAGATGATTAGAGGCAATGGCAGTTTCAGTTAGAACAACAATTTGGAAGGGGAGGTTAAAGACAGTTTTATAGGGCTCCAACTGGGCAAAGAGGTGGAAGAAAGTTTCAAGGTGTGCAGTGTTTTAATTGTGGGAAATATGGGCATGCAAAGGCATATTGTTGGTACTTAAAGTAGATCTCAAGATCAAAATACAATAGTGAAGAAGATCAAGCATCCAATGAGATTGGGAGTCTATTTATGGTAATTGATGGTGAAAGAAAAGATAAGCAAGATAATTTGGTAATTTGGTTGTTAGATAGTGGGTGTTCTCATCATATGACAGTGAAGAAAACTTTGTTTACACAACTTGATGAATCTTTGAGTCATATAGTCAAATTGGGAGATGATCAGGAATTGAAAGTATATGGGAAAGGTTCGAGTTGCAGTAATACTTCATAATGGAGCACAAAAATTAATCCATGATGTGTATTATGTGCCAAGATTAGCACATAATTTGTTAAGCATTGGTCAGTTGGATAACAGTGGATATGTGATTAAATTTGGAAACAAGCATTTGTCAGTTGGTCAGTTGGATGAGGTATCATTGCTTTGGCATCATAAATTTGGAAACAAGCGTGAACTAGTTAGGGGAGGTCAAAGACAGTTTGAGAGTTTGCAATCCTTGAAAATTGAGATGACCAAATCTATGATGCCAAAGCAATGATACCACATCTTCTTTCACAAAAACATTTGCAACTTCAGTTTTAGCAAATTCCACAAGATATAGATTATTATTGTTTCTTCTCATATTCAAAAATTTCTCACCAGTTGCTGCAAGCTCTCAAACATCATGACATGGTTATTGGGTTACCAAATTTAAAGCAATTTAAGCACTGTAAAGATTGTGTTTATGGGAAAATTGACAAGAAAATCTTTTGATACAAGAAGATCATGCAGAGCACAACATAAATTATATCTTGTTCACGCAGATGTATGTGGTCCAATGCAGACTGAGTCTTGTGGTGGAAGTAAATATTTTGTGGTATTCATTGATGATTACTCACTCATGGTATGGACTTACATGTTGAAGCATAAGCATGAAGTTTTTATATGTTTTCAGCAATTTCTAGCTTTCATTGAAATACAGTCAAATTGTAAGTTGAGAATTCTCAGAACAGATAGAGGAGGAGAATTTTTATCAAGAGAGTTTGATAATTTTTGCATCAACGCAGGCATTAAACGTGAGCTAACAACACCTTATTCTCCTCAATAGAATGGGGTGGCAGAGAGAAAGAATAGAACATTAATTGAGAAGGCTAGGAGTATGTTGAAGGCCAAAAATTTGCCATTAAAATTATGGGCTGAGGCAGTGCAAACATCAACTTATCTGTCAAATATTTCTCCCACATAGGCAGTTCAACAAAATACACCTCATGAAGTTTGGTTTGGTATAAAACCAATGGTGCATCATTTAAAGGTTTTTGGGTGTGTGGCCTATACACTATTTGCTTCCCAGAAATTGCAAAAGCTAGATGATAGAGCATAGAAAGGCATCATCTTTATTGGCTACTGTTCAAGTGCTAAAGCTTATAGAATTTTTATTCCAGACATAGGCAAAGTGATAATCATCAGGGATGTGCATTTTATTGAAGAAGAAAATTGGATTTGGGCAGTGAAGGAAGATGCATCAACTAAATTGGTATTAAAAAATGCAGGAGTTCAAAATTCAGTTATAATTGAAGATTTAAACCGTGTGCAATCTAGTTTACCTGGCAATGATACTATACTAGAACAAGATACTAATGAAAGTGGTTCACAAAATGTTCAAGCAAGAGATACAAGTGTAGATAAATCTCCAATCCAAAGAGTGAGATCTCTAAGAGACATATATGAAAGCTACAGTTTTGCTCTGAATGTGTCTGATCCTACAACTTACGAAGAAGCAGAAAAATCAAAACACTGGCAAAAGGCTATGGCTACAGAAATTGATGCAATTTAGAGGAATGGAACATGGAAATTGACTGAACAACCACCTGAGAAAAATGTGATTGGAGTTAAGTGGATTTACAAAATGAAATACAAGGCAGATGAGACTCTTGATAAATAGAAAGTAAGGTTAGTGGCTAAAAAATATGTGCAAGAATATGGAATTGATTATGAAGATGTGTTTTCTCCAGTCACACGATTGGATACAATGAGAATGTTTTTAGCTATTGCTGCATATAGACAATGGGCAGTTTTTCAATTGGATGTAAAATCGGCTTTTTTTGAATGGAACTATTGAGGAAGAAGTTTTTGTGTCTTAGCCAAGGGATTTGAGATTTCGAGAAAAGAGAAGATGGTATATAAGCGATTAAAGCCTTGTATGGTTTAAAAACAATCTCCAAGAGCTTGGTATGCGAGAATAGGACTCATGGTTTAAGTCCACGGACTTTTTCGAGAGAAGTCAAACAAAAACATAATTTATATAAAAACCTTAACTAATGGTGGAATTCTGTTGGTATGTGTGTATGTAGATTATCTAATTTATATGGGACCATCTTTGAAGATGGCTGAACAATTCAATCTGGAGATGAAAAATTTTTTTGTCATGAATGATTTGGGACTTATGAAATAATTCTTAGGCTTTGAGATCAAGCAAGATATGTATGGGATACATTTGTCATAGAAGAAGTATGCAGAAGAGCTATTGAAGGCCTACAATATGCAAGGATGCAAGGTACTCTCTGTTTCTTTAAGTCCAAATACTAAATAACAGTTACTTGGACAGTTTGAAGAAGCAAATGTAACATATTATAGGTGCTTAATTGGTAAACTTTTGTATTTAGCTCACTCAAGACCTTTTGTATTTAAGAAAGTGTTGGTTGATTTCGGTGTTCAAAGTGAAGAGGCTATACCTATATGGTGTGATAATAAGTCTTGTATTTTAATAGCCAAAAATCTGACTCTTTATGGTAGATCTAAACACATTGATGTGAAGTTTCATTACATCGAAGAATTGGTTAACAACAAAGTGGCGAGTTTACATTATTGCAATTCTACTGATCAACAAGCTGATGTATTTACAAAGTGTGTAAGTGTGCAACAGTTCTATAAATTTAGAGAATGTTTGGGTGTTTGTAGTTTTCAATCAAGGGAGAGCTTGTTGCATGATTGAAGATGTTGCTGTTGGAATGAAGTTGGAGATGGAGATTAGAGATTGAAGGTGCTACTGTTGTCAGTGAGCTGAAGCTGAAGATGTGTGTTTATATTTGCTTGTGTTTTCTATTGATGTATCTTTATAGTTACTGGAGTTTGATATTTGTTTGGTTAGTTGAATTGTGAATGAGAGAGAGTGAGAGAAATGGATGGATGAGATGGCTAGATCTTTAGATATGGTATAAGTTCGAGGCATGTTAGTGGGTGTTCTGTGTTAAGTTATGGGTATTATGGTCCTTTCATGGTTAGCTTTATATATATATATATATATATATGCTTGTAAGAAAGAAGGGAAATGTGTGAGATGTAGAATGAATGAAATCAGTGTGTACTATTTGTGTTTTTTTTTTTCTCTAATTATGCTTTCTCTGTGCTTTCTTTGAGTTTGTTTTGGATTGATCACTAAACTTTTTGGTTCATTCACATCAGAGAATAAACAATGAATAGCTTACTTAGTTTTAGTGAGTCTTTTGTTGTAATGATGTAGCAAGTGTTTTGTTGTTTTTGAGTAAACTCTATTGTCTTAACTTCATCCTTTTCACTGCACTTCAAACTAACACTAATATCAGAGCTATGGAGGGAAACACTAGTGTGGGGTCCTCCTTTCACATTTTGATGCTACGAGGAGAAAGCTACAGCCTTTGATGCCTTAAAATATTGCTCAGATCAAAAGACCTGTAGAACCTTGTAAAAAAAGGTTTTAAAGAAACTGCAAATGAAAACAAGATGAATGTGGTTATGAAGAAATATGCAAAAGCTTTGCATCTCATTCAGGAGGTATTAGATAAGAAGTTACTCGCATTGCTAAAGCCACAACCGCTAAGAAATCATGGGAGTTGTTGAAGACTGAATATCATGGGAGCTCGAAGGTGATCACAATGAAGCTTAAGATTTTTTGACAGGAGTTTGAGATAATAAGAATGAATGCTAGAGAGACTAAACAAAACTTTGTAAACAGAATACAGGTGTTTGTTTATTAGATTTGTGTACTCGATGAGATGCCATCTAACTAAATGGTAGTTGCAAAGATCTTGAGAAGCCTCACAACCAAGTTTAACCATGTTGCATCTTCTAACATTGGAGCAAAGGATCTAAAAACACTCTCGGTTGAAGAACTCTGTGGATCTTTGTTGGCACATGAAGTAAGACTTAACATGACTGAATAAAAGATGGAAGAGAAGGTGTTCCATGTGGTCTCCAGAGATGGTGCCTCGGGGAGTGAGAGTAGACTCAGTTGTAAAGGTAGTGGACAACCTATGTTCAGAGGTCAAGGTCATGGATGAGGAAGAGGATAGAGCCTTGAGATAGATGAAGCTCAAAGTGAAACTAAACTAAACTATGATACGTACAGAGCTCACAGGCCAAACATATAGTACCACCACTGTAAAAGATATGGCCATAAAATAGCTCACTGTTGGTTCAACAAGAAGTCTACAAACTTAGTTAAAGAAGTCGAGGAACGTTTCCTCTTCATGGTTAATGGTGATCCTGCTAAAGAACAAGGGAATGTCTGACTCATTGATAGCAGATGCTCAAACCATATAATGAGTATCCGTGAGCTATTCCAAGACCTCAATGAAATGGTACAAGAGATAGTGAGAATTGGTGACAATAATGTGATCCAAGTGGCTGGCGTTGGGTCTATTAATTCTCGGTCAGGATCAGGGAAGGTGAGGACCTTAAATTAGGTGCAATATGTACAACGTATGGTGTATAACCTGCTAAGAGTTGGCCATCTCCTCAACTCAGGCTATATAGTGTTGTTTGCTAAAGGTGGATGTGTTATCAAAGACCCGAAAGCTGATATAGTTCTGGTCTGGGTGAAAATACCGACTCATATCTTATTTCCTTTAGTTGTGGGTAAAGATGGTGGTGCAGTCAATGCTGCACTTGGTACTTAAGAAAGCATCTGAACTATGTGATAAGTGCTTGTGTATTAGTGATATGAAGTATTATTTTCTTACATTGAGCATTACTTTTCTCAGATTTTATCGCTTATTCATGTGTATTTGTGTTCTTTTGTGCATATAAGGTTGTGGAGATAATTGTGGAAGAAAGAAACCAAAAGTAGATCGTGGATGCATTTGTTGATGAAGTCTTAGAGTGAACAAATGTGAAGACACAAGTTGTGATCAAAGACATTTGGGTGTGTGTGCTAATCTCCATTACCTTCAAGAAATTATACAAATTGGAGGGGCACAAAGGCAGTTACACTCATGTGTTTCGACTTGTGCAATACTAGCAAGATCTTTGTCAATGTGGGTTAGTTGAAGACGCAACGCGATCTACCGCATGGATGTATGCCCATTCATGTAGGCTTGATGAAAAGTGTGGATTTGGGAGTATTTTGGTGAAGCATTGTAGTAAAAGTATTGTAGCAGTTATTTTTTACAGCTCGCAGGAAATCAACTTCAGGAAATGCACACGGGCGTGTGGAAATTCCGCACGTCCGTGTGGATACCCGATTCCAGCCCCTATAAAAGCCACGATTTGGGATTCTTTTCCAATCTTTTTCTCATCTTTTCCCCATCTTTGGAGGCGTTCACGGCTAGTGTTTAGAGAGGCTTTGGTTAGGTTTTTGTAGTGGTTCTACGACCCTCAAAATTGCGTTCCTTCGGAAGATAGTTATTGGGGGAGCTTTCGTTGGCATCGATTCATCGAGGTGTGCCCTAAGCTTGACAAGGGAACCCTTGGTGAAGACAAAGCAACTCCATAAGATCATCGATACAAACTACAAGGGGGTTTTACTTATGGATTGCATGATTTTACATTTGATTTCATTATTGATTGTATCTTGCTGCACGGAGAGCTAAACCCCTAGTGGGTGCTCAAACTTGTAAACCCTAGGATGATTTTGTTTCATTGATCTTTCATTTTGTTTCTTTAATTGATGTTTTTAATTGTGTTCCAACCTTGAATGCTTATTGAATTGATTTTTCCTTGGAGTGACACAAGGGTTGAGAATCTATCTTTGTAATCCTTATAGATAAGTGACACACCATGAGGGTTAGACAAAGCTAGGTTGGAGAGGGTCGAGAGGATGAGTCGAGAGGTAGAGGAATGTCCCTTTCCCTTCGGATGTGATTTATCCTACCTCCATGTTTCAAGAGTTTTTTGTGGTCATAATAGAGTGAAGTGCTAAGAGACAAACTCCATTGGGGCTTAGTTTTGTGAGCAATAGAATGAAGTGTTGAAGTAATCCTTAGTGCTGGGGCTTAATTGTGACTAATAATCTTTCGCCTGGACCAAAGGGTTAGATCTATATTAGGGAATAGGGTTTATCACTTGGAGTCCCCAAATTTTCATGCAATGCCACACAGTGTGAGGTGTCGAGAGTATCCCTTTCCACCGGGGCATAGTGTGAGGGTTAGTCACGGTTGACCTTAGGTTTGGGACTGTGTGTTTTAGGATTTTTATGACTCATTAGACATCAGTTAGGAGACATAATGATTGGTCTTGCACTTGAAACAATAGTCCTAGGGTGAGCAATGCCAGGGTGCCCCATTTTATATCGATTGTCTCTCATTATATCCCTATTGCGCTATCATTTCTTCTTTTACTTTTATTTGCATTGATATTGTTCTTACCACTCTTGAATCATCTTTACTATAGTTAAATAGCAATTCTTGTGTTTCTGAGCACTATTCCCTATGGATACGACTACCCACTCACTAGGGTACATTATTACTTTGACAACCCGTGCCTTGTGGTTCGCACTCGCAAGGGGTGTGTCACTATAACATTACAAGTATGGACACCTCAGCCATAATAACGTGCAAATATGATCACGAAGTAACCTTGTGGATTGATTGCCATAGATCACGTTACTAGCACCATGTGAGAGTTGTCTACATGGACCAAGTTCTAGAGAAGTTTAAGATTTTCAAACAGATGGCAGAGAAGTAATATGAATATTGGCTGAAGATACTAAAGACAGATAGAGGTGGTGAATTCCTATCGAGGGAGTTTAAGGCCTATTGTGAAAAATGTGGCATCAGAAGACAATTGACTTCTCCTTACACACCGGATAGGACGGGTTAGCTGAGCGCAAGAATAGGACAATCGTTGAGATGGCTTGTTGTATGATGGTAGAGATGAATGTCCCTAAGTATCTATGTGGAGAGCCACTGCAATCTATTTTCTCAACTATGCATCAACACTTGTTGTAGAAGGCTAGACACTATATGAAGCACTAACAGGTATGCGACCTTCTGTTACACATCTGTGAGTCTTCAACTATACCACATTTGCTCTCACTAACCCATACCAAAGAAGGAAGCTTGATTCAAAGATGGAGAAACTCATGTTCATTGGCTATAGTGACGAATCAAAAACTTATCAGCTTTTCAATCCTCACTCTAGCAAAGTGCTAGAGAAGTCACATTTCATGAAGAAAAAGCCTGGAAGTGGGAAGCGGGAGAAGAAGTAACCAGTTCAACAATGCCTGAGGCAGTAGAGACTGAAGAGCAACCATCAATACAACAAATACTCCTAGAGTTCCAGAGTCCGGTCCTGCAGAACGTTGAGATGCATCGCCACTGAAATATAGAACTCTGCATGAGATCCATAACTCATGCTCTCTTGCACACACTGCAGCTAATCCTAATACTTTTGAAGAGGCCTGAAAGATAGTTGAATGGAAGGATGCAATGGAGGAAGAGTTGCAAGCCATCTAAAAGAATGATACATGGAAGGTCACTCATCTACCAGATTGGGAAAAGGCCGTAGGGTTGAAATGGGTTTTCAAATCCAAATACCATGTGGATGGATCACTTCATAAGCAGAAGGTATGCCTTGTTGCAAAAGGATACTGACAGAGGAAAGACATTGACTACAAAACGGTCTTCTCACCAGTTTCACTGATGGAGACAATTAGGATCTTCATGATAGTTGCTGCTCAAAGGAAGTGGGAGGTGTTTCAACTTGATGTGAAGTCGACCTTCCTCAACTGTGAGTTACTTGAAGAGTGTGGTATAGCAAGGTTGATCAACATTTCATCAACTTAGGCTTCAAAGGAGCAACAATGAACCAAGCCTGTACGAGAAGAAGAAGTGTAGCACTAAAGTGTTACTAGTGTGTCTTAATGTAGAAAACATCACCTATATGAGCTCATTATTGTTTATGCTCAAAGAATTCAGGGATAATCTGATGCAAACCTTTGAGATGACCAATTTGGGTTCACTTCATTATTTTCCTGGGTTAGGAGTGCAACAATTGGAAGGTAGGGTGCTTATTAGTCAGATATGATATATTGAAGAGCTATTGAAGAAGTGTGGGATGACAAAGTGCAAGAGTTATCCCACGCTGTTGTTGAACACCTATGAGAAGCTTTAGCTGGATGATGGTACAGGAAAGGCTGATGAAACAATCTATTGGAGAATAGTGGGAGATTTGCTATATCTAACATACGCCCACCCAAATATTATGTTTTTAATAAGCTTGGTGTCCAGATTTATGCAAAATCCATCCAAGCATCATGTGGGCACTGTAACGTGCATCCTACACTATGTATTTGGGTCCATTAGCTGTGGGGTTATGTATGAGCATGTGGATGATTTTAAGTTAACCAGACATGTTGATAGTGACTAGGGTGGGTCACTACATGATCGCAAAAGCACAACAGGATGAGCTTTTAGCTTGGGGTCCAGTGCAATTGCATGGTACTCTAAGAAACAAGATGTAACTTCATTATCAAGTGCTAAAGCCAAATATATTAAGGCCACATCAGCAGGCTCCCAAGGTGTTTGGCTCCCAAGATTATTGGGTGACATTGGTGTTAAGCATGACTGTGCAACCATTCTGTATTGTGACAACAAATCCATAATTTCCATTGCAAGAAACCCCTCCATTCATGGGAGAACCAAGCACATAGACACAAGCTATCATTTCATTAGAGAGCTTGTAAATGAAGGAGTTATTCAACTGATCCATTGTAGAACAAACGAGAAAGCAACAAACATCCTGACAAAAGCGCTTCCTATACTCAAGCATGAGTACTTCAGTGACCTTCTTGGTGTAAGAAGCTTCTGAATGAGGGAGCATGTTGAGGAGTATTCAGAAGCTTAGTCTATGGAGGGTTGACTTCACAGTGTTTGTGAGCTACGTCTGTGCATGCATGCATGGAGAAAAGCAAAGGTCTTGTCTGTTTGATGTGTCACCCAACAATGGGTGCTTATCTATTATGTGTCGTTTACTTTCTTAGCTGTGATTCAGTCCTTGGTCATGAGTAGTTCACTTTGTTTAAGTAGTGAGTGTTTTGTTGTAATCATGTATCAAGTATTTTGTTGTTTTTGAGTAAACTCCGTTGTCTTAACTTCATCATCTTCACTAGACTTCAAACTAACGAGAAAGACTTACGGATTTGCATGGGTAAGTGAAAAGGTGGAGATGATTTCAACATCCAATGCTCTCCTACTCAACCATGCCTCACAGAGTTGTTGAGGGATTCACATATATAATAGTCGTGACCGAACCGGGACTTATTCATGGGGGAAGGGGAAATCGAGGGTAAAATGTCAAAAACTATTTCACCAACATAACAATTGTATTCGATACAAAAATAGTGCGATATTGTGACATTTAATTAAATCAATTACAAAAAAACATAAAACGCTTTATCTCACGCACACTCGAGCTAGAACTATCATCTGTGTGACGCATGCTACTCAGAGGAGGTAATTGAATACGATGAGTTTGCATTTTTCGAAAACATTGTAGAATCGCCTCATTGTCAATAGTTGCAAAAACCTCTTTCTCAATATAGACAATCATGCATTTTACTATATAGATTTAACACTAAACATTATTTAGTTATACATATATACATTATGAATTTATGATACATATTAATATTTGATAATTGATATTTTCAACATTTTAACTCATTAAAGCATTTAATCGAACACATTGTAGGCATATTTATAAAAATGAAGTTTATCATTCATGTTCTATTTATTTCACCCATAAATTCAATTAATAAAATTTTTATAATTTTTTAAATTTATTTAAATGTTAATTTGTATTTTAGTTTATAAAAATTAAGTGTCAAACAATAATTTTTAAAAAATTCTACTAATAATATAATTTTATATTATATAAATTAATTGGTTTTTTAAAGTAATTTATAACATATCCATAGATTAAATAATAATTTTTGTAAATATTTTTAAAAATATTATTATATTTTAGAGTATAGCTATTAATATGTAAAAAATGATTTGTTTTTAAATAAAAATAAAAACCTAAAAAAAATATTTACAAAAAATAAAAAATAAAAATTCTATGAAGATATAGTGATAAAGAGAGATATTTAAAAATATCTATGAAGAATTAAAGATAGAGATATTTATAAAAATAATAAAATCTATGAAGTATATATATATATATATATATATATATATAGAGAGAGAGAGAGAGAGGTATAAGGGAGAGAGGGGGGCCGGCCGGCAACAGGGGGAAGGCCGCCCCCCTTGCCCACCCCCTCTCCCATTGTCCATTTGTCCAGGTTGGTGGCCGAGGAGCGGAGCTGCGGAGGTCCAGAGGAGGCCCCTCGCTGCTCGGCCGAGGGCGTGCAAGCCCTCGCTAGCCCCTCGTTCCTGCTCCTCACATAGTTACTTATGACTAATGGTCAAAATTTTAAGTAGTTTAAATATATATACACTTTATTTTATCTCTCAAATATCTCCTTTTTAAAATTTTATTTGGAGAAGAGAAGTATATAATTTTTGTGGCTTCTAACGGTAATATCAGAATAATTAAGCTAGTAACTAAAAATAAAAATATATTTAGAGAAAAAGTATGTGATGCTTGGCATGGGGTTTAGAGAGCCACTTAAGCCGTTTGGTTAGCGAGAATTGAAAAGACAGATGGATTTCATATGTACAGTAATTATGAAACTCGTAATTGAAAATGCAGTGAAATAACAAATCCAGTGTTTGTTTGGATGTATCTGGAATGTAGGATTTTATAATTTTGTGTTTGGTCTGAAGCGATCTGTAGAATCTGAATTTGTAAAAATGTGTTTCGCTTTGATGTATTTGAGGTATATGATCACCATGGTGAGATTACCCCTCACATGTTTAACATCTCATTTTTTTTAATATATATATATAAAATAAAAAATCGTAACATTAAGAAAATCATAATTTTATTATTAAATTAATTTGTGAATATATTATTATAGTTTATAATAGTATGGAATGTTAATTATTATTGTTGGAATTATTTCAATTAATTTTAACTATTAACAAAAGCCTAAGAACCAATTATTATTAATCTTAAAAAGTAAGTATAAAATTTTTCATATATGCTTTCTAAACATTTGCATGGATATTTTATCTATTTCCAATTGTTATTGGTATAATTTGATCAAAAAATGAGTGATGCATTTGCAACTCATTCTCTTTTAAGTAAACTAGTACCAAATCAAGCATGACAATCTATAATTTTTGAAACAACATCACTATGAAATACAAAAATTTATTAAATACAAACAAATACCATAAGACAATAACATATGAAAGCAAATCAAAAACACATATTAATTTCAAACAACAACTCATATAAGTCCAATAAATACATATAATTCTCCATGTAAATTCCATATAAAAACTCTTACAAACACACATATAAAAGTCTTCAAATACACATAAACGTCAAAAAATACAAACATAAGTTCAAGAAGTCCACAAATTCAAACATACACATAACCATACATATGAGAAATTCCCACTAGAAAGAAGCCATCTCGAGGATGAGTAAGATTCATCCACTTTCATGTTGACCTAATTTTGCAAGTAAAACAAATTAACACACCTTAGGTTTCATGTTCAAGTAAATTTTGCAATGAAAAAAAAACATAATTCCTTACCATCCCCACAACTCAAGAATATCAACCAAATGATTCAAAAAATTGCTCCAACCAATCCTTGCGCATTTCTTCAGCCATGCTAAAGAACATTCGAGCTCGTGTATCATCCATCATCAAATGCTCATATACCCTCCGAATTTGTCGTGTAGAGTAGCCATATTCTTTCAGCTTCATGCATTCTTCTGAAAGTTCTTTTGTAAAGGTAAGTGATTGGCTCGATCTAACCGATTCAAATACTTTGTTTATGGTGGTCGCTAACTTGCGAATTGGCTCATCGTCAGTGTTTGCTTTGCGTTTGCTTTTACTTTTCTTTCTCTGGGGACTAGTCGCTGATGTATATTCAGAAGCGCCAGCTTGAGTATTAACAAATGGGAAGGCATTATGTGCATCTTCATCTCTGAATGACAAATCAACAAAATTGTCATCCGGGGATCTTGGTCCTGGTGCCGTCTCAAAGTCCATATTTGTGCCAATTTGGGTTCCATCATTTTGAATGGCATAATGACCACGTGCTTGATCATTGCCACATATAATCTCCAATAGGTCATAATCCTCTATTAGCTTATTCAGATATGGTTCATCTTGTACATGGACCTGCACAATACAATTTCCAAGCATTACAATTTATTACCAAAAAACTATTTCATCTTAGAAAAGAAATACCTGAATGTAGTCTCTGTATTCAGCCTCACCCCTGATAATGACTTTAAGGTTGTTGTCCCGACCTACACCACTCATTTCTTTTAATTTTTTAATCCTTGCCCACTGCTTCCATATTGTTCTCAAATGATTTCCCACATTGCCCTCTATGACTATCACCCCAAACATATCCTTCATAGCTCGAATTGCACCTTGAATTGCTTGTGGTTTGAAGCCTTTGTCTACCTTTAGCCTTTGTTCAACTTGGTTGGCTATGAATCATTTGAAATAGCGACTCTCAGCCGGTGTCCATCTCTTGGTCCCTGATGGCCTTGATGTGGATTTCTTAACTAACGAGGCGTGGCTGCATTCAGACTCATTGTGTCCCTCCATTCTACTTATTCATGCAAGTCAAATGTTACCATACAATAACATAATAAAATAAAAATAACATATCAAAATTAAAGTAACAAACATATTTAAGTCAAGGGTTATCACTGATTAACAAAACAAATTGCATTTTCAAGACAATACTACATTAGTTCATCGAAATTAACTTGGAAAGTATCTAGTTGTTGGACCACATTTCAGTTGCAATTTCATCACGACGAGCAGCCTACTCTTGTGCTTCTTCTCTTTGCTCCCTAGCAGTTCTTTGTGAATTCCGTTGTGGTATCCAATCTTCCTCAGATGGAATGAATTCATCCTCACCACCACTAGTGATGTCATTGTGTAAAATACAACATGCCAACACAAGCTCTGCTTGTGTCTTAAATGGGAAAAAAGGCCTAGAAGATAAAATTTTGAAGCACCCTTTTAAAGAACCAAAGGCACGCTCAACAGAGGTACGAGCAGATGAATGCCGCAAGTTAAAAAGCTCTTTAGCATTTTGAGGAGTCCTTGAGCCAAAGTCCTTCAAGTGATACCTAACCCCTCTATAGGGGGGTATGAAACCCGGACGAGTAACATATCCCGCATTAACAAAATAATACTTTCCTAATAAAAAAATTATAAGAATAAGATTATTATTTAGGGGGAATTTTTTTTTATTAAAAAAAGATGACTCTATGTACCTTCAGGGACCCTTAGTCCATTAGGTCGTTCAAGAGCATCACGAAGCACTAAAGCATCGTGTGCTGAACCTTCCCAACTAGCTAGAACATAAGTGAAACGCAAGTTAAAATCTGCAGCTGCTAGGACATTTTGGGTTGGGTATGATTTTCTTCCTCGAAATGCTGCAACATCAGATGCGGGGACAGAAGCATGAATGTGTGTTCCATCCAAGGCCCCGATGTAGTCCTAACATCGAGTGTATTATGTTAGAATTAATCGTAAAAAAATTATATGAAACATCTAATTTAAGGATACCTTAAAGTAAGGGTATAATGTCCTCCTCACTACTATGTATGGATGTGTTTGCATACTTGGTGGCCGTATGTAGTCATGTTGTAATTCACCGATAGCAAATAAGACATGGTGGAAGTATCTACTAACTGTTTCACTTGACCTCAGAAAATTGTGGGCAATAACACGATTGCGCTGATTATGATCAATAGTATGCAGAAACATAAGCAATTGTTCCTCTACAGTCATGTGTAATGTATCACGCACGTAACTTTTTGCACGTAGTATTGTGCAAAGATTAAAAAAATCTAAATTTGTCCATTCGAACCATGTTTATACTGGTGGCATCATTCCCATTTACTAACCTAGACAAATATGTTTCCCTTATTTGTAGTTTCTCATGGGATGGTTCTCTAGATATTCGACGTCATTTGTTGCGCACATGTAACATCACGGGGTAGGCCACGGCCAAAACCGTTATTTGTAATAGGTATAATTCATCATTTCCATTGTGATCATCCATCTAAAATAATAGTTAGTGGTTGTTAGTTAATATTCAAGAAAGGATATGCACCAACAAACAGCTGTCATCTTCTTCAAATTAAGCACTCGATGACATATATATATATATGTGTGTGTGTGTGTGTGTGTCCATATATGTTCATATATGTTCAAGTAATTAGCAGGATCAATGTATATATGTTCAAGTAATTAGCAGGATCAATGTATAAACATAGAGATTAATTATTGCTTGAAAACAAATTAAACTATATAAACATATATAACATTCTTCTAATGTATTCAATTCTAAACATCAATTTAATTATTACATGCACCGAAGAAGTAATGAAAGATATGTATCTATATATGCACCAAGAAAGCAATCTGCATATACCCGCATTTTATAGATAGCCCATCAGAATATTTAAAATAAAAGATGTGTTCTCAAAAATAATAAAAGATAAGGGAATTGAATGCTTGAACATATATGGACCACACATCAAAGCATGCTTGTGTGTCTGTCCATATATTTTCAAATTATTCATACATATATATATATATATATGTGTGTGTGTGTGTGTGTCTTTCCATATATCTTCAAATTAACCACTCGGTCATATATATATATATATGTGTGTGTCTCCATATATCTTCAAATTAACCACTCTTTCTCTCTCTTACTCTCTCTTTCTCTAATAGGCAGATTTATAGGTAGGAAGACATTGCAGTTAAACCAAACAACATTAGCACTAGAGAGTTCTCAGAATCATATTACGATCAATGGGAAAAAAAATACCCATTGGTGCACTCATCTTTGTTCATTCATTCATGCCAATGCATCAAGATAGCACTATTACCCTCTTTTTGTTAGCTAAAGCACATACCTGCTTTTCGATTTTGAGTATATACTATCTCATGATATCAAGTCTCACGGAATTTCATTCCTATTGTATGATAATAATGTCTCCAATGCAAGACTTGATTCATTTACATCATGATATCAAAACTTTTTCAATGAAATGCGTTGCAAAATTTTGTTATTAGTCAAATATATGTTGCTCACTCTACTTTATTCCACAGATAGCATCACTGTAAGTGTATGATTTTCAACTTCATTTGAATTTGTTTTCTTTGGCATTGACTTAAACCCCTCTGCATGCAGCAATTATGATTTATTTCTACAATGCCAACAATCAGTTAATTTATATATATATATATATATATATATATTGAAAATAGTAGAACAGATCAAAGAGGATAGAATATTGCAGCACATGTATCAAAAGCTTGAATAATGACATTCAAATGTCAGTCAGATGCAATGAACATGCAGAATTCATTCAAGTGCTCTGTCCTTACAAAAATAGAAAGATGTTATAATTGCATATCATGCATGAATCCATTGTTTATAAGTTATCAATTAGAAAGATAAATTTCATGCAGTTACACAGTAAATTCTCATCAATGTTTATTATATAGATTGAATTAGTTTTGTTGTAGTATATGTCTTTTATGGAAGCAAGATGTGCTTGCACAGCATACACTTATATGGTCAGGCTGGATTCCCCATCACTGATTGAAAAAAAATCATGCACATATGAAAAGCACAAATAACTAAAACAAAGAAAATATTTAATCACTTGTTAATCATGAAGAACTTTGATTTAAGGGAAACACAAGCACACTGGCACACACACTACAAACAGTAGAGGAATTAATGAATTGAATGGATGGAAAACAAGAAAATTAGTTACTTGTTTTCTTGTTTTTCCATCCAATCAATTCATTAACTAGGATAATAACCCTAAATACATATTATTATAGTTTATAATAAGACTGAATGATTCTGAGAACATTCTCATGTCAACAAGCATCTGAACCATTCCATAATACTAAATCCACTGGAATGGTTTAGATTTTGCAATTAAATGGGTGTCAGTTAAACAAGATCTAAGAAGACAAACCAGAAAATACACGATGGCGACGCGATCTAGCCTTTGTTCTACTGATGTTGCTGCTGCGGTTCTAGCGATGAAGAGGAGAAGAGCAAGATGAGCTGGGGCGTTCTTCACATCCGATCTCCTCCTTATTTTTGTTGTTGTTGCTGCTGCGGGTTCCGGCAACGCGACAGGAGAAGAGTAGCTCAAGCTAGGGCGTCGTTGATGGACGATCTATTCCTTAGTTTTGCTGTTGTTGCTACTGCGGTTCCGGCGACGAACAGGAGAAAACCAAGACGGGCTGGGGCGTCCTTCACGGGCGATCTCCGCTGTATTTTTACTGCTGTGGTTCCGGCGAGGCGACAGGGGAAAGACCAACAATGATGAAGAAAGAGGTGGGTTTTTCAAAAGGGGGTGAGCAAACAAGGCTGGAGATGCTTTTCAATTACACTGGATTTAGTATTAAGGTGGATTCATCGTAATTCAAAACACAGCTGATAATGGATTTGGGGTTATTTGCAATTACATCTGGATTTGCAATTACATCTAAACAAACATTAGTTTTTTAAAAGTGCCGTATTTTCAATTACATGTAATTGAAAATACACCCAAACAAACAGCACCTTAAATGAATCAACTTCTAACATAAAGATAGATTTTCGAGTTTCTAGATTTCATGCTATGTTATTTTTATTTATTTATTGTTTTAAATTTTTAAAAATATATCTATAATGAAACAGGTGCATCTCAAGATGCCTGTCATGTGATTTGCCCAAATAGTTTTTTATGCTTTAAAAAAAAAAATGAAAAGCATGCTAAAAAAAGCTTTATGAATTAAATCAATTTTGAAACGGAACTAATATTGGCCCACTCGCATTATTCTTATATATCTGTCTACTTTTAACATCTAAAATTACAAAAAGAATATGAATCGACACTAATAGCGATTCTATAAGAAGACATAAATAATCCAAATTCATTTCTCTTTCTTTTTCCTGGTAATTTGAGAGCCTGACAGGTGGCAAAGTCTTGATTTAGTGTTTTTGTGTGGCATGTTCGGCTAGCAACTCCTTAGAGTAATTATTCTTCCTCGCCTATTTCTCTTATTAAAAATATATGTAACCCCTCTCTATGTCGTTGAAAGAATAACACATGGCAAATCCCGCTCTTAATCATGTCCCTCTCAGAAATTAAAAAAACACATATAGCATGTTGTTGTTATAACATGTTTATATTAAAGATTAAATGAAAGTATACAATATGCCACAAAGTCAAAAATATCTCAATCAAACAAGGTTAGGAGAGAGATTACTCACTCAATGCCAACACAGAATAGCAGCACATGTTTGTCTTTCTTAAATGCTCTATGCATGCATTACTTATTTTATTTTATTTTTTATTTATTGATTCCAAAAATCCAAATGGCTCTTGACAAATTGAAATTATAGCATAATATGTTTTTAAAAATATAGTATTTACAAATTATCAAAAAAAAAAATCTATATTTATTGCAGCTAAACATAGGCACATCATAAGCATTCCCCACAATATTTGTTTTTTGGGAAAAGAGTTACTAGGGGTAGCTAATTATTATTAAAGCAAATAAAAGGTTCAAACAATAGAACGAGAGATAAACTAAACCAAAAGAACAAGACCTAAGAAACAAAGAAAAACACAACTCTAGACATTAGGGGGACTAGAAATAAATAAAGGAGTAACAATTAACAAGAAAAGCCAGATTGGTAGATCAACTTCATCAGAAACTTCGGTTTCTCCATGCCCATGTGAAATAGAGACAAATGAGTCGCATGGATCCCATGACCAGCCATAATTGCAGCAATACGATTCCAATGATGAGGGATGAGCTCGATTCGGGGTTGATTTAACTGATGCAATAGCTGCCGCAAGTTTGCCAGAGAATCATCTTGGCGCCAAAAAACAGGTTCCTCTGAGTGATGTATCACCTTCCAAAGTTCATCCGAGCTGATATAAATGTTAGAGCACTTCTCCCTTGAGTTATTGGTGTGATGTAGAGCCAAGTTTAAAGTCCTCAGTTCCATTTCCAATTTGCCAGCCATATTACTTGGACACAAACCTGCACAACAAACATTAGCATTAGTATCAATTAGTATAAAACCCAGCCCTCCTTTACATGTTGCTCCATTCCAAGCAGCTGTAGCGAAAACACCATATTTCCAGGATTTGGTCTAGTTTGCATGAGATAATTCTGCATCTCAGGACCTTAAGGAATATGACCCTCTTATGCTTGCATGATAGTTATTACTTGACGACCTATGCACTTGTGGATGGGGAGTAGTGTGCTCGCTTTAGCATGTTGCGCTCTCACTCATCACACATTAGTCAAAATTGGCTCCAAATCCACGAGTGACCGCTCAGTGAAAAGAAATTAATAAATGATGACAAAAAAAATACAAATTGAATCACAGTGGTCAAAATGAAAAATACCCATAGCACAGTCACCTCTTGAAAGATTTACCCACCTTTTGTCCCTATTTTCTGATACTGTTGCCCACACTCTCTCTTCATCTCTCTGTCTATCACTCTCTAATAATTTCTCCATCATACCTTTTGTAATATTGTTGCCCATACTCTCTCTTCATCCCTCTGTCTATCGCTCTCTAATAATTTCTCCCTCCAACTTTTTGTAATAAATAGTGATGTAAACACTCGCAAGTGCACGGGATCGTCAAGTAATACCTTGTGTGTAACACAGGGGTCGTATTCCACGGGGCCAAGGAGCTACTATTACTTCTCTTTCATCTATTTTCTAGCCTAACACTTCGAATGATGAACAGTAATTACAAAAAGAGAAAGAAATAACTCAAATGAAATCCGGACTACTATTACACATAATTTACAATCAAGGGAGAGTCAAATATAAGAAGGGGTGATTTGGACAGTGAATCCCCCTAGGGTTGTCATTAGGTCCTGAACTTAGGATGAAACATTATGATGCTAGTTGGGCCAAGAGATTTCTAAAGTAGGTAATCTCGAAACCTTCGGTGATTACCCCTAATCCCATACAAGTATTGGTTCAGAATCTCTTCCAACCAAATCCTCCTATGATTGCATTGAGTGTCAATAAATCTCTAATTAGGGTCAAACACACATCTAGGTTCATCCCTAATGGTTGGAGGGGTAGCAAATACCCGAATCCCTCGGTGTATTGGTACATGTATTCCTTTCAAGCTATGTGAGTCTAATATAAGGGTGCATCTTGCACATCCTAGCACAACCTAGAATTTGAACCACAGAGTTCTCATGTAATCCAAAACATCAAAGAACACATAGCAAGAATCACAAACTACAAGATTCCATAAAAGAAATATAATATCCAATAATGCATCAACAAAGATGATCATCCAAATTACAAACAAGCAACCCTAGAGTTCATCATGTCCAAACCACAAATAAGTTAGTCCATCATGAAAGAGGAACACTCATACAACTTCAAGGAACAAATAAACAAGAAAAGAAGCAAGAACTACTCCCTCAGCTTTAGATCTCCTTGGATGTTGAAGATCCTGAAGGTTTGAAGAGATCTCCCCTCAAACGATGCTTTGATGCCTTGGATCTTCTCCCTATCTCCTCCTCCAATGTTTGCCTCCCTCTTGGTGAAGCATTGCATGGTAGATTGCTGAAAATCGCCCGCGAGAAAGGTGGGGTGGCAGCCCAATAGGCCGAAGAAGAAGATCATTCCTCTGTCCTAAAAATATTTTTAAAGGTCTTTTCAGGAGAGCTTCAGAGCCCGGTTCACGGTCATAAGGATGCCCGTGAGAGCCTCCGGATTTCGCCAAAAATTCCCCGTAAAGTGCTACGGTGAAAATGATACAAATGAATTGCTACAAAGAAACTACTACAATAACTACACATTCTTCAGCCAGCTTGTGGGTGTTTTCACGACCGTCAGATTGTCGGTCAACGAAATTGAAGACTTCATAAATTCTTCATCCTGTTGTGCTACAGTGCTTGCTACAGTATTGCTACAGCTGATGCCCTAAAACGCCATTTTTGGTATAGATTTCTTTCTGAACGTGTTCTTGGGCTCACCTAGGCTTCTTTTTAATCTATAACACAAATAGAAATGATTAAACCACATAAAGGCATCGAATCATCAAAATACATATGAATAGTATGAATGTATATGTATAAAATAATACATTTAGGCATTTATCAAATAGGCCAAGCGCACACACACACACACACACAGATATATATATATATATATATATGAATAGAACAATTCCTCTCTCTATATTTATATATACATATTGATGAATAGGACAATTTCTCTCTCTAGTAATTGTTTATATATATATACATATTTGAATCTCCATGTAATGAATAGGACAAGTTCACATGGGAGCCCATGAATTTGGTTGGATAGGATGAAAGTTTCGATGTATTAATTAATTTTTTTATACAAAATTACTTTTTGACTTGATAAAAATGAAAATAAAAATAAGTGTAAATTCATTATGATTAATCGATCCCCTATAGTCTTATACACTAATGTACATTTGTATTATTCCAAAAATGGTAAACTACCCAAATAGTCCTTAAACGATGGGGTTGTTCCTATTTTGGTCACTGAAGTTTAAAAAATTTCAATTGCATCCTTAAAGTATCTATTTCCTTCCAATCAAGTCCTTCTAGCAAAAGACATTAATAGAAAGCTAACGTGGCTCGCCACGTCATTGGCATCTTTCCACATCAGCTTGATTGCTAATTCCACAAGGCTTCATTAAACTACTCAGATAGTCCCTAAACTATGAGGTTGTTCCTATTTTGTCACCCTTTCTTTTATTAAATTTCATTCCAAAAGTTTACCCTTTGTTTTACCTCTATAGTGAACTGTTTTACTTTCCTAGACTTCTCACTTTCACTTTCATTCATCCACGAAGAATAGACTTGATGAGCATGGCGCCGAGCAAAAGACCAAGCAATCACGAATCCAAAAGACTGAGCAATCATCGGAGTGGTATCATGGAGTAGAATAATATTGAGGTAGAGGCCCTTTCCCGAAGCCCATCCTCTTCTCTTTCCCTGCCCTAAAATGACATTCGTGTCTGATTTCAATGTTGATTCTTGTTAAGTTGTTTTGAAAACTTGACGAACAAGGTGATTTCGGTGTTGATTTTTGTCTTATGAAATCAAGTTTGGAGGTGACCATTACATGCCCTTTTTTTCTGTTTGGTGTTTGGGTGATGGAATAGAAATCTGATTATTTTTATGAGAGTCCTACAATCAAATTCAAAGACATTTTTTATTATGGAAAGAAATTTCTAAGATAGATATCTAGTTGTCTATATTTCTTGTGTTCTCAATATTACTGGGTATATGGTAATTGCTTGGTGGATGGCATTGAATGATAGATTGCTATCCGGTGAATGAGTGCCATAGAATTCCATATGGATTAATGCAACATTTGTGACTCTCTTCATCAAACAAAAATTATTTTAAGCTATGACAGGCTTATCTGTGTTTAAGATGCTATTATTAGATTGATTTTATACTTATAAGAACATTTTTAGAATTAGTAACCTCATCGGTCAATAGTGCAATTCATTTTAAATTCATTTTAAGCAACATTAAAACATTGGAAGGTTTTAGTTCATCCATTAGTCTATCAAAATCTTTCTCGAATGTTTTTGATTTTAATCCTCATTAGATGCATGACTCTGGTGTAGCTTGTTCAAGCTTGCCGCTAATTCATACTTAAAATTAATTAGGAATGTTAATACTCCATGTCTCAAAGTGGCACTCAACTTAATCTATAGAAAATAAAAAAATAATGAGGGAACTTAAATTACATACTCTATTAAATACTTATAACCAATTAAATTTACCAAATTTGTGATAAATCAAAATTATATAAATACAGCATAACCTTACTTTATTGTTATGCTATTGTTCTTTAAACAAAATCTAAGTAACAATCCATGAACACAAGTACTTCACACATGTGCTTATATTCTTGAATTGCCAAATTGTTATGCTTCTATGTCATTTAACTTGGTTTGACAATTGCAAAATTGCTATGAGAATCAGACATCATCAAATCCACTCTTGTATTTTCTAAATAAAGATGTTAAGTCCTCCTAGTTTTGGTTCCTCTAGAATTTATTAGAGACTAATCACAAAGTACCAAGGAGGGAATATTTGTATCATTAGTTGTAATTTTCTTTCAGTGAATGATAGTGGCATGTGATTGAAAAAAAATTGTAGGTTGATGCTAACTGTCCAGAGGAAGTAATCTATGCTTGCTCAGGGTTTGATAGTAGACTTTTTGATTGTGAAGAAGACGAGTGTAATGTCGGTTCTAATCAAGAGATTAGGTCTTACAATGATAGTTCTGACTCTGAATATTATGAAAGTGATTTTGACATGGAGGATGATGATGACCAAGTATATGAGATTAATATTAATCTTGGGATAAAGAGGGATATGGGTGATGTGCAGGAAAATGACAAATCAGATTCCTTACTTGGTGCTGTGACAAAAGGACTGCAGGAAATTGAAAACTCAGAGAATGATAATTCACATTGCTTACATAGTGTGATGACCCTGAGATGTATGTGTCTATTCAAATAGAAGATGGCCAGAGTTTAATAATGACACTGATATGGAAATAGCAAAATAAGAAAAGGGATGATTTTTTTCTAGTAGAGAGACACTAAAAGAAGCTGTGAGGCAGTGACAACGCCCTTTGCGTGTAACCCGCAAGTGCACAGGTTTGTCGAAATAATAAAATCCAGGTGAGTGGGGTGTCATATCCACAGGGAATAAGGAATAGAAACACCAAGATTGCTACTTAACTAAGTGGAAATGAAACAGTGATGGTGTGGATAAAGATCGATGCAAACAAACTAAAGAAAATAAGAAAGATAGGCACAAATAAACTAGAGGATAGGCAATCGATAAAAGTGGGGTACTCGGATATTGTTCTTCCTAGGATTATTGCTTCAAGTGCAAAACCAACTATTATGCTTCCTAACTAATGCTTAATGAGTCATGGACATCCTTAAATACATGGTCCCAAACCTAAGGTCAACCGTGGCTAACTCTAAACAATGTCCCAGCGGAGAAATCAAACAGTCTTTATACCTCATACTGTGTAAAGTTGCAAGAAGCTCTAGGGATTCCAAGTGATAAACCTTATTCCTATGTGTAGATCTAATCCTTTGGTCCAGGCGAAAGATCCCTACTCACAATTAAGCCCCAGGTGTTAAAGTCACTTCAACGCTTCACTTTGTTGCTCGTGCAACTAAGCCCCAGCGGAGTTCATCCCTTAACCCTTCACTCTATTGTGACTACAAAAAACTCTTGGAACGTGGAAGTAGGATAAATCACACCGGAGAGGAAAGGGGATGCTCCGGTACCTCTCGACTCACCCTCTCGATCCTCTCCAATCTTGCTTTGTCTAACCCTCATGGTGTGTCACTCATTCACAAGGATTACCAATGTAGACTCTCAACCCTAGTGTCACTCTAAGGGAGAAATCATTCAACAAGCATTCAAGATTGGAACTCAATTAAAACATCAATAAAGGAAAGCATAATAAAAGGTTAATAAAATAAATACATCCTAGGATTCACAAATCTAAGTACCCACTAAGGGGTTTAGCTCTCCATGGAGCAAGATACAATCAATAATGAAATCAAAAGTAAAAACATGCAAACCATAGTAACCCCCTCGGTATTGTTGTTGATAGTCTTGTGGAGTGGCCTTATCCTCTCCAAAGGTCCCCTTGTCAAGCCTAGGGCACACCTCGCCGGATCGGTGCCGACGAAAGCTCCCCCAATAACTATCTTCCAAGAGAAACACAGTGTTGAAGAAGTAAAACCACTCCAAAAGCCTTGCCAAAGCATCTCTAAATCCTAGCCGCTGTCCTATCAAAAGTTAGAAAAAAGCTGGGAAAAAGGATGAAAGATGTCCCCCAAAATCGCGCTGAATCGCAGCTTAAATAGGGCTGGAATCGATCATCCACACGCCTGTGTGGATTTTCCACACGGGCCTGTGGAATTTTCACACGGGCGTGGGGAATTTCCACACGCCCGTGTGAATTCTCTAGAAACCTGATTTTCGGCCGGCTGTGAGCAGTAACTGCTACAGTGATTTACTACAGTAACCTGCTATAGTATTCCGCCAAAACACTCCCAATTCCACACTTTTCATTGAGGCAACATAAACGGGCACACGTTTATACCGTAGATTGCAACTCTTCTTCAATCAAATGCCTCATTAGTCAAAATCTTGCTATGAATGCACAAGTCGGGATACGTAAATGTGACTGCCTTCGTGCCCCTCTAACTCATTGTAATGGCTTGAATACATGGAGTTTGGCACACATTCACGTATCTTAGAGCCCCACTTGTGTCTTCGCGTTTGGTTCTTCCAAGATTCCACTAAATAGTGCGTTCACGATCTACTTTTGCCTTCTTTTCTTAATACTTAGCTTCACAACCCTACATGCGCAAAAGAACACAAATACACATGTATTAGCGCTTAAACTTGATAAAAGTAATGCTCATCGTAAGGAAAGAACAATTCACATTCTTAACACACAAGCACTTATCAAACTCCCCCACACTTAAGCTTTTGCTTGTCCTCAAGCAAAGAAATAAAACATTGAAGCATAGAAGAAGGAAAAATTGAAAGTGCTTCACCTTAGGTTCACCAAAGCATGCAAGGAGAGCATTCTACAAGAAAGGGAACTTTCAACACTAAATACGAAAAATCAATGCTCTAGCTAAAAACTTGAATAAAAAAGGACAACAAACCCGACATCGTGTAAGTATGTGTAAACTCACTCAATTCAACCCAAGGTATACTCCTCAAAGTTCTAAGTACAAGGGACTTATTTATCTACAAAATGTAACAAAACAAAAAGATGGTAGTTGCTTCACACATCCTCTAAGGTAGCCCTTTTCACAGCGGCCGCTAAGGTGGCTTTCACACTTTCGAGGTGGTAGCTCTTTCTACCAGGGTGGTAGCTTTCCTCATCCCATGAGATAGCTCTTTCTCTCATTAGGGCATAACTAGTATCCGACTTATGAGAGTAGCTTCATACTTCATAGGTGGTAGCTTTTTCCACCCCCAATGTATAACTAAACAATCTATTTCTTTCTTTCTTTCTTTTTTTTTTCAGCAAAATCGAATAAGAAACAAAACTAATTAGTCCCTTAAACATCGAACTTGAGTTTCCAAAACAGTTTCATGAGTGAGTGGTGCAACAAATATCAATAGGGCAAAAATTCCTAGAAATTCAAGTGAAAACTAGAGCATGAGAACATTTAATGTTAGAAATTCTCCTAAATTCAAGAATACTGTTAGTGGTTTGTTGGTTTTGAGGAATACTTAAGCACTCATAGATCTCACACACAAACCATCAAAGAAGGATCACACAAACAAAACAAGAAGGAAACACACAAGATTGGTAACCCAGTTTGGCGTCACCTCGCCTACGTCTGGGGGGGCAAACCCGGAGATAAACAATCCACTAAAAGAGGTAAAAAATAGATGATTACAAATACTTGTCACTCATACTCTCAACAATAAAGATCACTATCCTCTCTAGATTGTCTGGTGCTCACACACTCTCCTCCAAGAGTCACCTAAGAGTCATACTTATAATCTACGAGCAAGGTAGCTTATATAGATGCCTCAACGTCCCAAATATAGCACATACCTCTTTTAGAATCTCCGCGGCTACTAATTTAAAAACCTTCCGAAATTAGCTGTTGTAACTCCTGTTGTAACATAAGTTGCAATATGGCCCTGACTGCTGACTTGACTGAGTTCTGGTTGTGTTGCGGATGACCTAAAGACCCATCAACCTCTCGGTCATGCTTAGTCTGAGTCGATGCAGCCAAATCTCCCGATCCCGACTACCGGCAACTAGCCTACTTCCTCAGTTCCTCATCATGCAGTCCCCTCACAAGGGGCGCACGTCCTTATGCGTCTTCAATGAAACTTGCCAAACTTGGTCTTCAATCCACTTAAATTTGGTCTTCAAAGATTCTCCAAACTTGATCTTCAATTCACCCAAGTTTGGTCTTCAAATCTCCCCAATAATAGATCTTCAATCAATCAATTCAATCATCAAGGATTCTTCAAATCATATCTCCTTCATTCATACCATGAATAGATATTTCTTCAAATAAGCTCCACCATATTTAGTTTTCAATCATATCTCTCTAAGTATGGTCTTGATATGATCTTGTCTTCAAAATGTAATGCATTACCAAAAATAACTCCACCAAGATCTTTAAGATAGCTTCACCATGATCTTCAAGATATTTGCCTCCATGTTATAGACTTACTAAAAATAGCTCCACCAAGATCTTCAAGATGTTTGCCTTGCACTCCAAGTCTCCATGCCATGTCACCATGCTTTCCATGTCATCAATTATGCCTTGTCACCATGGTTGCCACGTCATCTTGCCTTGGTGTCAAATCATGCCAATTTAAATAGTGCGGTTGCACTAACAAATACAATCATTGCAACTAAGGTGAACCGCCATTGGCTTCATGAGTATGTACGTCAATCAAAATTTATATAAAGGACATGTGCAATGTGAACTCCCACCACACTTAAGATGTACATTGCCCTCAATGTACGCATGCAAGAACAATAAAAAATAAATCACTCAAAATTATGTGTGGGAGTGGGCAATTGAATTAATACTCCCTTGAACTCCTAGTGGTGCATTTGATGGAGCTAGATCCTTGGGAGTTGAATTCCAACGAGTTGTGAAGCACACACGGCCATGTGTAAAACACATTGGCCGTGTCTATGACTAATCCTCAATTTCCATACTGACAAGACCATCTGCACACATAAACAAGGGGATTCAATGAAGCTCAATAAAAACAAAATCAAACTCGAGTCCACAAAGATATAGAAATGAAATACAACTTGAAGAAATGAAGTACAAAAACATAAAGACAACTAAAAGTAAAAACGCCTCAAGCGTCAGTGTCGAGTGCTATCGCTACTGCTGCTACTGGTGAATATGATGCTGGTGCTGCAAAATAAATGAAGATTGAGTGAAGAAAAAGAAAGACATGCTTACCGACGAAATGAGGATGAAAAGCTTTAAAAATAGCCGGCAAACAATTCTAGAACTCTATAAATAGATAGTGAGAGGTCGGGAAAGCGAGGAGAGGCGACATTTAAGTATTTGGGAGTTAAAGAATGAAGGGGCGCAATAGATTAATAGAGAAAATTCGCACCTGCTCACTATCTACACATCCACACGGGCATGTGGAAATTACCCACGCCCGTGTGACTCTACATGAGGGTTCACAGGGGCAGACACACGCCCTTGTGTACTTTTGGGATAGCCTCCGAACACATACACACGGGCGTGTGGAAATTTCCCACGCCCGTGTGCCCGAACCACAGGGGCACCCACATGCCCATGTGTCTTCTCTATCCATCCGAGAAATTTCTCTAAGTTATCCACACGACCCTGTGAAAATTCTACACGGGCGTTTGAAAATTCACAAGGGCACTCACTGGGGCACTCGCACGCCCCTATGTCTTCTTGGGATGGAGGAGAACTCTCTATAGAAATTCACACGGGAGTGTGGAAATTACACATGCCCGTGTGCCATCCATAGGGTCATCCACAGGGGCACGCGCACGCCCCTGTGTCTTCTCGGATGGAGCTCTAAGGCTCGGCAGAGAAACACATGCCTGTACAGAAATTCCACACGGGCATGCGACCGTCACAAGGTCGTTCACAGGGGCAGACGGACGCCCTTGTGTCCTCTCGGGATGAGCTCATAGTAGAGATACACGCCAGTGCAAAAATTCCACACGGCTGTGTGTCTTCTCTGGATGACTTAGAAAAATCTGTAGGCTTAGCATAAAATTCCTAAACATGTATAAATACTCATAGCCTCCTTATGCAATGCAAATTTAACCAGAGAATCATGAAAAACATGCTCAAGTGACCAAGAAACTTCGGCACACACAATTATGCACATGAAAACATCAATGATCCACAAGAAAAACACAACAATAGCATATAAAAATCAAGACACTAACACTCAAAGCCTTATTCATGCACACTACTAAACTAAAAACTAGAAAAAAATAGTAAAGACTTGGGTTGCATCCCAAGAAGCGCTTGTTTTACGTCACTAAGCTTGATGTACCTCTTCCTTACCTTATGGAGGCTTGAAAAGAGTGTGTTCATCCCGACTAGACATTGCATAGCCACTTCTGTTAAACCAAAAATCAACTTGCCGGGGTGGAATATTTGTTGGAGAGTCCAACCATCTTACCTTTGGCCACGAAGGAAACAATTTGGGTTGGGAATTGTCCAAGCTGAGCACAGGTGGGTCATTGGATGGTTTAAATCTCTTACCCATATCTTCTCCCATTCCCAAAAATCTCTTTCTTACAATTTATGAGTTGATCAATCCCAAAGAAAGAAGCTTGTTTCATTACCTTAGGGTTTGCTTCTTCTTCCATTTCAACTTGAAAGCGATATGTCTTCACCAAGCCTTCTTGCATCATTCCTTGCTCAGAAACACACTGTCCATTGAAATAATCCCCACTTTGAAAGAAAGGTTTTTCCTGCATCCTCTCACTCTCTACAACATCATACCCATTCTGTCCAACTTCTTCATTGTTGTTTACTATCACATCATTTCTATAAGGAATTTTAATTGCTTGTTCAAATACTTGTTGTTCCTTAGAGAGTGTGCCAAGTATCCCTCCTAATTGATGCTCAAGGGTTTTAAAGGAGGCTTCATGACATCTAAATGTGGTCTCTATATTTTGGAAAAAGGACATCGGTTGCTTCAATAAAATTAGCTAATACTTTTTGCAACTGAAACACATCCTCTCCAAGTAGCTCACCCTTTTGACATTCACCTTGAGGTGCTTCCCAGTGTTGTCCATCATTATTCCATAATGGGTTTGGGTAGCCCACTTCAATTAGATGATATGTGCTGCAACATGGATTGCTCTGTTGTTGTGAAGTAACAATTCTATTATCTTTTTTACTCAAAGCTTCAACTTGAGAATATAGAGCAATGAGCGAATCAATCATCATTTAAGCTCCTTGCAAGAAAGAGTAAGACATGACAAAAGAAAACAAATGAGAATGATGGAAGAATAAGAAAGTGTGAAATAGAATGAATGATAAATAGCTAAAATAGCAAAGTGCAAAGTGCTTCTAAAACGTCTATTCCCCGGCAACGGCGCCAAAAACTTGACAACGCCCCTTGCGTGTGACCCGCAAATGCACAGATTTGTCAAAGTAATAAATCCCAGGTGAGTGGGGTATCATATCCACAGGGAATAAGGAATAGAAACACCAAGATTGCTACTTAACTAAGTGAAAATGAAATAATGATGGTATGGATAAAGATCGATGTAAACAAACTAAAGAAAATCAGAAAGAGAGGCACAAATAAATGAGAGGAAAGGAAATCAATAAAAGCGGGGTACTCGGATATTGTTCCTCCTAGGATTATTGCTTCAAGTGCAAAACCAACTATTATGCTTCCTAACTAATGCTTAATGAGTCATGGACATCCTTAAATACACGGTCCCAAACCTAAGGTCAACCGTGGCTAACTCTAAACAATGTCCCAGTGGAGAAATCAAACAGTCTTTATACCTCATACTGTGTAAAGTTGCAAGAAGCTCTAGGGATTCCAAGTGATAAACCTTATTCCTATGTGTAGATCTAATCCTTTGGTCCAGGCGAAAGATCCCTACTCGCAATTAAGCCCCAGGTGTTAAAGTCACTTCAACGCTTCACTTTGTTGCTCGTGCAACTAAGCCCCAGCGAGTTCATCCCTTAACCCTTCACTCTATTGTGACTACAAAAAAACTCTTGGAGCGTGGAAGTAGGATAAATCACACCGGAGAGGAAAGGGGATGCTCCGGTACCTCTCGACTCACCCTCTCGATCCTCTCCAATCTTGCTTTGTCTAACCCTCATGGTGTGTCACTCATTCACAAGGATTACCAATGTAGACTCTCAACCCTAGTGTCACTCTAAGGGAGAAATCATTCAACAAGCATTCAAGATTGGAACTCAATTAAAACATTAATAAAGGAAAGCATAATAAAAGGTTAATAAAATAAATACATCCTAGGATTCACAAATCTAAGTACCCACTAAGGGGTTTAGCTCTCAATGGAGCAAGATACTATTAATTATGAAATTGAAAGTAAAAACATGAAAACCATAGTAAACCCGCCTCGGTATTCTTGTCGATGGTCTTGTGGAGTGGCCTTATCCTCTCCAAAGGTCCCCTTGTCAAGCCTAGGGCACACCTCGCCGGATCGGTGCCGATGAAAGCTCCCCCAATAACTATCTTCCAAGAAAAACGCGGTGTTGAAGCTGTAGAACCACTCCAAAAGCCTTGCCAAAGCATCTCTAAACCCTAGCTGCTGGCCTTTCAAAAGTTAGAGAAAAGCTGGGAGAAAGGATGAAAGATGTTCCCGAAAATTGGGCAGAATCGGGCTTAAATAGGGCTAGAATCGATCATCCACACGCACATGTGGATTTTCCATACGGGCTTGTGGAATTTCCAGATGGGCGTGGGGAATTTCCACACGTCAGTGTGGAAATTCTCTGGAAACCTGATTTTCGGCTGACTGTGAGCAGTAACTGCTACAGTATACTGCTACAGTGATTTGCAACAGTACCTGCTATAGTATTCCGCCAAGACACTCCTAATTCCACACTTTTCATTGAGGCAACATAAATGGGCACACGTTTATGCCGTAGATTGCAACTCTTCTTCAATCAAAGGCCTCATTAGTGAAGATCTTGCTATGAATGCACAAGTCGGGATACACAAATGTGACTGCCTTCGTGGCCCTCCAACTCATTGTAATGCCTTGAATACATGGAGTTTGGCCCACATTCACGTATCTTAGAGCCCAACTTGTGTCTTCGCATTTGTTTCTTCCAAGATTCCACTAAATTGTACCTTCACGATTTACTTTTGGCTTCTCTTCTTAATACTTAGCTTCACAACCCTACATGCGCAAAAGAACACAAATACACATGTATTAGCGCTTAAACCTGATAAAAGTAATGCTCATCATAAGAAAAGAACACTTCGCATTCTTAACACAAGCACTTATCAAGTAGTAAGGTAGAAGGAATAGATACAATGTCAAGTTTGTGAAGAATAACAAATACAGAATCAAAGCTATATGTAAGGAGGATTGTCCATGGGTAGTTTGGGTTTCAAAAATGAATCTAAGAGATAATTTGAATAGCACTTGGCAAATAAAAAACCTATGTTAGTGAGCACACATGGTCCGAGGTTAGTGAGCACACATCCTTTGAGAAGAAAAAACAACTCAAGTTCTACAACTACTGTTAAATGGATGCCTGATGTGAGTTTGTTGTTTTGGGTCCTTTATATTTTTTTAATAATTGTCAAAATTGTTGATTTGTGAATTATGGGCTTGTTTTTCAGGTTATTCACAAACTATAACTGAAGATGGATTTCGAAGGGTTCAACTAAGTGCAATTCAAGAGGTAGGGCTTCCACTGTATTAAAATCAGATCTTATGGGATAATAATAGGATATTCTCAAGTTGTGTAATTAATTTATAGGGTTATTATCAAGCTTTAAGGCAATAGAGATTTGAAATGATGCATCAGGTTGCAACTCAAGAGGTAAAACTAGTTATGTTTCATGGTTCACATTTGTCATACACTAGTTTTTGTTTTTTAATATTTTTTCTCAATCAGGGTCCTTGTCCACCTGTACAAAATAGCTTTTCTCAGCTAGGTGGATGCCTGATGCAAATCAAAAGGTCAAAAATTTCAACAACTCATTTCAACCACCAAGATAAAATATTAGGCATGAGGTAAAAATCTGTATTTCTTTCTTAGAGATTTTTTTAACTTGTATAAGATATTAATTCTGTATTTCAACAAGTCAGAGGCCTAATTTAGCTGGGCAAAATATATCCACTCAAGCTCATATAGTGACTGTAAGATAGATGCCTGATGTAAGTCTAGTTTGTTATTAATCATTAATAACTTTTCCTTTCAATGTCTTTTTGCTTTGATAATTTGTCATATTTGGGGTTGTATAGGGTACTTCTTAAACTGTGAATACACAACAAGGCCATGTCACAAAAGCTGGTTTTACACATCCACCTAAGTAACAACAAAAAGCTACAAAGGGAGACAAGTGCCTTCAAGATATATGGGAGGGTTATCTCAAGCTTCAAAGGTGGGGCTAGGAAAAAAAGAAAGATGTGGGAATTTGTTGAAAATGCTCAGCAACAGACCAAGAAAGACTTGTCCAAGGGTGCACATGTGCAAAAAGACTACTACTAGGGAGGTTGTGCACACTATGGAAGCATTGATTAAGCTTACTTTTTAGATTATAATGGTCAAGTATTTTTGTTATTTATTTGTTTGTTTTTGAATCAAACTATATTTACAAAGGTTTTGAATTATATGTTGTTGGAAATAGATCACATGATACTATCAATTTTTGTATGAATGGTTGAAGTTATGTCTTGCTAATATAGAAATCCATTTTCAAACAAAAATCTATGCTATCAGCCTATAACTTGTGTCTATCTATTTATGCAGTTATATGTTTTGGTAATTTAGAAATTTTTTAAACTTCAGTGACCAAAATAGGAATAACCCCATAGTTTAGGGACTATCTAGGTAGTTTACCCTTATAATTATGACACTAAGAAAAAACAGTATACCTTTATCTATCAAACACTTTCTAGAATGAAGAACCAACTATGTGCCCAACTTTGTTCTTAAGTAAAAAAATTATATAAACTTATTTTTTTAGAAATGAATAAATAAATAAAACTAAATAAAATAAAGATTTATGTGACATATGAAACAATATATATATATATATATATATAGGATTGATGTAACTGATTAATAAGATTTATGAAATAAATATCGTGACACATCAAGAGAACGCTACTACACACATTAATAGGGGAATTCAAAATAATGATAAGGAGAGATAGAGGCACAATTATTAGATACAAAAAAAACCAAGCAATTAATTTTAGGCCAATTTATCTTAGAATGCAAAAATAACTAATATTCAAGAAAACTTGACATCATGAATCATTTACTAAGGTCCACAAATATGGTTAAAACTTAAAAGGCATCAAAATATTCTCTAAATTGGGTGAGCTATTAAACTAATAGGTTCTTATCATTTGTTATTTTTCAATTTTCAAACATCTCAACTTATCAAAATAAGTGCTGATAGACAAAAATGAGAGAAAGAATGAGTTGTCTGTTCATTAGACTGAAACCAACCCATATAAATACAAGAATGATGAATACAGGAGTGTGTACACTTAAGGATATATATGTATAAGTATATAGTATATATACAAGTAATATTATCACTCTAACACACCTCCTCAAACTTAAGGTGGGTCATAAATAGAGAGTTTGTTAACTAGAAATTGAAACCGAGAGACAGTATGTGCCTTAGTGAAAAGATCAGCAAGCTGCTGTGCAGAGCCAACATAAGGAAGAAGAATATCGCCAGCAAGATATTGATGATGAACAAAGTGAAGATCGACCTCAAGATGCTTCGTGCGTTCATGAAATACTGAGTTGGCAGTGATTTAATGCCACTTTGGTTATCACAGTGTATAGGAGTGGGGACAGAGATAGAAACACCAAAGTCCATCAAAATCTGTCATAACCAAAGAACCTCCTTAGCAGTGGAGGATATAGTACCGTACTCAGCCTTAGCAGTAGAAAGAACAACACTAGATTGTTTCTTGCTTTTCCAAGAGATAAGGGAATCTCCAAGAAAAATGCAGAAACTAGTAGTAGAACGTCGATCAGAGGCATCCCCTGCCTAATCAGCATCACAATAGGTGCGCAACTCAAGAGAAGACGTGGCAGAGAAAAGTAAAGAGAGAGATATAGTACCACAAAAATAACGAAGAACTCGTAAGAGGGCAACGTAATGAGTAGAGCGAGGAGCACTCACAAACTGACTACAAACACGAACAACATATACAATATCAGGCTGAGTAATGGTCAGATAGATAAGAGAACCAACAAGCGCACGATAGCGAGTAGGATCAGGTAGAGGCTCACCATCAGAAGAGGAGAGTTGGTGATACAGCTCAATAGGAGTAGAGGCAGTGCGGAGATCGGTGATATTAGCTCATCAAAAAATATCAAATATGTACTTTCATTGAGACACTAAGTAACCTCGACAAAAATAAGCAACCTTAAGACCCAGAAAGTAACGAAGAGGGCCAAGATTTTTTATCTGAAACTCGGTGTGTAATTATTGGTTTAATGAAAGAACAATATCAACATTATCACCAGTGATAACCATATCATCAACATAAAGAAGAAGAATAGTGATGCCACGAGTAGTCTGCCGAGTGAAGAGGGCATAATCATGAGAGTTTTCTGTGAAACCAAGAGCGAGAACCATATTGTGAAATCGCTCAAACCAGGCACGAGGAGCCTGTTTGAGCCCATTGATGGCTCAGTGAAGATGATAGACATGCTGAGAAAGATGAGAGAAACCAGGAGGAGGAGTCATATAAAAGTCCTCAGAGAGATCTCCATGTAAGAAGGCACTGGTCACATCTAACTGATGAAGTGGCCAGTAACGAGCAACAGAAATAGCGAAAAGATCATGAACCGTAGTCAACTTGGCCACAGGAGCAAATGTCTCCTTATAATCAATGCCATACTCCTGAGTAAAACCACGAGCAACAAGACGCGTTTTGTGGCTCTCAATACTACCATTGGCTCTGGCCTTGACTCGATAGGCACACCGACAGCTGATAGGAGTAACACCAGATGGAAAAGGAACAAGATCCCATGTATGCATGCGCTGAAGAGCATCAAGTTCCTCTGACATAGCCTATTGTAACTGGGGATGTTTTACTGCCTTACGATAAACTGTGGCTCGGAATGCGAGTAAATAGTAGAAAGAAAGGCTTGGAAATCAGGAGAGTAAGTAGATGAGAGAGAAAGGGCATACCGAGTAGGAGAGCGGTGAGGATGGTCTGGGTAATGATGGGGGACAACAAGAACATCTTTAGGAGAGGATGGGTCTGCAGAGAGAGGAGATGAATCACCAGAATTATCAATGCACCAAGAAGAAGGGAAAAGAGGAACGCAGGAAGTGTCTATGGAGACATCTAGAAGGGGTATAGAATTACCAGTGGTGGTGGAACTCGGAAAAACTATGAAGGGGAGAGAAGAGGATGTAGTAGCGGAAGACTGAAGAAAGGAAAGATTTGGGAGGAATGAAGAGAAGTAAGGAATATCATCAAGAAAAGTGACATGACGGAAAATACGAAGACGGTGAGAATGAGGATCATAATAGCGATAACCCCTATGTTTAGAGCTATATCTAAGAAAAATGTACATGGCAAAACGGGAAGAAAGTTTGTTTCTCTCGATAGTGGGTAAAAGAACAAAACAGGTGCAAGCGAATGTGGGAAGATGGCCATAGGAGGGAGGAATGGAGTACAGATACTCATAAGGTGTGATACCAGAGAGAGTGGTGGTAGGAGTGCGATTGATTAGATAGACAGATGTAAGGATGGCTTCAACCCGGAAGGATTGAGGAACAGAAGAAGTAAAAAGAAGTGCACGTGTAGTATCTAAGATATGATGATGTTTGCGCTCAGTGACACCATTCTGAGTAGGTGTATAAAGACAAGATTGCTGTGGAAGAGTGCCTTGAGTTGAAAGTAATGTGCGAAAGGATGTAGAGAGATACTCGCGTGCCCTATCAGAGCGATAAATCTTAATGAGTTTACCAAACTGAGTATATACCATTTGCGCAAATTGAGAGTAAATGGCAAAACCTCAGATCAGGAGCGCATTAAATAAATCCAAGTATAACGTGAGAAATCATCAATAAAAGATATGTAATAGAAGAAACTACCAAGAGAGGAGAATGGTGTAGGACCCCAAACATCAGAATGAACTAGATCAAAAGTAGATTCAGAAATAGATTCTCATGAACAAAAAGAAAGAGCAGTGGGTTTAGCAAGTTTACAACCCAGACATGGATGTGAGGGAAGGAAAGAAACAGAACCAAGATTACCTGAAATGGCTAAGAGCTTCAGGCGAGAACCAGACAAGTGACCGAGGCGACTGTGCCAATGATTAAGAGAACATACAGAGGTGACAATGTCAGAAGATGGAAGAGCGGGAAGATGAAGATAGTCTAAGGCCGCCAACTCTACGTCCGATCCCAATCCTCTGGCCTGTAAGATGGTCCTGCACGGTACAAGTAAAGGAAGAAAAGGTAACTGTGAGACCATGATCAGTGAGCTGACTAACAGAAAGAAGGTTTATAGCTAGGCCAGGGACATGATAGACGTCAGGAATATCAAATGAAGTGGACTAAAGACGTCCACACTGCGTGACTGGATGAAGACTCCCATCACCTGTGTGAACACTGGAAAAGGTATGAGGCATAGTAATTGAGACTAGGCTAGAAGTATCAGCAGTTAAATGATGAGTGGCACCAGAATCTTAAATCCAGGAAGAGGAAGACATACCAGAGGCAACAAACATAGCAGAAGAAATGCTGGAGGGCAGAGCGTGTTGCATGACATGAATCTGTTCAGTAAGCTAAACAACCTGAGAAAGAAGATCAATAGAGGAAGGAGAATCTGAGGCTGAGACAGTTGAAGTATGAGGAGAGGAAGTAGGAGATTGAGGCAAATGGCTAGGCTGGGATGACTGTTGTTGTAGTCGTTGCTGAACCTTCAGACACTGATTCTTCATATGACCAGGACGCTTGCAATAATGACAGATAACAGAAGACTGAGAAGAGATCGATGAAGCAGGAGCTGGTGGCCCAAAAAGGACGAATATACTCGAGTGGAACGTGGAGATGTCACAGCAAGAACTGTGTCTGTAGGGATAAGCCATGGAGATAATGTGTTGAGACGAGTTTCTTCAGCAATAACACTACGAATGACATCTTCAAAGGATGGAAGAGGGTCCCGATTGACCAGTTGCCTTGGAACAACCTCAAAATCGGGACGAAGACACATCAGAAATGTGAAGGTACGTTGTGTTTGGTGAGACTGAGTGCGAGTTTTACAACATGTGCATGTCAAACAGGTAAATCCTTCTAAAGAATCAAGTTGACACCATAAGGATCGCAGGTTACTGACATACTCCCTAACAGAACGCTCACGTTGCTGTACATGAGTAAAATCTTATAAAATGGAATATTGATGAGCAGAGCTAGAATACTCAAACATACACCTAAGTGTTCCCATATTGCATGAGCAGTGGGAAGATGTCCAATTTCCATACGAATATCAATCTCACAAGACTGACAGATAATGGTCATAGAACGGTGATCACTAAGTGTCCACGATGCATCGGGTGTAGACGGTTGGGGAGAGGTACCGTTGACATGGTTAAACAAATCCATACCAAGTAAGGCAATGCGAACAGTAGTAAACCACTTTTTGTAGTTGGAACCATTTAATTTGATATCAGTTGGAGCTAAAAAAATGTGGAGAAGATGATGTCATAATTTTTTTTATTTTTATTTTTGTTTTTGAGTTATATAAATATATATAGATATATATAATAAATAGTAATAGAAAGAGCAAAGAGTCAGGAGAGAAAGTAAATACAAAAACAACTCGGGGACTTGAGCTTGGCGATGTGTAAGAGAATTTTTTTTAATATATATATATTTATATAGATATTATAATATATCTATATCTATATATAAATATAATATGGGTACTGTAAAATGGAATAAAGGTGAGAATCAATACTGAGGAGATATGACCAAATGCGTTGGGCCTTGAATTGATGAAAAAGCGCGCCGGTCGGGATCAAGGAAAAGCTGAGGTAAATTGATTTCCTCTGGACTATGGAAAAATAATGGAAGGCGTGGACTTTGGAGCTAGTCAGCAGCGGGCTGAAGGTGTGGGTGATGTCAATTAAATGCTTTGGAGCTTGTTATCGACGGAATGAAAAGGCAAGCACCGGCTGGTGGCAGGGTGAAGCATGTACGGGTGTAGGATTGCGACGACAGTAGATCCGACAACGGCGAAGCACAGGTTTACAGGGTTTTTTTTTGTGGAGAGAGAGAAAAATAATGGAAGAACGGTAGTGCTTCAAGTAGAACGAGCTTTCATGGCTCGTCGGAGGACAGACAAAGCTTGGTGGCGAGCTAACAAGGTGTCGGTGGGTTGACAAAGTGGCTTACAAAGGTGTAACAAAACAAAGAACACCAAACAAATGACGCTTCCAGAGCTCCGGCAAAATAAGGGAGAACTAAACAAATGACTTTGTTGTCAAAGACTGAACGGAGCAACTTTCCTGCCGGATCAACGGGCGTCTGATACCATGATAGACAAAATATGAGAGAAAGAATGAGTTGTGTGTTCATTAGACTGAAACCAACCCATATAAATACAAGAATGATGTATACAAGAGTGTGTACACTTTAGGGTATATACATATAAGTATACAATATATATACAAGTAATATTATTACTCTAACAAGTGCAATCAAATATTGGAATTATCTATATATATATATATATGAGTTTTATCATTATATCCTTTTGATAAAAAATATTAATAGTTTAAATAATTAGTAAAAATAATATTAATAATAAACTTAATTTTTGTTTTCAAAATATTGATTTTTTTACTAACATTAGTTTAATTAGAATATGGTCAAATTCAAGTAATAATTTTCCTTAAAAAAATTGTACATTGATTTGTTTGATTTTTGCTCACCAAGCAAGAGTTTATTATAAAAGAAAGATAACTTATATTAATATTTACAGGTTTCCTATTGTGATTGTATGGTAACATATCATGGAACATGCCAAAATGATAAATTATGAGAAGAAAAAAACACTAATTTTCATCTATTCATAACGTTAAAATAAAATCTTTATTTATTTTTTATTTTGATGCTTTCTCTTTCATGATTTTGTTTCCATTTTCACCCCTTTGATGCAGAGCTGTGCAGTAGGTACATCAATGAATGTAGCTTTATAATATAAGCTTTTTAAAATGATCAAAAAGAGCAATAATGTATAGGCCCGGTATAGTATGGCTAAATTGGGTGAGTGGTTGCCTAAACTGGGGCCATGGAAAAAAAATTAGGGTCACAAGTATGGCTTTATAATATTCACTAGGGACATGAAAATATTTACTAAATTGGGTGAATAATTCATTTAATAGGTTCACATGGGTGAATGCTTTAGGCCTTTATGTCTTCAGATTATGTTTTTCCATCTACTTATATTTAAGGCTAAGTCAATAGAAGAAAAATATTATAACAATTCTGCAAAAGACGTAAGGCCAATATTTTCACAAATAGTAGTTGTATAGTATTATGCATATCTCAAAAACTAGTAAGGTGTATTTGAATTTGTTTTTTCTTTTATAGAAATACACATGTCATAAAAAAATGTTCAGATCTTTCACAATGAAAATGTTGAGCCTCTTATTCAAAATAACTAACTTGGAATAGCATCAGTTGAACACCTTCTCAGTTTTGATCAAAGTGTCATCTAGGTAAATGTCTTCCCTTAAAAAAAAAATTTACTCCATTTTACATTCTCCAATTTAATCATATATATATATTTACAAATTCCTCTAGGAAACTCAATTCCAGTGGCTATCAAAATTGAAGATATCGATAGTTGTTGGTAATATATTGCTTACAATGAATACCAAAGAACACTTGAAGAATGGGAAAGAAGGTTCATTCGTTGTAGGACTCTCCGAAAAAGTAATCTAGGAAAGAGCCCTTAACTATAGGGTCTATGGTACTTAACAACTTCATATCACCAAGTTTTCAATAGAGCTATCCCTTGAAGAACCTCCACAAAAAAATTTAAAAGCATGTGACAAAAATTATTAATAAACAAATTGATAAGTGCTTGACTAGACATATTTTTATATATGTTTTACATGCATTGAGCGTCATTTTTATCATGGTTTATGTCTGATATTGTGTATTTGGTGTTTTTTTGTGCAATTAGATTGTGAATGTCTTGAAGAATTAAAAGGAAGCAAAGATAGGCTATAAAGGCGTAATGTTGAGAGTTCTTGTGCAATTCAAAGACCAAGAAACTAGAGAAGTTCATGAATGTGAAGATGTGTGCCAAATTCCAAGAAGATTCAAGTCAATTCACTAGTTGGAAGGGCACAAAGACAGTCACATCTTTATGTTCCTTCTCTTTGTGAAGATTGCAAGATCTCTCGAAGATGCGTCGAGAAAGAAAAGTCTTATAGCCTACCACATGATTGTGTGCCCGACTATGTGGCCTCAAGAGGAGAATGTTTGGACCGTGTGTGCGAAAGGTATTGTAGCAAAGTGCTGTAGTAAAGCACTAAAGTAATTTCGCTGTAGAAGCATTGTAGCAAAATTACTGTTCACGCGCCCACGTGAAAATTTCTGCAGCCTACGCGGTTTAGGCTTATAAATAGCCGTTTTGCCCTATTCTTTGACATCTTTTGTGCGGCTCTTGAGGAGTGAGACAACTAGAGTTTGGAGAGAAGGTATTTGCCAATTTGGAGAGTGTTTTACACCAACTTTGATAGTCTACTTCGCCGTTATAGCATTTGGGAAGCCACCGGCGACCTAGCTTAGGAGAGGAGTCCTTGAAGACGTTGAACTACCCACCAAGGCCAATCTTCACGAATTCAAGTGGGTTTTCTCTATAGTTTTTGTTGCTTTTCATTGTATTCATTATTGTTTTGTAACTTGCCCCATGGAGGGCTAAACCCTAGTAGGTACTTGGGCATGTGAACCCTAGGATCTATTCTTTTGTATTGATTTGCTTTATGTTTGTAGTTAATCCGACTTGATTTGAGTTTTAACCTTGTGATTTCATTGCTTGCATGTGTTATAGATCTTTGTGATTGATCTACATTGGATGATTTGTTACTTTGATATGGGAGGTCTCCATTAGAGTTAGAACTTCAAAGTTAAAGAGGGTTGAGAGGGTGAGTCATGAGATAGTGAAGCGTCCTCTTTTCCTTCCGATTAAGTGTTTCTTATCTCCGTATTCCCTAGACTCTATGCAACCATATTTGGTGTGAAGCGTGAGATTGAGAGATTTCTCCGCTGGGACCTTGTAAGGGGTTAGGGATCCTTCTCCAGGAATTAGGGTTGGATTTATCTTTAGGAATCGGTTTCACTCTTAGGTATCCCTAGAGCTCATTGCGGTCATATGGGGTGTGAGGTGTTGAGATTGAGCGATTTCTCAACTGGGACCTTGTAGGGGACTAGTACCGGTGGCTTGGAGGTAAGGGCCGATTGTTCTTAGATTACCTCGACTCATTAGACTCGGTTTAGAGGCATTTAGCAAGTCTTGAACTTCATGTTACATCTTAGGGGGAGCATTGCCCGAGTACCTCATCTTTATTGATTGAGATCTCCCTCTGTTTTACCCTTGCATATTCATCACCGGTATTCATTTCTTCGCACAATAGATCACCACACCATCTCATTTATCATTAGGCTAGATAGGAGAGAAGCAGTTAGTACTAGTAACCTTGTTCCCTATAGATTAAACTACCCACTCACAGGGGTATTTATTACTTCGACACCCATGCACTTGCGGTTCACTCATAATGCGAGCCTGTGTCACAAATCATTCCCAAAACAACAATTCCTTCTTTAATACAACAAAAATAACAATTCAATACATTTATTTGCAAGAGCAAATAGAAGATGTGTCTTGAATCTCAAACCCACAAAAAGAAAAACTATTAATTTATAAACAATTTCTTACATAAATTACAATATCTGTTATTACATATGAATCTTGCTGTATTATAATCTTGACGGATTTTATAATTTTTAATCACTCTTCCGCATGTGAAAACATTAAGTGCTTTATTTTAAAATATAAACTACACTACGTTATATTGTTATGAGGCTCTATCCCTATTAGTAACTCCAATTTATAAAACAATCTATTAATATATTTATCACTACAGTAGCGTTAGTGCTGGCGGGCCACCAGCTTGCTAGCTTTATATACTATTAATCTTGGTTAATAATTCCTTAAGCCTTCTCCAACCATCATTTGCTACATGGTCATTTTTTTTTAAGAAACACAACATTTAAGGATAACCCAAAGAAACACAATATATCAAATGTATTCTTATAACTGTAACAAATATCATATGTCTATTGGTTCATTGCAAATTATCAGGGTCATAATAAAGTAAAGAAACACAAACTTTTGTTTCTTTGCCTTTCATTTTCAATAATTGTCAAATTATTATGGAAGATAGCAAGCAACCTGAAGTAGTAACGAAGAAAAATTTGAGAAACTAAAGCAAGTTTGCAAGCTTGGTCTTTGTCAAATATACTGACAAGTTTTATCTTTGGAGATAATCTGGTGAAAGCAGGTAAGTAACATTAATTTTTAAGATTCTTTTTTCGTCATTGGCTATTATTTTGGGGTGCTCTTACGGAAACTATGTTATGTATATTCTTGTAATTTAATATTTATCTTATGCAAAAAATGGAATTAAACTCAAATAATCATATTTTTCATTATATAGTTCTTCCTTCCTATTGCTTACATGAAATTTAATTATTATTAATTACATTATTGTGAGAATTTGAATTTAAGAGAAATTGGACCTTACATTTATCTTTCACAAAGCATGGAATCAAATTCAATTATAACATAAAAATCTCTGATAACTTCATTTTGATCTTGCGGAAAACGAATAATGAAATTCAAATATTCATATTATATATATATTGGATTGCATTTAGTTACATAAGTTTAAAAACAAATCGAAATTCTGGTGAAGATTTCGATATTTAAGACTTCTTTTTTCCTAATTGACTTTTTTATTTTTGTATTTTTCCATAGAAATTATATTAAGGGGGTGTTTGGTTGTATGTGAGCCCCGCCCCTTAATTAAATCCTAGCTGTTGATGTTATTTTTATTCCTAGCCGTTGATTTTGTTTTTAGTTTCAAAACCCTACCCACTGATAAGTGCTTGTGTATTAGTAATACAAACTATTTTTTTCTTACGATGAACATTACTTTTATCAGATTTTAGCGCTAATGCATGTGTATTTGTGAACTTTCGTGCATCAAGGGTTGTGAAGCTGATAAGTGCTTGTGTGATATGAATGCGAAGCATTCTTTCCTTATGTTGAGCATTACTTTTCTCGGGTTTTTTCATTAATATGTGTGTTTTTATGTTACTTTTATGCAGGTAGGGTTGTAAAACCAATTATGAAGGAAAGAAGCCAATGTGGATCACAATGCACCGATTTTGGAAGAAATCTTGCTAAAGTTCAAACGCGAAGATATAAGTCGGGTGCGAGATGCTAGAGTGTGTGCCAACCTCCCTGTATTTGAGTTTGCACAACCATTTGGAGGGGTACAAGGGCAGTCACACTCAAGCATTCCGACTTATGCACATAGAACAAGATCTCCATCAACTTATCCGTCATTGAAGAAGCAAAGAGATCCACGGCATAAACGTGTGCCCGTTTATGTTACCTCGATGAAAAGTGGATCCGGGAGTATTTTTTGGCAGAGAGACTGTAGCAAATCAATGAAGCAAATACTGTAGCAGTTACTGTTCACAGCCGGCCGAAAATGACAATTTCAGAGAATCCACACGGGCGTGTGGAAATTACCCATGCCCTGTGGAAATTCCACATGGGCGTGTGAAAAATCCACAGGCCCGTGTAGTCGCCCGATTCCAACCCTATTTAAAGCCGATTTAGCCCCGATTTCAGCATTCTTTTCTCCATCTTTTTCCCAACTTGAGAGAGGGCTTCGGCTAGGGTTTCGAGGGGTATTGGCCAAGGTTTTGGAGATGTTCTACGGCTCCGATATTGTCATTCCTTAGGAAGAAGTTGGTAGGGGAGCTTCCGTCGAGGCGTATCCTATACCGGATGAGGGAATCCTTGGACAACGAGTAGAGGACTTTCCACAAGACCATCGACACGACTATCGAGGGGGTTTCTTTATGGATTCATTGCTTTTACATTCTATTTCTTTGATTGTATTTAGCTCCATGGAGAGCTAAACCCCTAGTGGGTACTCGGGTATTGTGAACCCTAGGATGTATTTGTTTCTTTGAACCTCTTTATTATGTTTTCAATAAATTGATGTTTATTGTGAGTTCCAACCTTGAATGCTTGATTGTATGAACATTTCCCCTAGAGTGACACTAGGGTTGAGAGTTCTTGTTGGTAACCTTGTGAGTGAGTGACACACCATGAGCGTTAGACAAAGCTAGGTTGGAGAGGGTGAGTCGAGAGGTACAGGAGCGTCCCCATTCCCCTCTGGCGTGATAGATTCTACCTCCGTTCCTCGAGTTCTTTGCGGCTATAATAGAGTGAATGGTCTAAGGGATGAACTTCCGCTGGGGCTTAGTTGCGCGTGCAATGGAGTGAAGCGTTGAGGTGATCTTAGTATCTAGGGCTCAATTGTGGTTAGGGACCTTCCACCTGGACCAAAGGGTTAGGTCTATAATAAGGAAGAGATTTATCACTTGGAATCCCTAGAGTTCATTGCGAGGTGTTGAGATTGTTCAATTTCTCCTCCGGGACATGTATAGAGTTAGGCATAGTTGACCTTAGATTTGGGACTATGTAATTAAGGATTTCCACGACTCACCATTGCATTGATTAGGAAGCATAATAGAGGGTTCTTGCACTTGAAACAATTATCCTAGGCGGAGCATTATCCGGGTACCCCATCTTTATCGATTGCCTTATCCCCTTCTTTACTTTTGCTCTCTTACTTGTTGCTTTTATTGTTGAGAATTGAATCATTATCACACTCATCATCATTGATCTTTTATATAGCTAAGAATCAAATTAAGTATTTTTATTCCCTACTCCCTGTGGATTCGATACCCGCTCACCCGGGATTATTACTTCGACAAACCCGTGCACTTGTGGGATATATGCAAGGGGACCTTATCAGAAGCCAAAGTAGATTGCGATTGTACATTGTTGATGAAATCTTGGAGTGAACAAATGTGAAGACACAAGTTATGATCGAAGATAGGTGAATGTGTGCCAACCTCCATGTGCTCAAGCAATTATATGGTTTGGAGGGCCACAAAGGCAGTCACATTTGTGTATTCCGACTTGTGCAATGTTAGCAAGATCTTCACCAATATGGCATTTTATTGAAGAAACGATGCGATCTACGGCATAGACGTGTGCCCATTTTATGTTACCTCGATGAAAAGTGTCGATTCGGGAGTATTTTGGCGGAGTACTGTAGCAGGTTATTATAGCAAATCACTGTAACAATTCACTGTAGCAGTTATTGTTCATAGCCTGCTAGAAAATCAGATTTCCAGAAATCCACAGGGGCGTGTAGAAATTCCACACGCCCGTTTGGATGCCCGATTTCAGCCCTTTATAAAACCGTGACTTGTACTGATTTAGGGATCCATCTTTCATCCTTTCTTCTATCTTTTCTCTATCTTTTGGGAGGCCAACGGCTAGGATTTAGAGAGGTTTTGAGCAAGGCTTTTGGAGTGGTTCTATGGCTTTGACACCGCGTTTATCTTGGAAGATAGTTATTGGGGGAGCTTTCGTCGGCACCGATCCGGCGAGGTGTGCCCTAGGCTTGACAAGGGAACCTTTGGAGAGGACTAGGCTACTCCATAAGACCATCGGCATGAATACCGAGGGGGTTTTTCCTATGGATTACATGTTTTTACTTTCGATTTCATTATTGATTGTATCTTGCTTCATGGAGAGCTAAACCCCTTAGTGGGTGCTTGGACTTTTAAACCCTAGGATGTTATTGTTTCATTGACTTTTTTTATTATCGCTTTCCTTAATTGATGTCTTTAATTGAGTTCCAATCTTGAATGTTTGTTGAATGATTTCTCTCTTAGAGTGACACTAGAGTTGAGAGTCCATCTTGGTAGTCCTTGTGGATGAGTGACACACCATGAGGGTTAGACAATGCTAGATTGGAGAGGGTTGAGAGTATGAGTCGAGAAGTAGCGGAGTGTTCCCTTTTTCCTCCGGTGTGATTTATCCTACCTCCATGTTCTTAGAGTTCTTTGCGATCACAATAAAGTGCGGTGCTAAGAGAGTAATTCCGCTAGGGCTTAGTTGCGCAAGCAATAGAGTGAAGCGTTGAAGTAATCCTTAGTATATGGGGCTTAATTGTGACTAGAGGTCTTTTTCCTGAACCAAAGGGTTAGATCTACATATAGGAATATGGTTTATCACTTGGAATCCCTTGAGCTTCTTGCAATTGTACACAGTATGAGGTGTTGAGACTGAGCGATTTCTCCGCCGAGCATAGTGTAAAGTTTGTCATGGTTGACCTTAGGTTTGGGACCGTGTATTTTAGGATTTCATGACTCATTAAGCATCAGTTAGGAGACATACTAGTTGGTCTTGCACTTGAATCAATAACCCTAGGGGGAGCAATGTCCAAGTTCCCCACTTTCTATCGATTGCCTTTCCTCTCATTTTATTGTGCCTCTCTTTCTTATTTCTTTTAGTTCTTTTCACATCAATTTTATTCTCACTATCATTGATTCATCTTCATCATAGTTAAATAGCAATCTTGGTGTTTTTGATCACTATTCCTTGTGGATACGATACCCCGCTCACCTGGGAATTTATTACTTCGATAAACCCGTGCACTTGCAGGTCACACGCAAGGGGCATTGTCACCCACCTCTTTGCCTCCTTCCAATTTAGATCGCCATTTAGGGAAAGAGAAAGACCTAGCCTCCTTCTCTCCCTATTTATGGGTGGTGTCAGCTGAGAGGACAGGAGAAGGGTTTCATTATCCATGGTTGGTTCACTTTTATTGTTGAGGTAAGCATCCTCTTCCTCAGATCTTTGGCCAAATTATAGAATTATTATTGTTATTTTCTAGATCTTGATTTGTTAATGTCGGATGTTAGTGATGGATGGGTTAGATTAGCTTCTTCTTTGAGGATAATTATTAGATTGAGAAGTTTTCTAGTAGTATAGCAAGGATCCCTAATTAATTTGGGAGAGCTAGAGACATATTTGGGAGGATGTCAAAATACAAAATTTTTTTATGTGTATCCTGTAAGATATAAGCTCTAAATGCAAGTATCTTGGATAAGATTTATATGTAGGCCTTTGAGTGTTTTTTAATTGTTTTCATGATTGTAGAGTCCGAATTATAGATAGAGAATTATATGAAATTTGTAGATTTTGATGTTACCTAATTACTTGCAAAATTTCAAATTTTATACATGTGTGCTTTGTGAGGTATAACCCTATTAGTAACTGTCTTGGGTGGAATTTTTGTGCAGAACATGAAGATTGAAGGGTACTTTTAATGGTCATGGAGATTGAATTGGGTGAGGTGAAAAATAGAAAACTTGTTCCTTTTTAGCTTATCTAATTTTTAGTAAAATATTACTGATTTGAGAGTTGTAGGTTGAGAGATATACATGTTTGAATGGGGTATGTCTGAACTATAAGTCTGAAGAAATAGCTGGGCATTAAATTGAATGCTATAATTTGAGTAGTACTCTAAATAATCTGAATTTCATATATGTTATACTATAAGGTGTCTACATTTCTTAGAATCTTGAAATCTATGATTTGAAAAAAATATATGTAAAGTTATGAGGGATTTAGTACTCAATGGTCATTTGAATTATTCATATGCCCTTAGAGTGGATAATTGCTATTATACCCTTGCAATATCCATATTTGGGGGAGTTGAGTGATAGCTTGATCTTTTGTTTTTGTACACTTCTGAAATCTTTCTTACAAACCCATGATTATTGTGAAATTCATATTGTTGGTGAAACTAATAAATTACTTCCCAATTTTAGGGCATAATGGAGGAACTTGATTTGCCTTAGAATTCGGGTTGTTTTGGGCGTTAATTAGGTAGGTAACACCACATATAAATGTGTATATATATATCTGATTATCAACAATTTTGAATTTATTTAAATTCTTTTAAAGTTTGCTTATATAATATTAAAACATTTGTTGGGCTTTTATTAAGTTTTTGTTATTTATATACTTATTAAATTTTTTAATTACTTTTGTTTCCTTGAAATATTAATTCTCACATTTTGATCATATTTGTTAATCTTTGAACTACTCTGTTTGTAAATTGTTTTGAATATATCTGGATTATTTTTACTATAAAGAAATGGGATCATGCGTATGTTTGTACGTTTGCTCGACAAATTATTCTGTAAATCTTGTTATGCAAATCTTATTCTTTTTAAAATTCTGATATTTGTTTAGTTTTCGGACAATGAAGTTATTTTTTCATAAAATATTTAGTCTCCAATAAATTATGCGCTAACCTTGTCACTAGGGGTTAAACACTTACCGTGTCAACATGTAATGCTGTTAAGAGACAATAGTTTCACACCGTTTCGTCAGTGAAGAATAAGGACCTTTGATATTCTAGCTAGGGTCACCGAGGGTAAACAAATAAACTCTGATATTTTTGTTTTAACCATAGTTATTGGGAAACATGTATTGCATTTATCTATAAATCAGGCTCTGTTGGATGTTTTTGTTTTTTTTTTTCTAAAATTGTATTTTGGAAATTGTTGTGCTATATCATATTATTGATTTTTTTTTTCTTCTGAATATTTTGAGACTTTTTACGATCCCAACGTTGTTAATGGGTTACTTACTGGGTCGTCAAACTCATAATCGGATTGTTTTTTTTTTGCAGATCAGGAATAAAATAGCTTACTAGGAGTGAGCAAATAGCAGACTTGTTCCGGGTCTAGTTGAGATCAAATCTTTGCTAGTTTTGTAAATTCTAAGTTCTATATTTTGGAAGTTTTGTATATTTTGAAACTTGACTTTTGAAACTTATAGTATCATTTAATTGTATGTTTTGTTTTGTAATAGGTTATAAGGCCTTGCATGCCTATTGTGCTATGCACTAAGGATGTGCGGCCGTTTGTCGGTGCACTGGATTTGGTGAGCCGAGTTTGGGGTGTGACATTGAAGGAATAGAATGGAGAGGATTGGAAGAGGAATAAAAATGAGGTGGGAATAAAAAGGCATGGGAATGAAAATTATGTTTTGGTTGGAAGTGTAACGCCCGATCCATTGGCCCGACACGCGATAACCCAAGGAGGGATACACACACCACACAACCACCTAGTCGCCATAAGAAAAAACCAAATTCTAGATTTTCACAATCCCCGATCATAAATATCAAGAATACATAATCTCTGAGAATAAAAACACAAGACAACACAAGGGAAGTAACATCATAAAAAAATCGGACATTAAAGTTCAAAGATGTTTACTAGCACAAATACAACCAAAGGTTTATATGAAAAATGAATAGATGTGCAAGTAATACATAAGAGAGTCAAGCACACTAGCAGATCCATATACCATATACAATGTGTTCATACTCAAAGCGTAACATACATAATACTCGAAATGAAGAAAGATAGAAAGAGAATACCCAGCATACATAACACTGCTTGATGCTAGAGCTTGGAAGGGAGAGAGAGGGAGTAGTTACTCAGTGAATGGGCAAGCACAATTCTAAAAGAATGCACAAAATAAACCAATAAATATCCATAAATAGACTCTTTCATTAAAACATCAAGTCTTTGACATTCAACGTAAGTATATATAAACATAATATACTTGAATGAAATCATAAATTTCAGTAAAGACCCACTTTGCTCAAGTGAGAGTTTCAACATTTTAAAATATATGGATTTGCATAAAGCGAGTTTAAATAACCCTAACACATAAAACTCATCATCAAAACAATATTACAAAAGATATCCAAGAGATCACATCTCAAAAATTTCATTTGCTTGGAAACATCAAGTTTTAAAAAAATATGAAATTTAACATTTAATCATTAAGTTGTAATCTAAAAAAACCTCTCTAAACTCTAGTCGTGGCCATTTGCTAAGTGCAAAAGTCATCAAGGTGCTCAAGCCCTTGACATTGACCCACCGGGAATACGTGTGGTGACTCGGCCGAGTTGATAATGTATATCCAATCATGGCTCTATGTGTCACCTAAAGTGGACTAGAAATCCGGGTCTTCACACCAAATATACGCGAACCACATGAATGGTTTGTTGCGTGTAACACTGCAAGTATACATGTCCTTAAGGAATACCTCGTGGGTGAACAAGAGGGTCGTATTTCTCAGGGAACGATGAAAGGAAAATATTATTTCCTTTCACTTAATCAATAGCATAACGTCTATGGTGTTTCTTAGATCTACTTCTACAAACTAGTTACTAAAATACAATTGAGGATCATGAAGTATAATGGAAGCAATGGGTAACCGTATGGGAAGTCCCTTAGCAATTTTTTATGATGTGAATTGAAATATAGTAATGTTATCTAGTGATGGACCGGGAGAATTTAGATGTATACTGGTCCCAATCTCTTGGCAATAAGGTTAAAGCACTAGTAACTTAAGATAGAATCTCTTCTACCCCAGCCTCCTATGTCCGTCTTAAGGTCAAAAACTCTAAAAGGATAATCAAACCTTAATCCAGAAATCTAGAAATACCTCATCTCTTAGCGCATGATAAGTTCTTGTGTATTAGTAATATGAAGTATTCTTTTCCTGCGTTGAGTATTACTTTTTATCGGGTTTTTAGCACTAATACATGTGTATTTGTGTTACTTTTGGTACAAAGTAGGTTTATGGAGTCAAATATGTAAGAAAAACCAATGTAGATCGTGAATACACTATTTGATGAAATCTTGGAAGGAACAAATGCGAAGACACAAGTTGGGCTCAAAGATACTAGAATGTGTGCCAATCTCCATGTATTCAAGCAATTACAATGAGTTGGAGGGGCACGAAGGCAGTCACATTTGCGTATCCCTACTTGTGCAATGATATCAAGATCTTCACCAATGAGCCTTTTTATTGAAGAACCGACGCGATCTACGGTATAAATGTGTGCCTGTTTATGTTGTCTCGATAAAAAGTGTGAATCGGGAGTGTTTTTTTGGTTAGATCTTGTAGCAGGAGTTACTCGCAGTAGTTACTATTCACGACCCGATAGAAAAATCGGGAAATTCGGGAGAATCCACATGCCCGTGTGAAATTTCCATGGGGCGTGTGGAACATCCACATGGCCATGTGGATGTCCGATTCCAGCCTATTTAAAGCCACGATTCAGCCCGATTTCAGAATCCTTTTCCCCATCTTTTCTCTAACATTTGAGAGGTTGCGGCTAGGGTTTAGAAAGGTATTGGCAAGGCTTTTGGAGTGGTTCTACGGCTTCAACACCGCATTTCTCTTAGAAGATAGCTATTGGGGGAGCTTTCTTCGGCACCGATCTGGTGAGGTGTGTTCTAGGCTTGATGAGGGGACCTTTGGAGAGGACGAGGCTATTCTACAATACCATCGACATGACTACCAAGGGGGTTTTCCTATGGATTACTTATTTTTACTTTTGATTTTACTATTGATTGTATCTTGCTTTATGGAGAGCTAAATCCCTAGTGGGTACTTGGATTTGTTGACCCTAGGATGTATTTGTTTCATTAACCTTTTATTATGCTTTCCTTAATTGATGTTTTAATTGATTTCCAATCTTGAATGCTTGTTGAATGATTTCTCCATTAGAGTGACACTAGGGTTGAGAGTTCATATTAGAGTGACATACCACGAGGGCTAGGCAAAGCTAGATTGGAGAGGGTCAAGAGGGTGAGTCGAGAGGTAGCAGAGCGTTCCCTTTCCCTTCTGATGTGATTTATCCTACCTCCATTTCATAAAGTTCTTTGCGGTCACAATAGAGTGAAGTGCTAAAGGATGAACTCCGCTGGGGCTTAGTTGCGCGAGCGACATAGTGAAGCATTGAAGTGAACTTTAGTATCTGGGGCTTTATTGTGACTAAGGGCCTTTCACCTGGACCAAAGGGTTAGGTCTACATATAAGAATAGGGTTTATCATTTGGAATCCCTAGACCGTCTTGCAACTTTGCACAGTGTGAGGTGTTGAGACTAATTGATTTCTCCTCTGGGATATAGTGTAGAGTTAGTCACGGTTGACCTTAGGTTTGGGACCGTGTATTTTAGGATGTCCACGACTCATTGAGCATTAGTTAGGAAGCATAATAGTTGGTTTTGCACTTGAAGCGATAATCCTAGGCGGAACAATATCCGAGTACCCCACTTCTTATCGATTGTCTTTCCTCTCACTTATTTGTGCCTCTCTTTCTTATTTCTTTTATTTTATCTACATTACATCTTATCAACACAATCATTGTTTCATCTTCACTTGGTTAAGTAGCAATCTTGGTGTTTTTATTCCCTACTCTCTGTGGATATAATACCCACTCACCTGGGATTTATTACTTCGACAAACCCGTGCACTTTCGGGTCACACGCAAGGGGTGTGTCAGCACATGCATAGATCTAACAAGGCATGTGTGTTCTAATGAGTGGGAATATCTTCCTCACAACATCAACACATTAATCAATAAGAAAATATGCAATAAATCACAATTAACTAGATGAAAATATATTACCAATGGAAATCAATATTCGCAAGAAATACTTAGGTACAACGGCATACAATTCCACTCGAATTGGGGTCTCTTATGGATAAAGATTAAGGATTAAAGAATAAATCATCCACAAGAAAATTAAAAAGAATCCTAAAACTAACTCTCTCCAATGGTTCTCTCATGGTTGAGGTTGAGAAGATCCTAATAATGTCAAGACAACACCGAATCTTTTCACACACCTTCCACTACCAATATACGTTGAATCCCTCTTGAGAAATCCGCTAAAAGAAGTTGAATCCTCGTCTTTAGCTGCACGGCTCTCTAGAAATCCAGCTATCTCTGAATATATTTAGCAAAAGAATCCCCCTCAAATAGTAAAATCTAGGGTTACTTATAGTCCAAGTCCACTACGGGGTCACAACGGCCGTTGTGATCAAAGTTGATTTCTAGGGCCATAAGCTATGTCCTAGCAAGGTCTGGTTCTAGGTGTTTCATGCACTAACCACGGGCATTATATACACAATGGCCGTTGTGAAGGCCATTGTGGCTCCAGTGATGTCTTCCTATGGATTTATACACTTTCACGATTGAACCATGGCTGTGATGAGGCCTTGGTGATGTTCGGAAAGTTATATTTTAGCCCGATTTACCAGAAATTGGGTCAATATATGCTTCTTTGGCCCTAAAATACAATTAGATCCCATGGTGAACGAAAGAATGTAATTCGGTACTAGTTTTGTGCTAAACATAAGAAATTTCATGCTATATGTAGTGTAAATGATATGTAAAATATACATATTCAAGCACTTATCAACGCCACCTCTACAGGCTAGCCGTAAAGACTGTCCGGTCTCCATCAAAACTTTTAGAAGCTCAATAATACAAAATATGCATATCATACCTAAAGTCCAGATCCAAGGCAACATCCCTATACTGAGAATGAAAACCGATTTCGCAAGTGTCGATGGAAAAAGCACATTAATATGTAAGCACGGTTTCATAAATTATTTCAATCTCAATATATATATATATGGTCATTAACATTTTCACTCAAATGTTAAGGATTTCATAAATACCTCAATAATATGGAAAATCAATCCAAATCAATCACAACCTTTGTTCAATATGATAAAGCCAAGAATCATTTTCATTCATTAGATTAAGGTATGCAAACAATATAATCTAATAGAATTATGCGATCACATAACCCACTCACAAACTCAGGCGAGAAACCCACATACAAACTACTCGTCTGCTAGCTCCTGGCCTCGTGACGAGTCCTCACCACCTAACTGACCAATCACGCACACACAAGCAACAAAGTAAGCAAAAGAAATACCAAGAACGTTGGCCTAGGGTTGACTCAAAACAAGGTTCTAGGGTTTTCAATGAACTCATAAGGGTCTGAGGTTTACTCTAAACCAAAGAAGCCAAAGAAACAATCATAGTTTACCGGTATTATAATACTGCTACAGTAACCACAGTTTTCCTGCAAAACAAATCTTGTTTTAGGTTACATTCAACTATGGAAGAATAACAATGTAAAACATCTTCTCAAATTCTAACAATCATCAAGCAAGAAAGGAGGATAAATTTCAAGCTTTCTCAAACTCATAACTCAAATCCTAGCTCCATCTTTCCATCCAAGCACCAAGGAAAACCAAGAGAGGATGGACAACTTACCTCTAGGTTCAGGGAGAAAGGATGAAGGATCTTAAAGCTTCAAACTAGCAAGAAAAAAGGGATCATCCCAAATTCTGTTCCTCCAAGAGAAATTCAAGAAAGATGAGAGGAAGACAGGAAAAGAGAGAGAAAAGAAAACACAAAGCAAACTGATAAGTGCTTGTCTGATAAGAATGCGAAGTGTTCTTTCCTTATGATGAGCATTACTTTTATCAGGTTTTAGTGCTAATACTTGTGCATTTGTGTTACTTTCATGCATATAAGGTTGTGAAGTCGAATGTTAAAGAAAGAAGCTAATGTAGATCGTGAGTGCAGTATTTGGAGGAAATCTTGAGAAGGATCAAACGCGAAGACATAAGTCGGGTTTAAGATGCAAGAATATGTGCTAACCTCAGTGTATTCAAGCTAGCACAATGGTTTGGAGGGGCACAAAGACAGTCACATTCGAGTATCCTGGCTTGTGCATTGATAGTAAGATCTTCACCAATGAGGGTCGATTATTGAAAAACAAAGCGATCTACGACGTGAGCGTGTGCTCGTTGGCGTTACCTCGATGAAAAACATGGATTCGGGAGTGTTTCGGGCAGGTACTGTAGAAGGACACTATAGCAAATTATTGTAGCAGGTACTGTTCACAACCGGTTGAAAAAGAGAATTCCAGAGAATCCACACAGGCATGTGGAAATTATCCACGCAAGTGCGGAAATTCCACAGGCCCGTGTGGCAAATCCACAGGAGCGTGTGGATGCCCGATTCCAGCCTGATTTAAGCCGCGATTCAGCCCTGATTCAGCCCTGATTCAGCATTCTTTTCTCTATTTTTTCCCAAACTTGAGAGGGGGCTGCGGCTAGGGTTTTGAGAGGTATTGGCAGGGTTTTTGGAGAGGTTTTTTGGCTTCGACATCGCGCTCCACTTGGAAGAAGGTTATTAGGAGAGCTTTTGTCGGCACCGATCCGGCGAGGTGTGTCCTAGGCGGGATAAGGGGACCTTTGGAGGAGCCGAGGCTTCTCCACAAGACCATCGTCATGGCTATCGAGGGGGTTTTCTATGGATTACTTGTTTTTACATTCGATTTCATTATTGATTGTAATGAGCTCCATGGAGAGCTAAACCCCCTAGTGGGTACGTACTTGGATTTGTGAACCCTAGGATGTATTTGTTTCATTAAACCTTCTATTATGCTTTCATTAATTGATATTTTATTTGAGTTCCAATCTTGAATGCTTGATTGATTGAATCCTCCCTTAGAGTGACACTAGGGTTGAGAGTTCATATTAGTAACCCTTATGAGTGAGTGACACACTACGAAGGTTTGACAAAGCTAGTTTGCAAAGGGTCGAGATGGTGAGTCGAGAGGTAGTGGAGCGTCCCCTTTCCCCTCCGATGTGATTTATCCTAACTCCATTTCCTTGATCTCTTTGCAGTCATAGTAGAGTGAATGGGCTAAGGGATGGCCTTCCATTGGGGCTTAGTTGCAGAGGCAACGGAGTGAAGTGTTGAAGTGATTTTAGCACCTAGGGCTTAATTGTGACTAGGGGCCTCTCACCTAGACCAAATGGTTAGGTCTATTTCTAGGAAGAGGGTTTATCACTTGGAATCTCTAGAACTCCATGCGATTCTATCCGAGTAAGAGGTGTTGAGATTGTTCGATTCTCCTCCGGGACATGGTATAGAGTTAGTCATGGTTGACCTTAGATTTGGGACCGTATATTGAAGGATTTCTATGACTCATTAATGCATTAGTTGGGAGGCATAATAGTCAGTTTTGCACTTGAAACGATTGTCCTAGGCGGAATAATATCCGAGTATCCCGTTTATATCGATTGCCTTATCTCTCACTTACTTGTGCTTTTCTCTCTCTTGTTTCTTTTATTCTTGTTTACATTACATCTTGTCAACACAATCTTTATTCATCTTCACTTAGTTAAGAAACAATTTAAGTATTTTTTACTCCCTACTCCCTGTGGATATGATACACACTCACCTGGGATTTTATTACTTGACAAACCCGTGCACTTGCGGAACATACGCAAGAGGCGTTGTTACAAACAAGGGCTGAACTTGCAAAGAAAACCTCTGGTTACTACAGTATCAGTCTATAGTGCCACGTAATAGCTACAATACTGGTTAAAAGTATTACAGTAATAGGCTTGGAAAGCTGGGTTATAACATCCTACCTCCCTTAAGAAATTTCATCCTCAAAATTTCTAGCTTATATTGCTCTTGAATAAAAAAAGGATGACTTCACTTCAATGCCGCCTTAGGCGCCCACGTTAACTTTTCCACATAGTAACTCCTCCAAATCACTTTAACCATTGGGATCATCTTCCAACAGAGTATCTTCTCTTGCCAATTAAGGATCTTCACCAGCTGCATAGCAAAACTCAAGTCTTCTTGCAACTATACCAGAGGGGCTTCAAGTGTGTGCGACGAATCGGGCACATACTTCTTCAATACGGAGATATGGAAGACATTGTGGATCTTCTCCAACTTTGCCCATAACTCAAAGTGGTAGGCGACTGATCCAATCCTCTCAACAATGGGAAAAGGTCCAATATACGGGGAATTTAACTTCACTCCACTACAGAAATGAATCACCCTTTCCAAGGTGAAATTTTTAAGAACACGCGGTCTCCTAACTTAGTCAAACGGTCAATGATCACCCACAATGCTTCAAGACCTTGAGGTAGATGTGGCAAACCAACCATAAAATCCATGGTCACATGTTCCCACTTCCACTTGGGAAACGGTAAAGGCCGAAGCAATCTTAAAAGTTATTGATGCTTGGAAAGGTGCAAGAAAACCTAGGTGATTTGCATAGCCGGCATCCACTAAGTAGTAAAAACATAGTTAATAGATAAACATTTCTTGTTAGTTAATGTTTTACAATTAATTTATTGGCAGTATTTGAAAAGCAATTGAAACATGATTTGTTTTTTACCGTTTGGAACCTTCAATCCATTAGGCTTTGTTACTGGGTCCCTAATGACCCGACCATCATGAGTTGACCTTTCCCATCCAGACAATACATATATAAATTGCATGTCTTGACTGCAAACAACGAGGATATTAGTAGTAATTTTGGACTTTCTTGATCTATATCTTGGACGATCAACTTTAGGTGCATACAAGTGTATATGTGTCCCATCTAATGCTCCAAGTGAATTACTCATTGAATAAAAAATGAATTGTTAGTTACGAAATTTCTATGAGTAATAGAGTATGTGGGCATAGATTCTTACCTTAAACCACTTCCATCTAAAAGTTATTTGAATTTTTCTGGTACATGTTCTAGTTTTCTTCAAAAAGAACGTAATGGCGTAGACTGACTAACTTTTAACACGGCATGGAATTGCCGACTAACGATCTCGTCCAATTGGAGAAAGTCAAATTTAATTACTATATTCTTGACATGGTGGGGTAGGATGTTTAGAAACATTGCTTCATAGCCCATCAATTGTACTTAACACTTGACACAAATTATGAAAACAACATTGATCCATATGTATCTTGTCAATGCACTTATTATCACTTTTGAAAACTATACAGTGGAAGTACTTAAGTTGCTTACTGAGGATCTAATAGATGTTCACAAAAATCTCATGTCAAATCATTCTTTGTCTATCATTATGTAGTTTCGTCAAACATGTAGTGATCATGATTGTCATTACATAGAAGTAGCATATGATCATTGTGCAATATAGTCGAAGTTGTTTAATCTTGGTTATGTTGTCAAAATCTAAAGTGAACATTAACACATATATTAATTCTAGCAATTTTTTTTTAATTCGTATACATTTTCAATTGAAACCAATGCTGGAACGAATGGCATCTTATTATCATGGAATATGTAAAAAGGTATAATAGAAAAGAGAATAGATATAATAAAAGACTTTGTAATGGATACATAGGATTTAAGAGACACTATTAAATTGAAACTTGACATATAAGAAAGATTCAGTGAAATAATATATGAATAAATGATGAGAAAGAAATTGAAAAAAGAAATTAAAACTCTCTCCATTTATCTCTTTCTCTTTCTATAAACATGAAACCACACAATATATATACACAGAAAGATATAGTGAAATAAAAACAATAAATGATAAAAAAGAAAATGAAAAAAAAGAAACAATCTTCAGCCATGGGAAATGCAACTATAAATGATGAGAAGAAAACCAACCAACTCAAGTAAAGCATTTCTGTAAGACATACAATAAATTATTTTCCTTCTCTTATTTTGAAAAGAAAAAATAAAAGATGAACCAATTGAGGACTGTCACTCTACTCTTTATCTTATTGTGTCAAAGAGGCTTGTTGTTGTTGTTGTTGTTGTTGTTGTTGTTGTTGTTGTTGTTGTTGTGAGGATGATCTTTTCTTTCAGCCTTCAAACTTTTGAGTTTTTTAATTTTAATTTTTCTTAAGGAGCTTAATGGGTCCAACTGATGTGGACAATCAAAACAAATGTCTTGGGGCATTCCTATAATTTTTAAGCTTGTGAAATATATTCATACAAGTCCTTGTGCTATTGTCGCATCCCAGATTTCCATAAGAAAAGGGGAAATTTTATCAAAGTACAAGATGAAAACTTCCATATTTAAGACAAAAAATTATGACTTTTAACTATGTTAAACCAAACAAAGATAGATGTATCACCACAACAAGAAAGCACGATAAAATTTCACAACCATTAGAGAGGTTTGTTTAAAATAATATAACAAAATTCACACCATTAAGAAGTATAAACATATAAGATAGATTTAATCAGCTATGCTACATTAAGCAAAAGTAACTACAGAAACATACCTAACTCCACCTCCAACAACTACCACTATTCACAAGACCTTATTGATCCATGAATAACATTAGCAAATGTAACCACAAATTTAAAATTTAAATGGTTGCATGTTCTTCAATCATACACAATCCTATACAAAGCAAAAGAAGGTCATTTCAAAACAATCTTCATAAAAAAGAATTTACTAATACACTTGAAAGTGAGACATCCCCTTCTAGAAACAAAAAAACACCCATCCTTTCTTCTACAAACATACTTCTCTTAATATTCTCATTTTGACTTATCAAATCATTTCAACAAATTAGTGTCTCACTAAATTTCATCAAATTCACCATTTAAAGCATACTGCATGAGAGTTTGATGCTAACTAGTGGAACATCCCAAGATGCTAACTTTCATGAAGATTTGATTAAAAAAGGTGATGATTCATTCCAAAAAACCAAACTTTTCATTCCTAAAAAACAATTGCACAACCTTCTGGATAAAGAAATCAATCCAAATTCCAAAAAAATATTGAAAATCAGAAGATAGAAAAGATCCAACCATTAGAAAGCCAAATTAGCTCACCAAATTGTAGCCATAATGGTTGGTGTTCTATCACAGTTGCCAGGACAATGGAGATATAGACCTCTCAGTGATGGAGAAACTTTTTAATCAAGGGTAATACTGTCATTTTTTCATCCATGAATCAACCAACAATCCCCCCATTAATGCACACCCAAACAAGGGATTACACCATGTAAAGAACCATTCACATTCCATTCCTTGCAACCAAACACCCCCTAAGTATAGCGTTATAACATAAAGATTTAAGATAATGCCATATTTATCTTGCACAAAAATGTGGAATTAAGTGCAAATATTAATTTTTTTTTATGATATAGTCCTTTATATTGTTGGTTTTTAATTTTGTTTTTCCTGATCGATTATCATTATTATTTTCTGCCGAAAACTATGTTACATATGATATGAAGGTTTTTTTTGTGTGTGCGAATCTTCTTTTTTTCCTTAAATAAATTATTATTTTTGGATTTGGATTTTTTATGTCAATTATATTACGTTAGATGATGTGCCTTTTATAATGGAAAGAACAGAAAGGTATTTCCTAGAAGAGCAAAAAGAGAAGAGGCAGAAGAAGCTCGGGTTGTTTCCGAAGTGTCTTTTACCTTATAATTATGTCACGCCCCGAACCCGGCTCAATTGACCCGATACGCCGACAAACAGCCGTACACCTACAAGGCCGAAGCCAAGTAGACATATAAGGCCTCAAAACCTTATAAAAAAAGAACAAAGAACCATACTAAGTGTTTTGCAAAAACAATACAAACTTATTCAAATAAAACCTAGGCCTACAATAAACGGAACTTATTACAAGCTAATTATTTGGCGATTATTAAATGATCCCCGCTAAGCTATCCGTCACTCAACTTTACTCCTGATCAGAAAAGAGATATCAACAACATTTATGAGCTTGACAGTCCAGTAAGCACCCACTAAAAATATTGTGATCATTTACAAAAATCATAATATATCAAAATAAAAAATCAGTAATCAAATTTATTTCAAATAAACACAGTGTCAAAAACCGAGCATATAGGTCCCCCCAAACAACTATTACCAAAACAAAATAACAGAATTCATATAATAAGCTAATTATTAGGCATTGACTAATAATCCTTGCTAAGCTATCCACCACTCAACTATACTCCTGATTTAAAAAGAGATATCAACAACATTTATGAACTTGACAATTCAGTAAGCACCCACTAAAAATATTGTGATCATTTACAAAAATCATAATTTATCAAAATAAAAAACCATTAATCAAATTTATTTCAAATAAACACAGATGTCAAAAACTGAGCATATAGATCCCCAAAACAACTACTGCCAAGTAGGGATGCAAGTGGGGCGGGAATCCCCTGCTCGAGCCCCTGAGCCCTCGATGGGAGTGGATTCTCGAAACATCCCACCAGGCGGGAGCGGGGAAAAAAATTCTTCCTTGCCTAGTGGGGCGGGGCGGGGCGGGAATGCTCTCCCGCCCTGCTCCTCGGGAACCCCAGGGATTCCCCAACAAAAATTATATATTTTTAGTATATTTAATTAAGATTATTTCAACATTAATATAAGATTATATATATATAATCAATAAATATTTTTTAGTTATTAATAAGTTTTAGTAAATATAACTATCATATTTAACAAAAACTTAATTTAAATAACTGAGTTTAAATATAATCGTAACAATAAATTTGAAATAACATTATATATTATAAATATTATTTTTTCAATCCATTAAACATTTAAACTCTTGCTCATTAATTTATCTTTATATTATAAAATGGGACTCACAATTATTCCATACGACTTATTAACTATTTATATTTATATATTTCATTAAAACATATTTATTTAATAAAATATTAAATTATTTTAATAAAATTATTATATAATATATTTACAAAATTAAAATTCAAACTAAGTATTACTTCAATGTAATACTTGGAGATAATTATATGAAAAATTATTTAAAAATTTTATTGAAAACTTTTTATTTCCTATTATTGATAAATATGTTATATTAAAATTAATATTAAATTGATAAATTTATCAACTTTATTGAAATCTCAATTTGTAAGTATAACATCTCTTATAAAATCTCAACTTGTAAGTAGAACATCTCTTATGAAATCCCAACTTCCATGAGTTCCCCATCTTCAATTCTTCATACCATCGATTACTTTGTTAGTTTGTTATTTTTATACATTAAATAATACTTATTTTGAGGAATATTTTGTAATTTCATATATGATGTGTTATATGTGTAATTTGGAAAAAAACAATTTAGTGGAATAGGAATTCCTCGTCCCTCGTGAGGATTCCCCGACCTACGAGGATCCCCGCGGGGGAGTGAGTGGGGGCAATTTCTCCCCCGCGGGGAATTTTGAGGCGGGGAATCCTCGCCCCGTGGGAAGCGGGGATGGGGATGGGGATCCCATTCCCCGCCCCCGCCCGCCTCCGCCCGCCCCACTCCACTTGCATTCCTATTGTCAAGGCAAAATAATAGAATTCATATAATTACCCTTGGTGCCATAGCCAAAATATCAGAGCTCATTTATTTAACCTCAGAGACCCGAGCTAGATTTATCAGAGGCCATTATTCTTCACCGACGGAGACGAGTGTGAAATTATAATTTCTAGATCAAAAATACATGTCGACATGGTCGGGTGTTTACCCCAATAACGAGAGTTATTGCAAAGTTAATCCTAGGGACTACGAGTGCTCGCGTCAAAAATATTTCTTATCCAAACATTCAACAAAGTCGAAAATACCAAGGTTCAAATGATCCCAATTTCACTAAAAAAATATTTCCATTTATTTAAGAAAACAAATATCTCATAGAGAATTTCAATAATACATAATTTAATGAATAAAAATAAAAATTATAAACAGAATAACATTAAATATCAAAGCTTCCAAGTAGCAGTAATAATATATACTAATAATAATAATTTTTTTTTCTTTTCTTTTTGACAGTTTTAGAGGTACGAAAAAGCCAAAACTTTTTAAGTTTATATATATAGTATAATTTATATACGGGTACTTACCTGGTTAATGCCCAAAACTCTAAATCCCAAATCAAACAAGTTTTCTAATAATACCCTATATTTGAGAATAATTTCCAAAGATATCAAAAGCCTTTTTAACACAAGCAAGAAAATTGAAAGAAGGATACAAATGCAAAATGTCAAGCTATCACTTTGCTCTCCCAAATATTGGTTATTTCCAAGGGTATAATAGCATTTAACCACTCTAAATAATCATATTAGAATTCTATCATGACCCATGAGTACTAAATCAGCCATAAGTTTGTCTATCTTTTCCCAAATCACAAAATTATAAACTCTAAGGATATTAGACAACCAAGGCTATAACATATCCAAACTTCACATGGTTTAGAGCACTACTCAATGCATAAATTTATTTGAATGCCCAGCTATTCCTGTAGACTTGCAATTTTGACATACTCCTTTCAAACATGCATATATCTCAACCTGTAGCTCAAAAATTAGCAATATTTTACTAAAAATCAGATAACTTAATAATAAACAACTTTTTTTATTTTTCACCTTACCCAATTCAATCTTATGACCACCAAAAATACCCATTAATCTTGATGTTCTGCACAAACATCCCATCCGAGTTAGTTTACTAATAAAGTCATATCTCATAACCTACATGCATAACAATTCTGAAATTTTGTAGAGCCAAATAAAAAATTATATTCTACAACTTTCTTATATAAATCCATGTCTAAATCAAACTCAAACCTATAACGAAAATAAAAAATGCTTAAAGGCCTACACAAAAATCCTACTAGAGGCACCTGTATTCAAAAACTATATCTTACAGGATATAACTGCAAACATTCTGAAATTTTTCAGTAAGATATTTAAGATTGATATCTACAAATTCCGTGTTTTGATCTCCTCCAAAACCAGTCTCTAGGTCACCCAAATTAAAGAGGGATCTTTGCTACGCTAACAGGAAATTTATGAATCTTATCCTCAAATTAAATCAAATCGAAATTCTCAACCAAACCCTAACCCTAACTAGTATCATGTCACAACAATCATAAGAAAGAGCAGAAACAAAATAAATTAGAACCTTACCTGAATAATAATAGTGAAATAAACCCTTGACGGTGAGATCCTTTCCTCTTCCTCGTTCTCGATACTACACGTAATCAAGGAGAGACACTAGATCTAACTTTTCTCAAATGACAAGACTAAGACAGAAGGAGACGAAGAGGTGGGTAGGGTTTGAAATAAGTAATTGAAACATAAAGTATAAAATTTTTTAAAAAAAGTAACACTGAATTTAACATTAGAATTTAAAAAAATATGGTGGGACCCATAAATTAATAAATCAGTCCACTCCAGAGCTTAATATTTAGAGCCAAGTTGCCTCCAAAGAATCTTCTAACTTAGAAACTTCTAGCTTAGGGTTAATAAGTCAATCTACTTTAGAGCCTAGTATGAAAAGACAAGCTATTGTTGATGTCTATATGCCACCGACTCATATAGTGGTTAGTATGAATATTTGAGATTCCAGCTTCAAAATAGCTTGGGAATTAAGAAACATTTTTATGGAGTAATTTAATTTATAGATTAGAAGAAGAAATGGATTTCCTGAGGACTTAATGACAAAACATGGTAAGGGATTTGGGGATTTGTATATATATTTTTTATTTTTTGTATTTAATATGTCAAATATATGTGTTCTTCTGGGGGACTTTGTACATATATTTTGGATGGTTTTGTTAATGTTTTTACTAATAAGACTATGTTTATATTTGTTTTTTTGAAAAACTTTTTTTATTATATGTACATTCACAATTAATCATTGTTTGTTATAAGTAAATATATTAGTTCATGTATTGCTATAACACCCAACAAAAATATTAAATTAAATTTTTTTGATTGTTATAACATAACTTTAATATCAAATCTAATCAACCATACGTACATTTATGCACAAGGGGTTGTTTTCCCGATTTGATGGTCCATTTGATGTGGTCCAACGAGTTGGCAATGTGACTTATAGACTAAATCTCTATGATAGATTAAAACTTCACCCCACTTTCCATGTCAGCTTTTTGAAAAAAATGGCATGAAGATCTTAGTGATCTACAGTGGTCTAAGGTAAGTTGGGTACCTCCAACAATTCATAAGGAGGTCAATCGAGTGGATAAATGGATTTTAGACCAAAAGGTCAAAGGCCAAAGTAACAAGAAACTACGAGTCTTCTTCCTTGTGAAATGGAAGGAATTGTCAAAATCTCTTTGGTAATTCGAGGAATTAGTTTAAGTCATCTTAAAAACAAGATGATGAGAGCGTTAGGTTCAAAAAGTTGGGTAGTTTGTAAGGATTGTGCCCTTACACTTAGTCATGATCTTTTGATGTGCCAAAATCAACGAGATCAATCTGATCACTTAGGCATGGGCGAGTGCCGCTCTCGATCAGGGTAGCCTACCCAAGTGAGTGAGGCAGGTTGGTAGTTAGCACGCGTGAGCATAGAGCTACATGAATTGGGCACCACATGTAAGCGTGTGGCCGGGGCATTTGCTGAAGAGTAGGTGTGTCATCTCATACAATCATGGGCCAAGACCAATGTTTTTTTAAAAGCTGGACCGAACCAGCCGGTCGGATAAAAACCGAGAACCGCCTATAGCCCGATCTGGTTTTAGTATAATTGTTGACCAATTTGCTAACCGGTCAAACCCGACAAACCGGTCGGTCGGACCAAAAGCGGATAAAACACAGTTTTCCGTTTTCATTTTTTTTTAGGAAAGGACTTAGGGCATGAATCAGCTCTTTTTCTTGATTTAATGATGCTCTTTGAGTCTTGATTTGTTGAAAATGTTGTTTGGATTCTTGGAACTTTGGAGTTTGGAGGTATAAGAAAATGAGCAGAAGAAGAAACTTGTAGATTGTTTAAGAGATATAGATTATTTAGGACTTATTTTATTCTATACTTTTATTTTAATGGTAATGTCTATCAAATCTGAGAATTAAATTAAGCATACTTAGTTTTAGCTTTAGTTTGAATTTTTTTGTTCATGTCTTGTCTTATCCTCACATAATTAGTAACTTAATTGGTGGTTTAACTTATGTGGTTATCATCATCCGTTTATGATTAATAGATTAAGAAACAAAAAATCAAGGGAGTTGTATTTGTTGCTTCTTCTAGATTAATTATTTGAATCTTCAACGATTATCATAAAATCATAATAATACTAAAATAAATATTTAAGATAATTATGATTAAAAATATTATAACGTTTGTTATTATATATATATATATATATATATATATGACGACATTCGATCCGACCAGAATGGATCATCCGGTCGGACCGATTGATCCGTGACCCAAATATGAGACAGGTTCATAATCAGGTCCGGTTTTAAAAATATTGGCCAAAACCTAGTAGCCCACGAGAGGGCGTGGGCGTACAGGCTTGACTGAGAGCAACACGAGCAGACGTGAAAGAATAAAGGTTGACAACCAGCACTTAATCATTTTCTTATGTGGGGCAGGCGTACACAAGGCAAGTTGGGGTTAAGCTATGACAGTGGCACACGGGCGAGGCAAGTTCATGATCAAGAAGGAACTCACTGTGCCGAGGCCAATGAGCATGGTGTGGCAGGCGAACGTGTGACCGAGACTAATATGCATGAGTGACGTGACATGATAGATGCCTAATTGGGTAGAGACACAGTGATTCCAAGCGGCACTGTATCATATGATAAGGGTCATGAATAGGAATGCCTACTATAGCTCAATGAGCATGCTTGTGTTTTCTCAGACGTGACTGTTAACTTTTGCATGGTCAAGGCTCAACTTTTGCATTGTCGCATGAAGTCTAAATAATATTTTCAAGATTACTTTTAAAAGGAAAGTGTATGTGTTTCTGTACTAGATTTTATTTTTTATTTTTTTAGTTTTGGATAGCGGCGACAAGTGCCGCCCTATTAAAAAGTTATCAAGGGATAGGTGGTATGGTGTTGCACTAGTTACTGTGACTTATTACTCACCTAGAAATTTATTAATCTAGATAGACATCATATGAGGTGATAAAAGTGCTACCACGTACATGCTAAGAAAATGTTCAAGAACCAAAAAAAAAATAATAATAATAAATCCCCTTATTACACAACTTTGGAGGGGAAAGATACGGTACCTCCTATAGGGGGATATATTAGACTCATTTAAACAATACCACAAATAGTATCGAGGCCCAGAAAATTCAGATAATCTAAGCTCCAGCTTACTTTGGTCAGTAGTTAGCTTAATGATATATTTATTTGTATACATAATATAATTGTTAAAAAGAATTATTACATTTATTTTAAAAAGGGTTCGTATGAAATTGTTAAATGAAACTGATTAAATTTTAATATATGAACTTTCTAAGTTTGCATTTGGCATAATAAGATATCGGTATTGTTTTAATATTTTTATTGCAGTAAATTTTAAATATTAATGTTTTGTAAAAGTTGAAATTGCATATTTAATAGGTTTCTTCATATATTGTAAATTATATATTAATACTTTTTTTTTCTAATTTATTATTTTTACTTTATAAAAATAAAAATATTTGATAAGAACCATCATTAAACTCAATTGATAAAAAAATTAGCCAGGATCTTTCATTTATTTATTTTAACTTCAAAAGAAAGTAAATATAAAAACATTTGACTCATAAAATGATAGTAACAACCTCTTGCTAGAAGAATTCTGAACTTCTCGTTACCCAATGGGGTTTGTTAACGAGCATGTTGTAATTTTCTAGCCTCTAATAGAGTGTCCCTTTTGTGGTAAATTCTGTAACCTGACAACAAACTCTAAAACCTGGCCCTAAGGATAGATTCTTTATTAGCTCCTATTATGGGTTTTTAAATGATAGAGGATATTATTTTTCAGTGACTCCTACTATCCCAAGATGCTTGTCTCCGAAAAATTAATATATTTAATTAGCTTGCCTGAAACAATAGAATTTTCATGTTGACAACCTCTCTTTTAGGTGTTGTAATAAGCTTCCAATAATCACTTGTGTTTTTTATCACACTGCAATTGAGATGGTGGACCATCTTCTCATCAATCGCCCTTTTGCATCATCCATTAGGTATCAATTTGCGCATGTCTAGATGCTGCCTCAGACTCCTTTATCCTTGACCGATCTCTAGAAAGCTTAGCTTTGAAATCTTATATTCCCAAGTAAAGTCACTTGGGATTTACTAGCTAGTGCCATCACTTGGCATATTTGACTTGAAAAAATGCCCATATCTTCAGTTTTATGACACTTATACCTTCTCCAATCACTTAAAGAATTAGTGGCATATTTTTTCACATGGGATTTGCAAGCTAGTGCCATCACTTGGCATATTTGGCTTGAGAAAAATGCCCACATCTTCAACTTTATGACACTTACACCTTCTCTGATCATTTAGAGAATTAGTGGCATATTTTATTTTTTTTTTGCTGGTGTCTACAACTCCTAAAATCTAGAGACAAAAGTTGAAGGAGTCTTCCACTGCTATTAAGAGAAGCATTTAATTTAAAGGGATGTCTTCAACCAATGAGCTCAACTGATGAGAATAAGACTAATATGTTAACTTACACTCTCTCCAGGTTTTCACTCTTTGGACAAAGAAGTAGTTGAAGCTGGTAATCTATTGAGCATACTTGAAGTACTACAGAGTCAACATAATATAAAGACAACAAAAGGCATGCCAGCTAAACAACTAGCAAAGAAGAAAAAACATAAAGTAAGAACAGAGAAAGGGAACATCCAATCAGCTTGCATTTTACCCATACGTTCCATCCAATCAGAGCCACCCTAAGCCATGCATGTACACAGTAGCTCATCTTTGTGAATTGTCAACTCTTCCTTAGCTTCTTTAGTTATGAGCAACAGCCTGACAATCTCAACATCCTCCCCTTACTCAGAACTCTTTCATCCCGAGAGCATTTCGAAAGTACTCGTGTTTATGAATAGGCAACGCCTTGGTAAGAATGTCAACGATTTGCTCATTTGTGTTGCAGTGAATTACATCGAGTGCGTCGTCTTTCACCAAATCACGGATGAAGTGGAAATCGAGTGTCGATGTGCTTCGTGCGGCCGTACAAGGTTGGGTTTCGGGTGATGGATATAGCCGACATGTTGTCGCAATAGATGATGCTCTGCCGTGACTGCTTTTCTCCCAAGCCTTCAAGCAAACGTCTCAACCACACAGTTTCACACGCCGCCGAGGTAGCAGAGATGTACTCGGCTTCAAGATCGATGTAGCCGTGATCTCGTTGCTTCTTTGAGCTCCAAGCAACTGCAGCTGATCCAAGAGAGAAAACCCAACTGGTGGTGCTCTTCCGATCGTCTAGCGAGCCTCCCCAGTCACTATCTATATAACCAAAGGAGCTTGAACTGATCATTGTTGGTGTAATGAAGTCCAAAACTCATTGTTCCTGATATATAGTGTAGTATTTATTTAACAACGCCCATGTGATATGATGTAAGAACTTGCATGAACCGAGAAACCACCCCAACGGCGTACATAAGGTCCTGGGTCCGTGTGTGTTAGATACTGATAAGCTTCCCACAATTCTTCTATAGCGAGATGAGTCTCGCATTCCCGCAGTTATCCTTCATATAAAGTTTTTCATTTGAATTCATAGGAGTAGAGATTGCCTTGCCTGTAACATTCCAGTTTTCTTCAATAAATCTTCGGCATATTTATGTTGAGACACAAACAGGGAACCTGGTTTCTGCTTTACCTCTAGACCCAAGAAATATCTTAGCAGCCCGAGATCCGGCATCTCAAAGGTTCTCAACATTTCTTCTTTGAATTTGATCAACATTTTTGATGATGAGCTCATATAAATAACAATGTCTACATACAGTCATAGCAACAGAATGTCTGAGTTCCCTTAAAGCTTTCTATACACCATCGGTTCGTTAGCACTTCGCACAAACCCTGTCTGTTGGAAATGCCGATCTATGCGACTATACTAGGCTCTAGGAGCTTGGCAAAGCCCATATAAAGCTTTTCGAAGCCTTTGATACTTTCTCCTCTTCTCCTTTGATGATGAATCCTTCCGACTGTGATATGTACACTTCTTC